>NC_143140.1:79647910-79950940 GCF_059928025.1 Delphinapterus leucas
AAACCCAGTCATCTTCACTACCGCCCAGCAAGCTCCAATGTCAGGAACCTGCAGGAGGGGCTGGCGTCCTTCCCCTGGAGGGAAACAAGCCACAGGCCCAGGATCGGAGACCCCGAGGAGGAGACTGGACAGGAATGCGAGCACGGCAGCCCAGCTGCTGCCCTGCCACTCGGTGACCCAGGGGACACGTGACGACATGTGTTGGCCTCAGCGGGGCCTCATGCCCTGCACTGACCCTGAAGCCCAGAAAGAAAACAGCTACCACACCGCTTCTGCTTTGCGCACCTCACGTGAAACATCTCACGTGGCCCACGCTGACCCAGTTGGGGGAGGGGATCTGGGAAACGTAGTCCAGCTGAGCTAAGGTGATGGACTGCAGACCCACCACAGCTCCCCAAGGCAAGGCTCAACCCCGCCCCGACCTTCTCTAAAAGCTTTGTCCAAATAAAACCTCACAGTCAGGATAACGCTTGAAGCGTATCAGCTGCTTGTTTTAGCTTAGTGTATTCTGTATTCTCTTCCGAAAACCTTGCTGGCAGTACTGCTTTCCATATTTTGGAGGTGGTGGAGTAGAAGGATACAAGGAGGGGGTGGAGAAGGAAGGATGGGGAACGTGTTTCCCATTTTCTACCGGGTTACAACAGTGGTTCCAAGCACATCCGCGAGGCAGAGTCAGCTGGAGAGCTTGTTGAAGACAGACCCTCGGGCCCCGCCCAGCCCCAATGAATTGGATTCTCCAAATGTGGAACTCTGGAGCCTGTAACAAGTTTCCCAGGAGGTTCTCAAGCAGCAGCTTGGCTTTATGAACTCTGCCAAAACCTGTTTCTCGTCAGTCAGATTGAAGCTCTGTGCTTCTTCTCCACACCTCAGTCACCAGTGGGTCCCGGGGCCGCTCAGATGACGCTGGTGGACGTCAGTTATCGTCATGGTGTCCCTGGCAGTGCTGCCTGGTGTCCGAATCATCTCTAGCAGGTGCTCGTGCGTCACTTCAGATAAAGCCACAGAATCAGAAGGAGGAAGGATGTGAAGCAATCCGAGAGCAAAGTGAGACCAGCCAGCAGAACTACAAAGTTCAGGGAGGAGTCGGCAGCCCCTTAATGGCTTTGAATGTGGAGGGCGCGAGGATGTGACAGAGGAGATGTGTGGGGATCTAAAAATGAGATCTGAATGGTGGCGGATGTTAACTAGACTTACTGTGGTGATGATTGCACAATATGTATAAATATCATATCACTGTGTCGTACCCCTGAAACTAATATAAGGTTATACGCCAATTGTACCTCAACAGAAAAAATGAGATCTGACGAGATAGGAAAGCTTGAGTTCCCATTTTCATAGTATTTATAACATCCACAAGTTTTTCATCAGCTGTGTCTTGAAGGAATTAAAAGTGAAAAAAAAAAACAAAAGAGGGCTTCCCTGGTGGCGCAGTGGTTGAGAGTCCGCCTGCCGATGCAGGGGACACGGGTTCGTGCCGCGGAGCGGCTGGGCCCGTGAGCCATGGCCGCGGAGCCTGCGTGTCCGGAGCCTGTGCTCTGCAACGGGAGAGGCCACAACAGTGAGAGGCCCGCGTACTGCCAAAAAAAAAAAAAAGAAAGATTGTGTCAGTGGTTACTGTGGAAAGGACCCGATCCTTTGTGCTGCCAGCCAGGAGACATAGGGCTGGCAGGTGGCTCCCACTCCCCTGTCCTAGAAGGTGGTTGGTCCCTGTGCCTCCAGCACGTGATCAGGCGGCCAGGAAGGGCCCGGCATGCCCGCGGCTCTTCCAGCTTTGGCCTTCAGAGGCGGCTTCACTGACTCCCCTGCTCCCTTCCCAACAGCTGACAGAAGAAAGGCTGGCAGCAGCCCTGGACCCCGCATCCCTCCCCAGGTTCCTCTGTGTCCAGATGGCACAGCGGCCAGTGTGGCTGGCGTGGCTTGGGTGATGGTGAATGGGAGCCACTGTTTGTTTCCACTGAGAAAGTTCTGACCTGCTTCCGGAGCCATCGCCATGGAAACAGACTGAAGAGGTCATTGAAAGGAGCCTCTTTTCCTCCTGTCTCCCCATCCTGAGGCTCTGGCGCATAGGGGCCAGCTCTTTGCAGCCTGGCTTTCCCTGCTGGTCCATGCAAATTTGATAAGAATACCAAAGGGTGGTTTTCCTTACTGTGCCAGCGTCTGCTGGGATAAATTACCCCATATGCACCCTGTACCAGGCAGAGTGGTACAGAGGCCATTGCCACACCCGTTCCTGAGCTGGGGCCTGCGTCACACATACTGATAATCAAACGGCCTTCCAGAGGAGCAGGCAGGTGCTTCCCTGTTGATCCAGCCAGCCTCAAATCTCAGCCACGTTTCCTTGCAGAAAAGCCTTTCTTGGACCACATATTTATTACACATATGCAGTAAATTTTAAAGGGGAAATAACTAGAAGGAAGGAATAATTGTGCTCTATTTACGGAATAAACAGCAGCCATTAAAAATGTAAACAAAGCTACTTACAGGTTTTTTTGTTCTCATTTTATAAAAACTAGCTTTTGTGGTGAAAATAATGTGATAAAATCCTGTTTTGTTTTATTTTGGTTTTGACAGTAATTTAGTAATTCTGAAGATAATAAAAACCTAAATAAAATATAAAATTTGGGACTTCCCTGGTGGCACAGTGGTTAAGAATCCGCCTGCCAATGCAGGGGACACGGGTTTGAGCCCTGGTCCGGGAAGATCCCACATGCCACGGAGCAACTAAGCCCGTGCGCCACAACTACTGAGCCTGTGCTCTAGAGCCTGTGAGCCACAACTATGGAAGCCCGTGTGCCACAACTGCTGAAGCCTGCTAGAGCCCGTGCTCCGCAGCAAGAGAAGCCACTGCAATGAGAAGCCCGCTCACCTCAATGAAGAGTGGCCCCTGCCCACCACAATTAGAGAAAAGCCTGCACGCAGCAATGAAGACCCAACGCAACCAAAAAAAAAAAAAAAAATTAAAGTTCGCATCGAGGTCGTTAAAGGAAGGCATTGGTTTTTACTGTTTACACCAAAACGAGAATGAACAGAAGTTCAAGACCTCTTTTTTTTTTTTAATGCTTTAATTTGTATGCCTGTTGAGGAAACATCGAAAGTCAGAGCTTGACCTGGGGCTACAGCCTCCTGCGGCCAAGTCACAAACTTAAATTGCACTGTCAGTGCCAGTAAATGCACATCGTTTTGGCTTCGGGCTCACAGTATCGTGAATCTGGTTTTTAGTGGGAAGGACATTGGATTGGATGTCAGAAGAGCTGAGTTTAAGCCCCAGCTCCGTGACTTAGGGACAAGTCACTTCCATGAGTACTCTAGGCCTCAGTCTCTCCATCTATGTAATGGGGCTAGTTCTTTTCAGGGTCTCTGTGAGCCTGAAATCTGATGCAATATATATGAATGTGCTTGATAGACCCAGAACAATGCTTTATAGAAGTTTGTCATTTTTACTTCTTAACAACCAAATCTGCAGTGTTGAGGCACAGGGGGGCATATTTTTTCATATAGCAAGGAGTCTGGAGGTAGGTATTCCAAGGAATTATTTCCTCTACTCCCGTATCCTTAGTATGTAACTTTCTTCCTTATAATAAAATGACAACCGCTGGGGCATTCTGCCCATGTTTCAGGCAGGACCAAGGGAGAGGGCAAAGGGCAAAAGATGTGTGAAGACTGAGTCATTTCTTCTCACTGTGAAAACACTAGCTTTCCCAGAAACACCCTGCTGTAAAGTTCCAGTTATGTCTTCTCGGGCAACCCAGACACCTGGCCTCCACGTGCTGCAAGGGAGTGTGGGTGGGTGAGTAATTTAACAGGGCACACTGCCACCCAAGCAAAATCAACGTTCTCCCAGTAAGAATGAAGACAAGAATGGATATTGAAATGGAAGTCAGCTGGCCTTGCCAGTGATGAGCACTCACTCAACCGTTCGTATCTCGCAGTGTGTCAGTATAATCTACCGAATTATCTTGTATGCTCCTGAAGGTATGGACCGTGCTGTGTGCATCTCCTTCATCCAGCTGTGCAGGGCTTTATTATCTGTACCAAACATGAAACACTGAGCAAGAAATCATCCTTGGTTGTTTTTCTAAGAGACTGATTAGTTATTGATGCCTTTTTATATGAACTTTCATAAAAAGATAATATTACATACCCTCCACTGTGTCACGTGGATATTCTGAAGATAAGTTACTAAATCTGAGGGACTTGGGAAGGCATTTATAACTTCTTGGAGCTGAGATAGATGCCGGTACTTTCCACAGTGCCGTGAGCATCACAGCTGGCATCCACAGCCAGGTTTTAGACAGGTTAGACCCAGCAGGCCACAGATGAAGAATATGGCCCAGATGGAAAAGAGAAGACGCGCTGAGAGGCTTTGGAAACCTTGGAGGATGACCATCTGGGATCCCAGGTTGGTCTTTCCCTGCCCCCAGCACCCATCTGTGGGCATGTTGAGCTCTGCACTTCTGCACTTTGTATAGTCTTAGCGGGAGTGAAGTTGTGGCAGTGACACAACTAGGCCATGGGCCTCCATTGTGGAGAGATGGCTTTTGGCTGCTTTTAAGACAAGAAACTCAAACTTCTGACAGTGTCCTGCATCATTAACTTTCGGCACAAATAACCAATTGGTGAATGAATGGACACACATCTCTTTCAATGCACCTTTGTGAAGGATTTGCAGACTCAACAGGGGTGGAGCCCTGCTCTTGGCCTGGAGAGCTTGTTGTCACCTCCGAGGTGCCAGAGAGCCAACCCCTTCCATGTTGAGAAACTCAGTGCGTTCTAGAGAAGGACTATGAGAGACTTGACCCCATAAGGAGAGCTGGGTGAGAGCAGAGGCTGGCAGTCGTGATCGCTGGCGTCTTGGTGGTGGTGCTTATCACATGCAGGCATGTTCTAAACACCATGCAAGTCACAGTTCACTGAAACCTCTAGAAAACCCATATGATCAGTAATAATATTGTCCCCATCTTGCATAGGCTGAAACTGGGATTCAGTGGGACCAAGTGGCTGGTCCGGAGTTGCTAGTTAGTAAATGGTAGAGCTGTCTTTGAACACTGGCAACTGGACTCCAGAACCCACCTTGTGAGCCGTTGTGCTGGGCTGCTTCCTGGGTCGTGGCCTCAGAGAAACATTAGAGATAATGTCATTCATGTCTAGATACCAGTGAGCTGCCCATGCATCTCCATGTTGACATCATGTCCAATCATTCGTGTATTTTTTTTCATTTTAAGAAAAACATGGACTGCTTTCGTAAAGGGCAGTTGAGAAGTGGAAGAGGAATCACTATGTCCATTCTAACTATATGAGGACAGTTAGTGTTAAAAAAAAAAAAAAAAGGCATGCTTTGCAGCAGAAGAGATCTTGTTTAAATACCTAGAACTTCCACATCCCTAATGTAATTAGCAGAGGACTGAGGGATAACAAAAATGATTGTTGTTAGAAGGCAAGCTGCACGCCCAGGTTGGCCGTGTCTTTCTATTTTTCTGGATAAGATGCTCCTCTTGAGACATCTTGTATGGAAGGAATAGGCTCACCTAAACTGATTCTGATGGCAGGTTTTTTTTGTTTTGTTTCTTTTGCGGTACGCAGGCCTCTCACTGTTGTGGCCTCTCCCGTTGTGGAGCACAGGCTCAACGGCCATGGCTCATGGGCCCAGCCGCTCCGCGGCATGTGGGATCTTCCCGGACCAGGGCACGAACCCGTGTCCCCTGCATCGGCAGGCGGACTCTCAACCACTGCGCCACCAGGGAAGCCCCTGATGGCAGTTTTAAAACCAAAGATATTATAAAGCAGAGGGTAGAATAAGAAAAATTTGAAGAGGCCAAAACTCATGGCGAGAAATTTCAAACTTTTCAAATGTTCTTTTAGCACTTTCCAAGTGTGAGAATTTGATTTGTGTGATAAGAGACCCTCATGAAATTGGAATTAAAGATTAGGTGGTATTCTCTTTTGGGGTGGGCGGGGCCTGTACTGCGCAGCTTGTGGGATCTTGGTTCCCCAACCAGGGATCGAACCTGCGTCCCCTGCAGTGGAAGCGAGGCGCCCTAACCGCTGGATTGCCAGGGAATTCCCTGGTATTCTTGCTTTGGGACAATATCCACTCTTAAACCTGGAAACCCTGCCGTTTCTTTTGGAGAGTTAATATTACATGATTGATGGGCTCCGATTATTTCCCATGATATGTATCCATATGGAAATCTACTCAACATAAATGAAGGATTATTTAGTATACACTGTGTTGAACACAGTCATCTAAATTGGTACAGTTCTTACTGCTTAAGGAAGACAGTAGGATATAAGCAAATATTAATTATACTATGCTGAAAAAATGGATAAAGTGTGTTGGAATCTTGTTCAATTGTTGCTGTGATTTCTTTTTATTTTTTGGAAAATATGAAATTAAAAAAAAATTTTATTGGAGTATAGTTGACTTACAATGCTGTGTTAGATGGTTTTTGTTTCTGTCTTTTTTTTTTTAATTCTGAGAAAAACATGAATTGCTTGTATGAAGTGAGATTGAGAAGAGGAAGAGAAATCACGACATCCGTCCAAATTTTTTGAGGCAAGTTAATGTAAGAAAAATAAGAAAGAGGAACCTTGGGGATTCAGAAACTGCTGGAGTCTAGAATAGGGGCTGAGTAGCGGCAGCGCTCAGTGGGATGAGGGTGGCGTAATCCTGCCCAAAGACCAAGCATATTCGTGTGTTTGAGGCGGCTCTGGGGAGTAGTTACAAGAGGTCACATTTACTGGGACCTCACCAAGTGCCAGGCACTGCCCTAAGCCCTTTATATTCACTGTCTCCTGTAATTCTCCTAACAACCCACCAAGGGAGGTACAGTTTTTACACCACAGTTTTACTGCACATAAAAAGGGAAAATATGGCTTAGGTTTGCGGCAGCGCTGTCACGGGTGGGCCTGACTCCTGAGCCTGTGAGCACTGAGCCTGTGCAGTGTCGGCCACGGCCTTGGATTTGGCTTCTGCCTTGATCACTTAGGAAGGTGACCTTGCAACAAAAAGCCAGAAAGTACAGGCCGGGAATAGACTGTGAAATGAAAGAAAAAGCCCGTATGGAGAGTGTGTTCACCAGGGTGACAACACGTCACCAGCGTTGTCATCGGTACTGAATATTCAGGGAGTTCGAACAATAAGCCAGCCGCTTGGCAAGAGAGTTACCTTCCATCCCAGCCAGTAAATTGGCAAGCTAATTTCCATTGTGTGTATGGAATATAATGGTTATTGGCTGGGAAGGGCCCCATCAAGGGTAAAGCAAGAGATAACGGAGGGCACGGAACTTAAGGAGGCACTCGCTCCCTGCAACCCCCCAACCCCACGAGTGAGCGCCCAGCACTGGGGACCCTCCACGTCGGATGCCTTATCCCAGCCCTTACCCCATGGCTGGGGGAAGGGTGACCCTTAAATTTTCATGGCAGACAGTGGATAGTGTGAGCTGAATTTTGTTTCATGTTTATTCCTATTAAATAGAGAAGAAATGCTCCTATATGAAAAATATCTTTGCTACCCAAAGGATAATAAGAAATGTCAAATTAAGGAATTACCTATTTTACACAAAATGATTTGTCACTAAATATGAAAAATACAAATGTGAGTAGTTTGTTATATTTAGGTAAAGGTATAAAGCAAGAGAAGGGAATTCCCTGGCAGTCCAGTGGTCAGGACTTGGTGCTTTCACTGCTGGGGACCAGGTTCGATTCCCTGGTCAGGGAAGTAAGATCTCACAAACCACGTGGTACGGCCAAAACGAGAAAAAAAAAGAATAAAGCAAAAGAGAATACTAACTACTAAAAAGGCCCTCAACCCATTTACCTTCTTCTCCCTCCCCCGTGCACGTATAATTCAATAACACAGATGCCTCAGTCCTTTTTCTGCATCTTGAGGAAAATTGCTGCTGGCTTTGGGGACTGCCTTGGCAGGCCAGGGGATGATGCAGTCAAAGACCCAGACACAGCAAAAGCTCTGATTCAAAATCCAGCAGGAAATAAACTAATAATGTATGTTAGTGTATTTCCGGAGACTCAAGATAAAGGAACCTTTAAAACCTCTTAAGTATACATTTTCCAGTAACATGTAACACATGGTCCTTTCTTAGAAATGAGGTTAGAACAGTTTTTCTTTTGTTTTTTGTTTGGTTATAATGAAGTTTCTGGACAGTCCATCAGAACAAAAACACAAAGTCTATTTTAGGAATTCCTTTATGCGTGGGCATTTGTTATACCTTTCTGGTGTGCCAGCCTAAGTATGTAACAGCGAGATAGAGCTGTCTCTGCCTGGAGGTACCTTAGGCTATTTATCTGTAAATAGAAGAAGAAAAATGGGTTTGAGCCAAATGATGTGGCTTCCTTTCCTTCAACAAGCAGACAAGAGGACCATGCAGTAGTAACACAACCGAATCCTGAAAAGTGTTTTTGAAATACTGAGTTCTTATAAACCCATAGGCCATGTTCACATTTGGGGTTGAAAACGTGCTCTCTCCTCACAAATCCTTCTGAGTGTTATTCCAGGAACTTACCCAAGAACCAGGGTAGTGTATCATGTGATGTGATTTTCTTTCATGTAAATGAGAAGCAGTATGTTCAGTGAAGTGGGTGAAGCTTTGGACTCAGACACACAGTTAAGTCTCTGACCACCTCTGTGCCCTTAGGCAAGGTGGACTCCTATATACAAACGTGAAGAATTTCGTTTTGACCTTTGTTAGTTTCCTCTTTCATTCTGGTCTTATGTGGATCTCTGCTGTGAAGCAATAGATTCAATGGAAAAATAGAGCAACCTAGAATTTACCCTGCATGGCGTCTGAGGCAGCAGTATCATCTGTGTTAAATTGATTTTAGTATTATTCTAGCCAGAAAGGTAAAAGTGTACTTCCCTGGTTTTCCTTCTCTCCACTGGCCCCTCCCCAGAAGTCCCATTGCCTGCTTCCGCTTCTTTTCCTGACCCATAAAAATTGGATTGCCCTTGAGCTCAGTCTCAGCTTCTGTTCGGTTTCAGTTGGTCTCCTGGCTTTAAATATCCAAGTGACTTCCAAATTCTTAACTCCAGTCCTCGATGAGTCCCCTGAACTTAGACTCACATATCCAACTATCTCACTAATATCTCTGCAGGGATGTTCAACAAACACCTCAAACTGAACGTGGCCAAAGTAGACCTCTTACTTCCTCCTTTCTTTCCCTACCAGTCTTCCCCAGTGGAGGGAGTGGATGTCATGCCAGCTTATCATTGAGGTATCTGCTCACCTGTCACCTCTTCAGAGAGGCCTTCTCTGTCCATCCTTTCTAGAATTCTCCCTACTTCTTGATCTGCACCCCCATCCTAGCTGCAAGGGAACAGGGATCTTACCCATCTTTTATTTACTGCTATGATCTCAGTGCCGCGGGGATGCCAGACTCAGAATGAGAGCTTGATAAATATTTATTGAATGAAAGAAGCAATGAATAAATGAATGAGTGAAAATGAAGGAAGGAAGCAATTTAACAAAGAATTTGCTAAAGACTGGAGTGTGGGATGAAAAGAATTGGTTCAGTTCTGGGGATGCTGTCCCTTAAATTGATTTTTTGATCTAATTCATGTATTCCTTATAATTTTCTGAAATGAATTTGACCTTCAGGGAGAACTAGAGTAGTTTTAGGGGTCTTGAGGAAAGTTTACACTTATGCAGTTTTGGGGTCTAATAGTAGTAGTTATTGATGAAAAGGTACTAAGATTGAGTTCAGAGACTTTAAATGCAAAACTATTAAATGCTTTAATAGATTCTCAAAGTGCAACCGAATATTAATTATTGCTTCCCAGTCGTTGAAATCTGCATGGAAATCCCCATCCTTTTTACCCTGTTAACAGTGAAAGTGATGGCTAGAAATAGGCTGCCATTTTCGTCTGCAGTATCTGGCTGGAAGGATGTATTACGAGGAGGCCTCTTTGTTTTGTTTTTATAAACTTATTTATTTTACATATTTATTTTTGGCTGCATTGGGTCTTCAGTGCTGCGTGCGGGCTTTCTCTAGTTGCGGCGAACGGGGCTACTCTTCGTTATGGTGCATGGCCTCTAGACGTGCAGGCTTCAGTAGTTGTGGCTCGCGGGCTCTAGAGCACAGGCTCAGTAGTTGTGGCACACGGGCTTAGTGGCTCTGCGGCATGTGGGATCTTCCCGGACCAGGGCTTGAACCCAAGTCCCATGCATTGGCAGGCGGATTCTCAACCACTGCGCCACGAGGGAAGTCTGAGGAGGCCTCTTTAGAACTGACTTCTGAGCATTAATTTCTTCCACCAGGGGATCAGTAAATGACCCCTTCCACCTGCTGCCATCCGAATTTGGAATTTGGTGACATCATTGATTTTTGTTCCTGCTGGATGAATTTTATAATCAGTCTGAAGGAGGAAGGAGATGGCATTTTGCATTGTTGCTCTGCCATCTTCTGTTGGCAGGGAAAATTCACTGCATCCAAATTAAACTTGATATGGCATCATTTTACCCCTTTGTAAATTGATGAGTTGGGCCTCGTGCTTATGAAACATTGGCTTGCTACCTTTGACCAGTATCTAGATTGTGAACTGGTGAAATTTTAAATACAAAATCCCCACTGGCTACCATAAGCAAGTTGAATAAAGAAGCTACAGTGCCATCTGCTGGCATTCTGGGGGAAATGCAAATGATGACTAGGAGAAGCACCTCTTATGTAACAAATAGATTAAAAAAATGCAAACCCAAGGGTAAATATTCAAAACACATGATAATTTGAAGAAGGTAGATAAAAATAATGAAAAAGTTGTAAGCCAGCTTTTTATAGAGGAAAATACAATTATATTTTGTGATAACTATGTAATAGTGAGAGCATAACTTTTCTGTAGTATGAATTTTGGAGTGTTTTTACAGTATTAGATATTCCCATCGGGCGGAACAAGTGAAAAATGGGTTGAAAACTTAGAAATGAGCCTTTGGATTTTTGAAGAGTCGTACTGAGACAGGCAATTTTATATATACTTCATGCAGATAGGGAGAGTCAGGTGTATTTTGGAAAGACAACCGGTCTAGCGATCCCTCAGTACAGCTCCTTGCTGGTCTGTAACCAGTCAGGGAAACGAGCACCACTTCTGTAATTTCTGGAGACCATGGTTTTCTGTAAAATTGGGATTGGATTAAACGATGGGCAGAATTCCTTACAGCTCGATGAAGTGTATTATTCTAAATCAACAAAGGACTGAATAAAAGTACTATTTCTTTAGACCATTTTCCCTTGAAAATATTTCTTTTAGAAAAGGTGAAAGACATACATATTTTTAGTTTATTACACGGGTAAGTAGTTTATCAAGAGCTAGGGATAGTTGATATAGTTGGTTGTAAGCGGTTAGGTCCTTAGCGTGAGTATAAAAATAAATGTGCCACTTCCTTTGCCATCAGAGGGCATCTACAGAAAGCTTGATGATGGTGCTGGTAGATCATGGCCAGTTGAAGTAGGGTGGGCTGAGGCGTATTACCATGACTTTGAGCTACAAATGCAACAGAGTAGAATTTAAAAAACAAAATTTAAGTATTCAAACCTTAGCGTAAATATTATTTTCGAAGGATTTCCTGCCTTAATCCCCAGTCAGCTAGCCAACTCTACTCAGCTGTCTGCTGGTATTTGCCTTGCTCCTACTTCTGTGGCCTTGAGCACCTTCCTGGCTTGTGTTTTTGTTCCTTCTCTTTTTTTTTTTTTTTTTTTGCGGTACGCGGGCCTTTCACTCTTGTGGCCTCTCCCGCTGCGGAGCGTAGGCTCCGGACGCGCAGGCTCAGCGGCCATGGCTCACGGGCCCAGCCGCGCCGCGGCATGTGGGATCTTCCTGGACCGGGGCGCGAACCCGTGTCCCCTGAATCAGCAGGCAGACTCTCAACCACTGCGCCACCAGGGAAGCCCTTTGTTCCTTCTCTTCATCCTCCTCCTCCTTCCTGGCCCTCTCCCCTCCCCCACCTCATGTCCCCTCCCCCCTCCCTCCCCCCTCCTCCTTCTGCTGTTGCTTCTCCTTCTTTGCTGGTACTTTGTTCATGTTTTGTCACCCTCCCTCCATTGTACATCCCACTTCTTCATGATTGTCCATGTACCTTACAATAGCATCAACACGTTTTTTCCGAAGGAAGGAAACTGAAATAACTATTTCATAGAAGCCTTTCAAGTAAGTATATGTTTAGGGATTTTCTTTTTTTGTGTGTGGATTGGAGGGAGGAGAGTATATCCTAGAAGCTAAATGTGGCAAAATGTGCCGATGAGGTAGACTTTCCGTACGTTTTCTGCGCGGGCAGTGTGGTAGAAAGGGCAAGAAACTAGGCCTCAAGTCTAGCTCTTCAGCACCCGAGTCCTTTCCCCTGTTTTCTGTTCTTTGCTCTTACTCTGTCCCCTCATGGACAGTAGAGGTCTGCCAGGCTTTGGTGCTAGTCAGAAACAATTCACTTCTCGCAGACGTGGGGTCTGAAGGTGCTTACAGGGCTCAAGTCTTCAGACGGCAGCCGGCAGTCAGCCAGCGTCGATGCAGCTGTTCCAAAGAGAGATGGCTTATCATAGGTGACTCTGCATGAGAGGAAGCCCCCTGCCCCTCTCCTGTCACCTTAAGTTCTAGAGGTCCTTTTTACCCGCCAGGTAGGCAGAAAATCACTGCTAAGTGATTGGACGTTCTGCTTCTCTTCCTGATTGTTTCAGTGGAACTCTGGCCTCCCATGCTTTCTCACATGAGTGTTTCGCCAGATGCCACCTCCACCCTCCATCCGGGTGGAGGTACGAGCAGTGAAGGTTCAGGTGTAAACCCCCTGGGCGTCCCTGCTTCTGTTCCGATGCAGGTTCCTTCTTCCTGGTTTTCCTGGTCAGCAAGCTCAGGGACGCTGAAGTTGCTCTCTCGGCTCTGGACCCACCTAACGGAAGATTAATGCTCCGCCTCTGCTCTTGCCCCCTTTTTTTTTTCTTCTTGCGGCACGCGGGTCTCTCACTATCGTGGCCTCTCCCGTTGCGGAGCACAGTCTCCGGACACGCAGGCTCAGCGGCCATGGCTCACGGGCCCAGCCGCCCCACGGCACGTGGGATCTTCCCGGACCCAGGCACGAACCCGTGTACCCTGCATCGGCAGGCGGACTCTCAACCACTGCGCCACCAGGGAAGCCCTGCTCTTCCCCCTTTTGAGAGAACCAATTTTCACTTTCTTTGGTTTCCCTGCCTTCTTCCTTTACGTTGCTATCTGTCTATGTATATTCTGGAGAAAGGCTTGGTCGCCTGCGTTTGGGGCTGGGTTCACTTTTCAGGTTATTTGAGTTCATCTGTATCGACAGTCACCCACTGGCAGCTAGGGTCGGGGAGGGTGTGGGCCGAATCTGATGCCCAGACATGTGTTATTGAACTTGGACACATTTTTAGAAATCTTGAATTATTTGCCATCCTTAAACACGTGGAGCTCTTGTAAAAGAAATGCAGACTTCTGACTTCTCTTTGAAATTGGAAGATCTAGAGAAACACGTAGTGCACTTGCCAGGTGGCAGCAAGGGACCAGAGGAGCTGCATCCTAGCTGCCCCCCTACTTGGGGCATCCAATCTCCTGTTGCTTGATGTCCACAAACCCCTGCACCCCCCTTATTTGTCCTCCAGGTGACCACTTTACTCATCTGCCAGGTCTATATTCTTATTTTTATTTACCTTCTCTTTCCCACTTACATGAGAGACTTCTCAATGGCAGTAACTTAACATGTGAATAATGATTCACAGAAATGGAAGGCACTTCAGCCATCAGCCAGTGAAGTCCGTTCCCTTCATTTAATATAGGTCTTACCCTGGAGTGAGCCTTTAATTAGTGTTGACAAATGGCACCTCAGCCGGTTTCTAGAAAGGCAGCAGATGGCTGGGGAAGGCCATTGATAAATATTCTATAGAAATTTCCCTGGCTCTCCTCAGTTGATTGATGCTGGGTACCACTAGTTAGGAGGGTTTTCAGTCCTCACATGAAGGTAAAGCTCCCTGGTAATCACACTTGTTTTTCTTTTGTAGGAATCCTCTTCATAAGTCACACTCGGAAGACAGCTCTGTAGGTCAGTACCACTTTTCTTGGTTTAACCATTTTTAATTAATTATTTTCTTTTAATACTTTGCGGAACACATAAGTATGTGAACATACAAAAACCACAAAGAATCCTTCCACCCAGAAATAAACATTGTTAAGATCTTGATGTATAGCTTTCCTCTCTTTTTCTGAATTTGTGTGGGTTTCAGAAAAACATAATATGGATCGTACTCTACAATTGAATATATCCTGAGCATGTTCCTACATGATTGAGTATTTTTTACAGTAAAATTCTTAAGTCTGCGTAATATTCTGTCTTATTGGATGTGCCATAATTGAATCAACCAGTCTCTTCTCTGCTGGGCATGTAAGTTGTTTGCAGTTTTTTCTCTATCACAGAGAAATGATGCTACCACTAAAAATCCTTGAGCCTATCCCTGATCATGTCCTTAGGATAAATCCTTCTGTTTGGAACTTTTGAATGAAAGATTATGCACAATTAAGGTGTTATAAAATCCACTCTTGATTTTGTAACATTTCTTCTGTTTGGGCCTAAGAAAGCCTGGCAAAGTAATCATGATTAGGTGCATAAGTGCTCAAATCAAGCTTTGATTTGGATTTGAATCATGACTACCAACTTTACTAGTTATGACCTTGGGCAAGTCACTTGCCTCTCTAAGCCTCGGTTTTCTCATCCACAAATGGAAACAAGGATACGTCATACGTTCATTGTGAGTGAGTATTAAATGAGATATGCCATTAGATACAAAGTGCCTGGATATGCTAAGTGCGGGATAAATGTTAGCTCTTGCCATTTTTTTCTCAAGCTGCACCTCCATTTCAGAAACATTAAAATGGGAGAAGGGGAGAGTATAGCTTACAAGAAATACATTCTATTCCCAGACTGCTTGTGAGAAAGATTCAAGTAGTGATAATCCTACTTCACTTTGACCTTTCATGGCTGATATTTGCTGTTGTGTTTAGCCCAGAGGCAGCAGGCACCTTCCACGTTCTGGGTACAGAGGCAGCCTCAGGCTAGTGGACTCCAGTTTCCTTCTCAGAGTCTTGGGGATTGTCAGAACGTAACGAGGGCATCCCACTTTGACAAATAATGCCCTTAGCCTGGGAGCCCCTTGCGCGGGGTCCCCACGGGTCTGTTTTGTGCCACACTGCCTGGCACCGCCCGTCTAGACTGCGGAAACCGACAGTGCATCACTCCGCTGGGCCCTGTTTCCAGTGGCCGTGGAGCAACCAGACACCGAACGGGGACGAAGCCGCAGCTTTGGGTGTGCCCCGTCCACGAGAGCAGCTAGGGCTGCTGCTTCTTCATTTTTTTTTTTTTTGGCGGTACGCGGGCCTCTCACTGTTGCGGCCTCTCCCGTTGCGGAGCACAGGCTCCGGACGCGCAGGCTCAGCGGCCATGGCTCACGGGCCCAGCCGCTCCGCGGCATGTGGGATCTTCCCGGACTGGGGCACGAACCCGTGTCCCCTGCATCGGCAGGCAGGCTCTCCACCACTGTGCCACCAGGGAAGCCCTTGCCTGCTTTTTTGATGTTTCTTTATTTCTCATCTTAACCCTACTGTACCATTTCTTGCTCTTAGGAAATTTGCATTTCTTTTAAACAACTTTATAGGCATTTCTAAGTCTTTTCACAAACTGAAAGAGAAAAACTGTCTTTTTGTGAAATCAAAGTATTCTTACAAGCTTTGAGTTGTAAGGAAGAGGCTACTTTTGTTATTAATGAATTTATTGCTTGTGCCTTTTTTTTTTTCTTTTTTTAAAGGAAAAGGAGATTGGAAGAAGAAAAATAAGTATTTCTGGCAGAACTTCCGAAAGAGTCAGAAAGGAATAATGAGACAGACTTCAAAAGGTACTGTAACACAGCTAGCAGACAGTAGGTCCTTTTAGCTCTAAAATGTTAAGAAGCCTGGGCTGCTAATCTAAATGGATGCTGTAAGTTAGAATAAGTCATTGCATGTGCCCATACGCCGTGCAGCCTTTCTGACATTCCTATCATTACTTTAAGACTTCATCCCAGTGGGTTGTTTTTTTTTCTTTTTTTAAATCAAAGAAATCAAAATGGAAAGAGTTCGCAGTCCTTTCTTTTACAGATCTGGCAGCAAAGACCAAATCTTTCCTTTTCTCAATCACATCAACCTCAGGGAGATCTTTACTGGCCAAGATGGACCCTAAAAAGGTCCAGAAAGTCTTAGCATTTGTGAGTTTTGGACCCTCCCCCCTGCCCTGCCACTTGGGGCCTTTGCAATCTTCAGAACTGCTGATGCTTTTCTGTGGCAGGGACAGTTATGGGGTTGTTACCCTTGGAAACTCTGTCTAATGGGCTGACATCATGGGAATTTGCCCGGGCTGCTTTGTGAAGGCAGTCCTGCCTCCTCTTAGCTGTGTCTTTTGTTGTTGTTTATATAGTAAGTAAATATGTCATCCCTTTGAGGCCCAGTTGTATAATTTATGTTTCTCCAGTATTCAGACAGGGAGGGGAAACGAAGCTACTTCCAGATTCCAGTCTGGCTGGATAAGGTTATCATTAGATGAACATTTTTAGTTGCTCACCACTGACACGACTTATTTTCTTTTACAAAATCTTGGTGTCTAGCCTGTGCAGAATGCTTCTCCAGTTATTCCTACACACGGAAATGAGAAAAATGGACACAGTGTGTGTCAGTGGCACACCTGGGTTCCTTGGCAGCCATCAGTGGGCTTATTTAAGTTGTCCTGCTGTGAGAGAGTTATTCTTAAGCATTCCCAGTTTTTCATTTTGAGACACACCCAGCATCACTTACGATTCAAAGTAAACCTTGGATTCTAACAAAGTCTTATTTAGAAAGAAAGAAAAGGTGAAAGAGAGAGAGAAGGGGATGGAGGGAGGAAGCCAACAGTTTACCGGCTCAACGTTCATTTCTTTTTAAACCCAGGCAACTCTCTCCACCACTCCCCTCCACCACTGGAGGCGAGGCGGATAGTAAAATGCATCAAAGCTGCAGGCTCTCCCCTCCCCTGGCTCACACCATTACTCTTCCCGCACAAGGGGCTGAGTGGCGAAGGGCACTTGAGTGGTGTTTCTGGGCTGATTGATTACAAAAAGGAAGTGAGATAAGGAAACACAGGGGAACATAAATTCCAAGGTAGGTCTTGAGTGAAATGGGTTCCCACAAGTCTGCAGCCAGACTCATTCAGTCCATCTGTCTATACCACGGGCAAATGAAGCTAGAGCCGAGCATCCTGATGGCACTGATTCCTGTAAGGTGTGGAGGGGAACAACATGGTGGAGGAGAAGGATGGGGGATGAGAACTCCGGCTGCGCATGACGGCCCACCTTCACCGACACACTCTCCCCACACGCTGATCAAAGGCATGTACGCTGACGTGGCTCACATACATGAGACGTGATGGCCATTTCGCTTTTCAAGAAAACACTTTCAAAGGATCCTAACTGAGGGATTCTCTTTCCCTCTGCAGTTCTGCCTGCCTTCAGTTTTTTTGTGTTTTTTTTTTTTTTGCGGTACGCGGGCCTCTCACTGTTGTGGCCTCTCCCGTTGCGGAGCACAGGCTCCGGCCGCGCAGGCTCAGCGGCCATGGCTCACGGGCCCAGCCGCTCCGCGGCATGTGGGATCTTCCCGGAACGGGGCACGAACCTGTGTCCCCTGCATCGGCAGGCGGACTCTCAACCACTGCGCCACCAGGGAAGCCCCCTGCCTTCAGTTTTGAGCTAGAAGTTGAGTTCCCCTCACAGTTTGGAACCATATTTATGAGAGTGATGCTTTCAGATACATGCATAGATAGTACCTTCCTTCTAATGATCTCCAGATGTTTCACACCTGAGATTATATTTATTTACACGTGTCCCCTGAGGAACAGCAGTCAAATAGATTAGTAGGGATCTAGGCTTCCACCAGGATGAAGGTTTTGTCCTGCAGCAGACGCTGTGACCTTCAAGTTCTCTGTTGTGAAAGAGGGTTTCCTCTCCCTGCTCTGCAAAAACATCTACTTGTTCGTGTTTGAAATGGAAGGACGCAGAGAACCTTCAGCCGAAGGAGCCTTGGAGTGCTTGTTCGCTCTAGCCGGGTCTTTTTTTTTTTTTTTTTTTTTGTGCTACATGGGCCTCTCACTGTTGTGGCCTCTCCCGTTGCGGAGCACAGGCTCCGGACGCGCAGGCTCAGCGGCCATGGCTCACGGGCCCAGCCGCTCCGCAGCATGTGGGATCCTCCCGGACCGGGGCACAAACCCGCATCCCCTGCATCGGCAGGCGGGCTCCCAACCGCTGCGCCACCAGGGAAGCCCTCTAGCCAGGTCTTTAAATTAGTTCTCTGCCTCACCTGTCACTCCAGACGCCCTGTCAGCCTTCTTCCAAAACTCCTCCACTAGACCCTCCATCACAAAAGCTCTGATCATTTTGAAGGATTTGTTTCCATGGTAACATCCGTTTGTTCTTAGAGCTTGTTTCCGAGCGAGATAGGCTCACTGGCTTCCTACAAAGCAGCCCATTCCTGGTCCTGTGGCTCCATCAGTAACAGCGCTAGACGGTGCGCCTGAATTACGTCCTTCTCTAGTCCTAGATGACAAGCCTTCAAGACTGGCACCCTGTCTTATCGTTTTTATTTCCTTCTTCACCTGTCCCTATGGCGTTTCTTCTCCGATCTCCAGGAGAAGATGTGGGCTATGTTGCCAGCGAGCTGACAATGAGTGATGAGGAACGGATTCAGCTGATGGTGATGGTCAAGGAAAAGATGATCAGCATTGAAGAAGCGCTTGCTAGGGTAAGAGTGCAGGTGTGTGGTTTTCATTTGTGAGCGCTTGACCTCCCGACATTGACAAATGTTGGGACATTACAACAGACTGAATGCCTCCACCCCCGCCCCCCCCCGCAAATTCATATATTAAATCCTAATGCCCAAGTCACATTATTTGGAGGTGAGGCCCTTGGGAAGTGATTAGGTCATGAGAGTGGAGCCCTTATGAATGGGGTGAGTGACCGTGTAAAAGAGGCCCCAGTGAGCTCCTTTACCCCCCTCCGCTGCGTGAGGACACATGCTGTCTGTGAACCAGGAAGTGGGTCCTCACCAGACACTAAATCTGCCGGCACCTTGATCTTGGACTTCCCAGCCTCCAGAACTGTGAGAAATTTCTGTTGTTTATAAGCCACCCGGTCTATAGTGGTTGGTTGTAGCAGCTCAAACAGACTAGAACAGGGACATCAAAGGGTATGGGAATATACTGATGAGATTGATAATGATAAATTACTAAATAACCACCAAAGAAAAAGTAAATGCAACCATTATAAGCATTAGTTCTGTAAGATGCCTTCAACAAACTAAACTTTGACTAACCTAAAAGTCAAGCTTTATCTGTAAACCTTAAACTTTTGCTTACTTTCATTTCTGAGTAGATATTACAGTTTATTGTGTCATATTTTTTTGCTCTGAGTTAAATTAAGCACTGAAAGAAGCCTAATTAACCTTTAGGACACCGGAGTAGTGTTTGTGATAGCAAGATAGCAATTCTTAAGAGATCTCCTGCTTTGTTGTCGCCCAACCAACTGGCTGACTAATTCTTGGATTCTGACTTTGAATACTTGGTTCGGGATGGTGTAGACAAGTCATAAATTAGGCAGGTTTAGAACTTTCAAGTCACTAAGGAATCATTGAATGAGTTATGACTTTAACATTAAGCAGAATCTTGAAGGTCTGAAACCTTGAAACAGTGCCAGACATACTTTAGTTTAGTATACCTGACTCTAAACCTCAATAGTTAAAAAAAAAAGTTTGATTTGTTGCTGAGACAATGCTGGAAAAAAAAAAAAGTGCTTGAGGGGAGTGGGAGGTGGGACCTGTAGTAGGAGACCTGAGGACCAAGGCCTCCACTAGATGCCCATCTGCCAGCTTCTCTCGCTCTGTTGGTTCGGAGGAGCAGAGGTGATCTTGCTTCCAGCGTCTCTGGGGGACTGAAGCAGTGCCTCGTGACCACCTGTGCCTGCCCTTCACCCTCAGTCTGGTCTCCCTGCTCCACCATGCCTTCGGCCACCCTGTCTAGCTGCCAGCTAGGGCAAAAAGTCCACCAGACATCTCTCCGGTGCCATTCCTTGAGCATGTCATAGCACTTGAAAAAAGTCCAGCTGAATTCCTAGAAAATGCATATGAGAAACACGGACCTGTATTAATTTTACCATGGTAGGCAAGATGTTTACTTACGTTCTGGTGAGTCATGCTGCTACATTGCTGTTTATAATTGTAAATTTGAAGATCTAAATGCAGAAGATGTCTGCAGGCATCTGACACCATCTGTGTTTGGAAAGGGAGTTGCATAGGATGTATCTAACCCAGTTTTCCTGGGGCAGAAGAAAATGTTAAAAATGTCCTTAACATAGTCAACTTCAGGTAGCACGTTTCTATAATCAAAAAAGAAACAAAGGAATACTTTCAAAGTTGGGGAGAAAAAAATTTGTTTGATGTTCTTTCTGAGCTGATAATTTTAACAGCTAGCCATTGTTTACATGGAAAGGAAATCAGAAGTCAACTCTATGAAAAGGTGGCACAGCTGTATGCAGGTTGGATGGAGGTTTTAGCCATGGAGTCTGTCTGTTGCCAGGCTGGCTGCCTTTGCCTAATTTTAGGATGGAGCTCATCAAGACATCAATAATATTCCCTATAAGCAATCCAGAAACACAGAAAGAAAAAATTGATGACATTCTCCAAACTTTATTAGATTCTGCACACAAAGGTGGGTGTCCTTTGACAGGTGATGAAGTAACAGGGAAGCTTGTCGGTCTGCTCTTGGCGGGGCAACATACATCCTTGGCTACTAGCGTCTGGATGGGCTTCCTTTTAGCCAGAGACAAAACACTTCAAGAAAAATGAAGGACCTCCCTCCTTTAACTTATGATCAGCTCAAGTATCTAAAATTTATTTGATTGCTGTATAAAAGAAACATGAAGAGTTAGACCTTCTGTAATGACCATGATAAGAATGGTCCTTCAGGGCATCAGACGTGTGTTTCTCCCACTGTCAGTCAGAGTCTAAAAGACCCATAGGTATTTAATGCTTTCATGTTACTAAAGAATTATTATAATCTGTTTCAGGTGGCTAATTCTGTTTTATAAGACATTCTACATGAGGTTAAAACATTTGCATTTTGAAATTTTTATGTGTTTTTACATTCAGCGTAGCTAAGGAGGAACTTGGAAAATAATGTTAATTAGCTGCTCCACTGCACTTTTTGTATTTGAATTTTCTAAAGTTATGCCCCTTCAACAGTTTATTTACATAAACTAGCTAGTAAATATTTGTGGTGTTCAGGGCACTGACTTGCACAGCCCTTGGGGCACATGGAACACAATTCAGAGTTCATTAGACACTAGTGTACTTTGATATATATTTCAAAGATTCAAACTTTTTTTTTTTTTTACCATAAGTTCACATGTTGCCATTTAGACACAATTAATGTACTGTGATCATTTTACCGTTGTTCAGATGATGTTGCATAGCCTACTGCTCTTCTTTTACAGTGTGAGAAATTCAGTTCTGAAGACTGTGTGTGCAAGATGTTGATGTGGTCCCTGTAAGAAATACTAGGGTTGGTCTTGATTTACCAAGAAGATGTAATATTTTCTTTTTCTTTGACTTGTTAGGAATACAATAACTTCTGTCCTGATTTGTTCCACGTTGTAGTTTTGCAACATTAATGAATTTAAATGAATTAATTAGAAAGTTTTGGGGGAAAAAAAAGACCCATATAGAATGTCTAGACTTTAATCCTGATAGGACGACCAGCATCAGGAGAGAAGTTTGCCTGTGTGTCATTTGGAGCTGAGTGTATCCCCCAATGCGTCGTTGTATTTGGGAAAATTTTGCCTATGTTCAAATGAATACAGTTTGGTCCACTGTGCTTTGTTCATATGAATTTGATCTCACTGCTGAGTATTTTCCCCCTGTGAAGTATACAGCTATGATTCACATTCCTGAAAACCCAGTTGTCAATACAAAGATGAAAATAGCTGCAAAGAAGCAATATGGGAAACACCATTGTCAGCTGCAAAAGCATTTGAAGAGAATGAAGTTTACAAGATAACTCTGTGTACACAGTGTGTAATTTAAAAAGACAGCAGCTTAACTTATGATTTTTATTTTTTTTTAACTGAATAGTTCCATCAAATCTAATGGCATTTCAAACATTTTCTAATGGTTTTATGATGGTCACTTACTCTGTATGCTTTAAGGAGTCCAGCACACTGGTTAAAAAAAATCGTTTAGGGGGATCTAGAGTATTAGCGTATTCTAGACAACACCATTTACAGGTGCTAATTTTAAGACTGTTCATAGCTCTTGGTGAGTAAGTTCAGGGTATTCAAGTGTTGGATTAGTTCTGCAAGGTATAGAAAGCCCATGAGACACTTGGAAGCTACAGGTTATTAACTTATCTGGGTAATTTATGTGGTG
This sequence comes from Delphinapterus leucas, assembly GCF_059928025.1. Taxonomy (NCBI): domain Eukaryota; kingdom Metazoa; phylum Chordata; class Mammalia; order Artiodactyla; family Monodontidae; genus Delphinapterus; species Delphinapterus leucas. The sequence continues at coordinate 79,670,376 of NC_143140.1, forward strand.
TATGTGAGATTGGGAGGGTGAGGAATAAAGTCACTTTTAAAGCTTTGCATAAAGGAGAGCAGTATTGTTTTGGTATGATGGCACTCAACCATGATGGAGCTATGTTGTTGAAAAATATGTCCTTTGACATTTTAACTGGAAGCAGTGTCTAAGGAAATTGAGAGAGATTTATGACCATGATTTAATAATCATGTTCCCTAAAAAATAATGTATCAATATTGATACTAAACACTTGCTCATGTAATTTGATCTAATTACTAAATATTATGTATTTATCCACCTGATAAATATGTGTTGGGTTCCTCAAGGTCGTATCTGTGTGGAAGTCCAAAATAAAGTCCTTGTGGGATTTGAAAACAAAAAACTTGATGTTTGTCACTGACTTGACTGATGTTTTTGGCATGGAGAACTTTTCTTAATGCCAGCTGTCGTACATCAGGTTCCCTAGAAGCAGAGCCTGAGATGTGGATTCCTGTGCACATGATTTATTGAAGAAAAGCTTTCAGAAGAAACCTGTAAGTGAGAGAGGGAAGCAGGAGAGGCAGAGGAAGAAGGTGGACAGAGATGTGATTTCAGGAGAAGTCTAGCCTCAGCCTCAGCCTGATCCCACAGGGAGGGGTGGGGAGCTCTGGAAGGTGAATTGCACTGTAGAGTTTGTCCTGCCAGAGAAAAAGAGGCTGAAAGCTGATTGGGGAGGAGGGAACAGCCTTCTAGGCATCTGTGGGGAGACAACGCCTGTCAACCACGGATAATTCTCCTGAGAAGGGTATATAGAAGTGAGTCCATATCTCCAGTAATTGGGAAATCAGAGAGCAGTCTTTTAAAGGGAGTCTGGGCATCTGTTATACCAGAGCACAAGATTATGAGCTGAGAACCTCGTAGCAGGTATTGTGCATCAATCATAGGAATGTGGACAGCTAGAGAGGCTCATGGAGAGAGTCCATAGGAGAGCAACAAAGTGATTGAGGGTTTTTTTAAATAGGTCTCTTGGGCTGGAATCGGAAAGAATTTATCTCAGAAAAGAACTTATTCACTGTCTTCAAGTATATGAAGGGTTATTAGACAGTACATCTTTAGGATGTACTGCACAGTGTTTTGTTTTCATATCTACTGAGGTGGGCATAAAAGAAAATGAATGAAAATCGCAGCTGGAGGGGATTTAGATTAAATATAATAGAAATGTTCTTTATAATAAGTGCCCTTAGAAATGGAAACATTTTAGAATCTCTCTCCATAAAGGTCTTTAAGATAGAATAAGCATTAACCTACTACAGATGGTCATTCCTCTAAGAATCATGTCATAGACTTCCAGTGTGAGAAAACTATGAGACTAGGGAAAATAAGATATGAAGGTAGACAGATGGACAGGCAGACCCACAGCCACACCCACACTTTAAAATGTCATTATTTTAAAACTTCCAGAATTAAACTAAAGCTCTATAAATTTGCTTTAAAATACACAAGTTTCTCAAATGAACATCGTCAGTTGTCTTTGGGAGCAGAGTGGAATACAAAAATGTGATTATGTAAACAATAACCAGGTTTTTTTCATTGTAAAATGAACTTTAAAAATTGTTAGAGATCCCGGTTTTCTTTTTTTTTAATTAGGAAATTAAAAAACAAGGTAAATTTGGATAGAGCACAAATCTGAATCTTTATCAGAAGAAGCACACGGGGAATTCCCTGGCAGTCCAGTGGTTAGGACCCCGCGCTCTCACTGCTGAGGGCCCGGGTTCAATCCCTGGTCGGGGAACTAAGATCCCACAAGCTGTGCAGCCAATAAATAAATGAATGAATTTTTTTAAAAAAGAAGAAGAAGCACATGTACTCTTAGGCACCCACGTCAATGATGGAAATGGACGGATAACAAAAGAAAAATATTAAGTCTGTTTATGATTGACTAGTGAGGAATTTGTTTTGTTTTCCTAAAGATGAAGATTTTATTTAGTGCTTCCTAGAAAGTAGAGCAGAGACCCTGAGAAGACAAATGATAGCACCCTTTTCCAGAGGCAGCTATTTCCATCATACAGGAAGGATAATGCACTTCAGAAACCAATATATCTGGAAAGGAAGAGCATTCTAATATGTCACTTAAATGTATTATAGAGATTAGAACAATATTAATCCCCCTAATATACTAGAAAGATTAAAATAATATTAAGCACCTGCATAGCAAAAGTTCAAATACCTGGAGTTGATGTGAACTTTGAGCTCTCTTTTATCTGAAACCACAAGGGTGATAATAATACCATCATAAAAAGTCTGTTGCATGGGTACAGGATACTAAGAGCTTTGCTACGTTACCTTACTTTATTCTGGTATCAGTCCTGTGATATAGTTTATTGTCATCCCGTTTTCCAGGTGAAGGAACTGAGGCACAGAGAGGTTAAGTAATTTGCCCAAGGGCTTCCAGTTATTTGGGAGCCCTTACCTGTTAATAATACTGTCTGCCTCCCCCTTGTCCATTTCCTGTCACAAGTATGCACAGAAAAGAACTTCATAGTAGAAATAATGCTTTGGAAAGTTGCTTTTTCCTAGAGGACTGGCATTGCCACGTCCACACAGCTCCAGTGGAAAAGGACGGTCCTGGCACCATCTCCTGGGCTGTCAGGTCAGATTGTATCTGCTTTTTGGTGTCTTGATTCATGGAACATGATTTGATCGATGTCTTAACTTCATATCTAAAAACTGTTTTTTAACAGAATTTATGCTGGGACAACTTATTTGTATTACACACAGAGTTAAATTTTTATGTATTTTATGAAAACACACCTGGAACTTCTCACATTGGCCATTCTGAAAGATCTTGCATCTAATTCTGCTAGGTTAAATTTGTTAATTTTCTATAATATTTCATTTTGTCCTTCTGTGTTTTTCAAAAAGTAGAAACCTAGTTTTTAAGCCCAAACTTTAAATGTCTCTGAACATATTCTAGATATCTAACTGCTATTTTCCTCTCATCCATAGGATCCCCAATAAATCCCATAGCATTTGTTAGGTGATAACGTTGAACTGGTAACATGAGGCAGTCTAGAGCAAAACAAGCAAGCGATTGTTAAAAATCAGTTTCAGGCTTCTACCTCTGTTTTACTAAAATGTCCTTAGTCTACACATTTTGTCTTCCACAAAGAGAGGTAACCCAAAGGTCAAGCTACAGACAATTTCTGTTATCGAACTTATAATTGAACTGAGAAAGGTGTTTTGATGTTGGAAGATGTTGGAGAAGGAAAATCAAGGTTCTTTTTGGAACACAGAACACAAAGAGTCTGTTGTGTCTCTTGGTTTGATTTAGATGAAAACCTGCAGGGGGGGACGTGTTTCTCCTTTCATTTGGGTGACCCTTGTCTTTGGCTGCCACTTAGTCACCAACAGTGGTGCGAAGAAGGTGCCCAAAGGATTCATTCTGCTGCTTGGTAGACAGCCTTGGCCATCATTTCCATTTCAATCTTCCATTTCCTCTTGTTGCAGCTCAAGGAGTATGAGGCCCAGCACCGGCAGTCAGCTGCCTTGGACCCTGCTGACTGGCCAGACGGTTCTTACCCACCATTCGATGGCTCATCAAACTGCAATGTAAGTTTGCTGTCTCTTTGAGCATCTTAACCACTCCTACTAAAAAGGGACAGCCTACACAAGTTGAGCCTTTAGACTTCTTTTTGCAGGCACCAACTCCCACCTGGATCTGGAAAGAGGTGTCTCTTCTGACGTGTTATTCTTTTCTTTACTTGGTAGCTGGGACAGCGCTATTCATGCTGTTTTTGTTTTTTTTTTTTAAATAGAAGTAAAGTAGACACAACTTAAATTTTATCATTATAAGCATTTTAAGTGTTCAATTCAGTGGCATTAAGTACATACACTTTGCTGTACAACCATCTTCACAACCCGCTTCCTGAACTTCTCCATCATCTGAAACAGATATTCCATAACCATTAAACGATAACTCTCCATTCTCTCCTCACCTTCCCCAACTCCTGGCAACCACAGTTTGCTTCCTGTCTCTATGAATTTGACTAGTCCAGGTACTTTATATAAGTAAAATCATACAATATTTTTCCTTCTGTGTCTGGTTTATTGCACTTAGCACCATGTTTTCAAGACTCGTCCACGTTACAGCTATACTAGAACTTCATTCCTTTTTATGGATGAACAGTATTCCACTGCACGTATATACCACATTTTGTTTAATTATTCATCTGTCGATAGACACTTGGGTGTTTCTCCCTTTTGGCTATTGTGAATATTGCTGTTATGAACATTGGTATACAAGTGTCTGAATCCTTGCTGTCAAATCCTTTCCGTATATACGTAGGAGTAGAATTTCTGGATTATATGGTAATTCTATGTTTTAACTTTTTGAGGAGCTGCTGTATGGTTTTCCACAGTGGCTATACCATTTTACATTCCTGACAGCTGTGTGAAATTTCCAATTTCTCTGCTTCCTCACTGACACTTGTGATCTTCCCATTTTTGATACGTCATCCTAATGGGTATAAAATGATATCATTGTGGTTTAGATTTGATTTCTCTAGTGTCTAATGATGTTTAGCATCTTTTTATGTGCTTGGCCATTTTTATACATTCCTCAGAGAAGTGTTTATTCAAGTTATTTGCCCATTGTTGAATTGGGGTTTTTGTTTTGTTGCTGGTTGTTGAGTTGTAGGAGTTCTTTATAGAGTCTGGATAGTAATCCTGTAAATATTTTCTCCCATTCTATGAGTTGCCTTTTTACTCTCTTGATAGCGTCCTTTGAGGCAGGAAAGTTTTTAATTTTGAAGTCCAATTGACATTCGTTTTTGGTGTCATAACTAAGAAATCATTGCCATATCCATTGTCGTGAAGATTTTCTCCTATATTTTCTTTTAAGAGTTTATAGTTTTATCTTTTAAGTTTAGGTCTATGACCCATTTTAAGTTAATGTTTGTATATAATATAACATATGGGTCCAACCTCATTCTTTTGTGGGTAGATACCTTGTTTTCCCAGAACCACTTGTTGAAAAGACTGTCCTTTCCCCCATTGAATGGTCTTAGCACCCTTTTTGAAAATTAATTGACCATATATGTGAGGGTTTATTTCTGGGCTCTCTTATTTTATTTCTTTGGTTTATATATCTTTCCTTGGCAGGAATCATACTGTTTTGATTAAGATAGCTTTTATAGTAAGGTTTGAAATTGGGAAGCGTGAGCCCTCCAACTTGGTTCTTCTTTTTCAGATTGTTTTAGCTATTAAGGTCCCTTGAGATTCCATATGAATTTTAGGATGGGTTTTTCTGTTTCTGTGAAAAGTGCCATGAGATTTTGATAGGGATTTTATTGGACCTGTAGATTGATTTGGGTAGTGTTGTCATCTTAACATGAAGTCTTCCGATCCGTGAACACAGCTATTCTTCCATTTATTTATGTCTTCTTGAATTTCTTTCAGCATTGTTTTGTAGTTTTCAGTGTACAAGTCTTGTCTCCTTGGTTATGTTTAATTTTAAGTATTTTATTCTTTTTGATGCTATTATAAAATGAAATTGTTTACTTAATTTCCTTTTTGAATTTTTTATTGCCAGTATATAAAGATGGAACTGATTTTCCTGTGTTGATTTTGTATCCTGCAACTTTGCTGAATTTCTTTATTATCTCTAACAGATGTGTGTGGGGGGGGTGTGGGGGGTGTGTAAAATCTTTAGCGTTTTCTACATATAAGACCATGTCACCTGTGAATAGAGGCAATTTTTCTTCTTCTTTTCCAGTTTTGATACCTTGTATTATTCATGCTGTTTTAATGTGACCAAAACATTGCTTCTCAGGAGTTCCACCAAGATCATAGGAAGTAGAATTCCAGAATTTCAGATAGACATTTCATGGTGCTATCATCAAACTGCATGGAGTGAGAATGGAGGGAGTTAACCTTTTTCATCTATTATTCAATTTTTTTTTTTTTTTTGGTTTTCAAGATTTTGTTTATTTGAGTAGTTTGTAGCTACTATGCAGTTGTTTTGTTTGTTAGGTCCTCTCTTCCTTAAAGTCTGGAAGCAACTCTACCTCCATTTCTTTAGACTCTTGTTTCCTCTTGTCAGTGCTCCATACAGCCAGTCATCTTTCCAAAACATACCTCTCTTCGTACATTCGTGTGTTTCGGAAAAGCCTGATGGTTTTCCAGTTTTACAAGATAAATTCCAAACTTCTTGGCACACTCAAGACCCTCTGTGATCTGACCTTAATCAATTTCTCTACTCGCATCTGTCACCCCTTGCTCCAGTAGGTCTCCACTCCATCCGCATTGGACCCTGAATGCCTTACTGATCATACCTTGTAGTTTCACACTCCCTGCTTTAATTTCTGCATTTCCTCTACCTAAAATGTCTTCCTGCAAATTTTTCCAGGTAAAAATCTATGCATCTTTCAAGGTGAAGTCCAACTGCCACCTCCTCTGAAACTTTAGCATCCTCAAGTGTATTTTTATAGCTTCCTGTTCTGTGCTTTGTTAAACTGGCTTGCTACATGAAACCTAACAGTTATCCTGGAGTATCAGAATTAATTGTATGTATTTCAACCTGCATGGAAATTGTGAGCTCCTTGAGCAAGAAAGGCAGCTGTATTATCTTTGCGTCTCCAGTGAGTGCCTAACTCAGTGTTCAGCTTATGTAGCCTGCTTGAGAAATATTCAGTCAACAAACTTGTATTTGAATGGTCATCCTTCCTGGCTGCTTTAAGAGCATGTTTTATGTCTTGAGACTATAGACTCAGTCTTTACACTTCTTTGCATCTAAGTAACAAATGATGGCATATCATTAGTAAACATAACCCTCCCACTACCTCCTTGTCCCTGATTTCCTGAATCAAACACCAGATTCCATTGCAGCTAAAACAAACAAACAAATAAACAAAAAACCCAAAGGATTATTAATTTGAAAGCTCTGCTTGGTTTGCTTTTGTGTGGAGGGGACTGAGACGTTACCATTTATAATAATGAATGTGTCATATGCTAGCCAGCAGCATGTCCTGGGACTATGAGGTAATCAAAGGAACCATGTCCATGGTTTTCACTGTGCCTTTTGGGGTCTCTTATCCCCTAGTTCTAACATAATATAAATGTAAATCATGAATCCAAAGAATCATGAAGAATAAATATCGTAACTCAGGACTGATGTGATTCAAACCCAACTCGGGGGAGAACACATAGCCTCAGTTGTCCATAGTGGGTCTTTTAGTGTCCGTCTCACTGGATACTGTCCTGATTAATAGCATCTGAGTCAAGGGAGAGGTTACAAGACTATCCATTCAGAGAAACAGTCCTGTAGTAAAACCTCACATACTTAGATGGTAAGGAGAGAGGCTTATCTCATTTAGGAAAAAGTTACTATAAATAGAGCACTGTAGGCATTTTGAACAAGCTGCTAAGAAAGTATTATATTAAGTATTGGTTTGTTGAACCCCTTTCAGAGGGTAAATCACAACCATCACCTTGATATCAGCTGACAGAATGAAATGGGTACTTCTTAAAAGTTGGGCATTCGTTCTCTTGAGCATTTCTTTGTTCATTTAGGAGGCATCTGTGGAGCCTCTGCAGAGCGCTTGCTATGTGCTAGGCTTCATTCTAGGTATCCAGGTTACAAAGGTGAAGGAGAGAGAGAGGCCCTGCCCCAGTGGAGTTTACCCTGCAGTGCAGAGGTTAAAATTAGCCTCACATGTGCTCACACAGACTCACGTACATGATTACATTACTAACTCCTTACAAACTGTTTCTTCATAGACGGCTCAAAAATAAACTCAGCCTTTCCTAGTTGGAGGGAGGGCCAGGGGTACGATACGCTCCTTCCACTTCCAGCACAATTTCCCAGAAGCTCTAGAAGGACTTGTCTTTTTGCTGAAAGATGTAGGTGAAGACAGTCTAGTCAGCAGTGGAGAGAGTTTTCTGAAGAAAGGCTGTTTACTCTGTGTAGTTTGCTCGCTGCCTTTGTGCAAACAACCCACACCCATGTTCAGTCACGCTGTTCATTACTTCATGCTAATGAACCGTTGGCACCGAAGTTTGCTTGTGCTTGATTGTGATCCCGACGTACGTGACACTTGCCCTTCTCACCCTGACTTTAGTCTGTCCCATGTTTTCCTGGAGACTCAGCAAGAAACGCCATCCAAAATATTCCTTCTTACTGATGCTCCATTTGCCTACTAGCAGGGTAATTAAGTTCAGATAATTCCCACTGTGTCCTACTCCAGCTGCCTTGGGTTCGGTGCTTTGATTATCTTTTGTGCGAGGGCCAGGGCTTTTCAGCTTTCTATCGATTCTTTTCTATACTGAGATGCAAATAGCCCACTGGCCATAGTGGGGAATGCCCAGGCCATGAAAGTTGCAGAGATCATAGGGCCCTTGTCACCGGACCTCAATGCCTATATTGATGCCTGTCGTGCTTTAGGGTTTCATTTGCATTGATTCATAGGCTTCCCCCACCCCCAGAACTGGCATTCGATAATTGCATGTTACTTCACAATAAATCCATATTCACATTCTCAGTTTCCAAGAGTATAAAGTACTAAAGATAGTTACCAGGGGAAGTGAAATATAGCTTTCTCTCTGCCAGAGGGGAATCTGTTCTCTGCCGTTTTTCATTAATAACAAACTTCTGTTGTGAGTGTTTAAAAAGAATTTCTGGTTGAGTACTTAACTGGATTCCTTGTTAAACATCTGAACGTTTATTTTAACATTTTTCATCTTATTTTAGTGACTTTCGTTTTCCTTCGCCTCCTGCAGGGGAAAGGTTGTAAGAGCTCTCATTTTAAGCTTTCAGCTTTGTGCTTTGAGGTTCAGTTTACCTTCTGATTAAGAAAGTGTTTAAAGAAATTGTGCTCTCTATCTTACTGGGGTTTAAAGTTGTTTTACTCAAGGCGTGCGTTTTAGTAAATCATAGTTTTTGTTTTTACAAAAGTGGTAGGTAAGAGTCGGTGATCTGTACCTGAAATGCTTGCAGTGAACTCTCTTGCCGAAAAATGTCAGATTGTAAATTATTTGATTATGATGCTATTCAAATTATTTTTTTAAATATATAATATATGAAGAAATAGTAAAGCAACAACAAGGACAGTAAAGCACCAGAGCTCTTAGAGTCCATAGCAGACATCCAATTTGGTCGCATTCAATTGTTTCACTTCATACAAACTGTGTTCCAGAAAAAGTTGGAATTATGTTTCTGTATCTGGAGCTCCTTACCAGGGTGAAGCAACTATGGTGAAATGTTTTGTGAAGTGAATTATTTTGTAAATCAAGTCATCGTTTCATAATTGATCACTTTTACATTTGGGGAAATTTAGAGTTGGGAAATATTTGTGCAAAGAGTGCTATGTTATCACTGTGGTGTTATAATAATACCTTACATCCGTATGTGCATCTCTGCATAACCTTTCTTTCCAATTCTGAATATAGCTTTGCCACTAACCTGGGGAGCCAGGTGGTTGAACTGTGTCCAGATTTGGGGTAACAAACACACAACATCAGGTGGTCATTTCTTCCACTTTTTACAAAATACTATTTTAAGTGTTTCCTTGATTGAGGACTTTCAAGGTCGCAACTAAAATATCCCCATATTGTTGGCATGATGCAAGACTGTTAAATCTTTTGGGGGCTTTCTAAAATTATAAACCATAAACTTGGCCCTCACCAGCAGATGGTTTTTACTGAGGCTTTTCAGAGTCATTTCACCTACCTCAATTACAGCCATTGTCTTCCAACCGGAAGATTCAGGTCTGTTGTTTTGGAAGAAGAGGTTGCTATAGCCTTAGTCTAATCTAGAACTTTCTAAAAGATAGTGTGCTGAAGGCCAGGAGAGCATTCCACAGAGTTACTTTTTTTAGTGGTTCTTGGGGCGAATGGCCTAATTTCTATTATGGCCAAAGAAAAAGGTGGACAATTTAATCATTTAATACAGAATGTGGTCAGAGAACAGAGCTCATGCTCATGGGGTGTTCCTTTCGGGGGCAGAACGATGCTTCTGCTTATCCAAGAGACGTCTGTAAATGCAAGGTGCTCTTTTTAAGGTCCAGGACTCTGGGTTGAACCAGATCTTTTAAAACTTGGCTCTTCTTAAATATAATTAATAAAGTGAAAATAATTCTTATTTTGAATAGGTTTCTTTTACTAGGGTGAACTTCTAGACAATGCCTATAAGTTAAAATTTATCAGAAGTTTTATTTTTATATTGCAAAGGTGTTAAAGGAAGATAGAAACCAATATTATTAGCTTTGTTGTTTGGGGAAATCTGCTTCCCAAACAACATTGTCATTTTTTTAATGACAATACATGATGAATTTACAGAATTGTCTTCCACCTATAGATAGTACCAGCGATTTTTTAAAAATAAGATTTTCATATTTTTGCTGACTTTGAGTAAATATTTATTGGATGCATAAACTATGTGAAGATTCACATAGACCTTAGTATTAAAGTTGACATTATAAGTCCAGTAAAGGTATCTTTATGTAAATGGTTGGCCTTCTTTCTACTGTCTTTCTGCTCTTATATTATTGGTTTTATAAGGAAATTTAAGAGAGAATAGATTCCAAGCATTAAAATAACTTACATTACTGAATGTAAGTTACTGTTTGCTTTTAACTGTGTTGATATGTTTTCGTTGAATCTCTCTTCCTAAAGGATTTTTTTTTTATAACAACATACGGGTTTCAGCCGAAAAGGGTTCTCACTGGCAAGGTACGTTTTGATTTGTGGCTAGAAAATGGTTCTGCTTGTTGTAGCTTTAATTCTTATACTCGCTAGGCTTAAATACAGCATGGTTGGATGTGTGCTTTGACTCTTTATTTCTTGAACAGAGGAAGAGCTTTACTCAACTCACTTGACTTCTTTTTTTTTTTTAATTAATTAATTTATTTATTTGGCTGCGTTGGGTCTTCGTTTCTGTGCGAGGGCTTTCTCTAGTTGCGGCGAGCGGGGGCCACTCTTCATTGCGGTGCACGGGCCTCTCACTGTCGCGGCTTCTCTGTTGTGGAGCACAGGCTCCAGATGCGCAGGCTCAGTAGTTGTGGCTCACGGGCCCAGTTGCTCCGAGGCATGTGGGATCTTCCCAGACCAGGGCTCGAACCCGTGTCCCCTGCATTGGCAGGCGGACTCTCAACCACTGCGCCACCAGGGAAGCCCAACTCATTTGACTTCTAATTTGACCAGGAGAAAGAGCAGAAGTATGGCCTAGCGGTAATTTGCCAGAGAGCTTTTTTACCTTCTTTGCTTGGGCTAGCATGTTCATGCCATGCTATGTTACACTGTGTCAAAAAAAGGAACACTTTTCTAAATCTTTCTAAATATAACTATGGCAAAGATAACTTTTATTGATTCAGGTCTTTTAATGTGTACTTGAAGCCTTGAGATGATTATTCAGACTTTCATAGACACCTTCTACAAATTTCTTTTTTATTTGGCTGGGTGGGAAGAGGAAGCAATATTCCTCTTAATTTTAACAAATGTAATTTTGAAATGAAAATGATAGTAAAATAGAGACATATTAAAATTCTCTTTAGAAGAGTAGACGTAATGATTCTTTTTTTTATAAATTTATTTATTTATTTTTGGCTGTGTTGGGTCTTCGTTTCTGTGCGAGGGCTTTCTCTAGTTGCGGCAAGCGGGGGCCACTCTTCATCGCGATGCGCGGGCCTCTCACTGTCACAGCCTCTCTTGTTGCCGAGCACAAGCTCCAGACGAGCAGGCTCAGTAGTTGTGGCTCACGGGCCCAGTTGCTCCGCGGCATGTGGGATCTTCCCAGACCAGGGCTCGAACCCGTGTCCCCTGCATTGGCAGGCAGATTCTCAACCACTGTGCCACCAGGGAAGCCCCGTAATGATTCTTTAGACCTGTAGCTTATGGAGAGACTAGAGACAAAATCAGTCCATTGAAATAACATGTGTCACAAAGTCTTGTGAGAAAGATGACTTTTGCTCTCACTGGACATAAGCTGACCAAGAACCACTGCTTAGATGACTTCTTGTCATTTATTCCACACCACCCTCTCTCCCCAGCCTTGTCCCTGGGAGAAGGGCCAAAGTTTGAGGCGTGTGTTTGCTGTGAGTCCCTTGAGATCATCATCTTTAAACAAAGTGAGACAGGAAGGAGGCTCTGGCCTCGGGAAAGCCAGGCGTTTGCCCGGTGAGGGGGCTGGTTTAAGCTCACAGATGTGAGTCAGACCTTGGGTCCAGATCCCAACTCTGCCACCTATTAGCTCCGCATCTGAGGGCAAGTTGTTTCATCTCTTTGTGCCTCAAAACTTGGGCTGAGGGCTTCCCTGGTGGCGCAGTGGTTGAGAGTCTGCCTGCCGATGCAGGGGACATGGGTTCGTGCCCCGGTCTGGGAAGATCCCACATGTTGCGGAGCGGCTAGGCCCGTGAGCCATGGCCGCTGAGCCTGCGCGTCTGGAGCCTGTGCTCCGCAATGGGAGAGGCCACAGCAGTGAGAGGCCTGCGTACCGCAAAAAAAAAAAAAAACACCTTGGGCCGAGTGTACTACCTCACACGGGTGTTGCAAGGATTAAATGGCACCAAGTAAATACCCAATGAACGCCAGCCTCTATTGCTTTATGTGACGATCTTCTACCTCGCCATTAACTGTCATTCTTAAAATACTGGAGTTCCTGTCAAAAGTTTTATTTTTGTACATGCCATTAACATGGCAGCAGCGCTTCTGCTTTTGCGTATTACGGCAGACAGACTGGAGTTGTCAGAACAAGCTTAATGTAAATAGCGTGTGTTTAATTGGTTATGGTTTTACCAAACACATAATCAGTTTATTTTCTGTTTCAGAACGTGTAAGTGTCTGTGGGCTTAGGAACGGGTCTGGTATGATTTCGGTAACATATGTGGCCTTAGGATTACTGTTTGGGAAAAATAAAAACTAGTTGTATTGAAATTATCTAGGGCCATATAGTGACAATGAGGCCGTCTCATCGAGCATGTGGGTGTGCGCTTCCATGCCTGTTACGTTGGGGGGTGCTCTTACAGCAGGCCCAGAAATAGTTGGAAATTTGGCTCTTTGCACCTGGCAAACCAGCCAGGTATCAGTACACGTCTATCTTCACTGGTTTGTATGGTCACAGGGAGTTGAGGATGCTGCCTGCACACCCTCCTCAACACATCAAGGGCCACGTGAACAAAAGTAAATAACGACAAAATACCCAGATACAATATAATCTGAGGGTTATGTAACCTACTGTTATCATTTTAAAATTTAAGTTAGTTTTCTTTTGTTGTTGTTGGTTTTTTTTTGTTTTGTTTTTTTTTTTGTGTGTGTACGCGGGCCTCTCACTGCTGCGGCCTCTCCCATTGTGGAGCACAGGCTCCGGACGCGCAGGCCCAGTGGCCATGGCTCACGGGCCCAGCCACTCCACGGCATGTGGGATCTTCCCGGACTACTGGGGCATGAACCCATGTCCCCTGCATCGGCAGGCGGACTCCCAACCACAGTGCCACCAGGGAAGCCCCTGTTCTTTCTTTTCTTTTTCTTTCTTTCTTTTTTTTTTTAAGATTTTACTGTCACCCTCAGCTTCATCTTTCTTTCTTTTTTAAATTTTTTTGGCCCCACTGTGTGGCTTGTGAGATCTTAGTTCCCTGACCAGGGAATGAACCTGGGCCCTCGGCAGAGAGAGCGTGGAGACCTAACCACTGGACTGCCAGGGAGTTCCCTGTTGTTTCTTTTATTAGGTCGAACCACGTGAACTGGAAATACTAGCTTTTGACCTTAAAAATAGCAATCTCATTTGTCCAACCTAATACGTAAATACCAAACAGGATCTACAACATGTACCGTAGCTAACTGATTATATCTAAATACAGATATTTGTAATATAATATGGGTTAAGGATTGGCATTTAGATTTGCAATGCCAATTTCTTACTTCACTTTTGGGATGAACCTTAGGGAGCTTGGGGTAAGAGAGGATTTCCATTACTTGTTTAATGATAGTGATTCATCACATGTTAATTCCTCATTAAATCATTTGCCCTGGTACCAAATCTTATATAATGGATGGGTTGGAGAGAGACCCAGGTCCTATCATGGTTCATGGGTCAGATCCAGACTGAGGGCCGCTTCCAGCCTAAGCCAACTTACTGAAGTCATGGACTGCCCATCACTTGTTCAGAGTCCACTTGAACTGTAAGTCACTATATCAGAACTCTTAGAACTATACCCAGTCATCAAGGACATTCATCCAGAAAGCAATATTTATTTTTATTTTTTTTAATTTTTTTTGCTGTATGCGGGCCTCTCAGTGTTGTGGCATCTCCTGTTGCGGAGCACAGGCTCTGGACGTGCAGGTTCAGCGGCCATGGCTCATGGACCCAGCCGCTCTGCGGCATGTGGGATCTTCCCGGACCGGGGCACGAACCTGTGTCCCCTGCAACGGCAGGCGGACCCTCAACCACTGCGCCACCAGGGAAGCCCTAGAAAGCACTATTTTAACACAACCAAATTCTAATTATTCACAGAATAATTTCTGTAGAAATATCCCTTTATTCTCTGCTCTGTCCCTTTTCCTTTCCCTCTTTGTATCACACCCTCTCTCATCCCTGGTTGATTGTACTATTACTAGTATAATTCTAATAACATTGCATAATTAGTTCCTACAAGGACACTTCTTGCCCTGTGCTTTTTGAGCCAGAGTGTAGGTGAAAGAATGCCATCTTGAACATTCTTTTACTCATTCATTGTGCAGACATTACTGAGTACCGACTATATGTCAGTCCCTACACACAGGAGTTTATATTTGAGAAGAAGAGACAGACAAGTGGATAGCATGGTTGGGGCCTTAATTGGAATATTTCTACCGAGTGTGTGAAATACGCACAGAAAGTCCATGAAGCCCCAGTGAGGAGAGTGTGGAAAGGCCAGTGAAGGTGACTGAAACTGAGCAAGGGTTCCCCAGGAGGAGGAGGAGAAACCTGTTAGGTAGACGGAGCAGCAAGGCCAGTGGCTTAGGTGAATAGGTGGGTGAATCTTCAGACTTGGGTCATACAAGAAAATGGATTTAAATAATAAAGTTTTTCTCAGTATCGATATTTTGACTAATACGGTATTGCTTCTTTTCTTTGCTCATTCTTATTTATAAATTGGCTCTGTAATAGGTGGTTTGGTTCCTTATGACTGCAATTTGTTTTGTTTTTAATTGAAGTATAGTTGATTTATAAAGTTATGTTAGTTTCAGGTATACAGCAAAGTGATTCAGTTACACACACACACACATTTTCAGATTCTTTTCCCTTATAGCTTATTATAAGGTATTGAATATAGATCCCTGTGCTATACAGCAGGTCCTTGTTGGTTATCTGTTTTATACCTAGTAGTGTGTATCTGTTAATCCCAAACTCCTGATTTATCACCCCCACCCCTTTCCCCTTTGGTAACAATAAGTTTGTTTTCTGTGTCTGTGATTCTGTTTCTGTTTTGTAAATAAGTCCATTTGTATCATTTTTTAAGATTCCACATATAAGTGACATCATATGATATTTGTCTTTTTCTGTCTGACTTACTTCACTTAATATGATAATTTCTAGGTCCATCCATGTTGCTGCAAATGGCATTATTTCATTCTTTTTTATGGCTGAGTAGTATTCCACAGTGTGCATATATATATATATATATATATATATATGTATATATATATATGTCCCACATCTTCTTTATCTGTTCCTCTGTCAATGGACGTTTACGTTGCTTCCATATATGATTGCAGTTTTAAAATTTATATCATTCGTGTTTTTCATCTTGTCTTTGAGGTCTCGTTTAATTGAATTCATGTTCTTCTTTAATTATTTTATAGAGAGAAGCAACTGTTAGGAATTTCTTCCTGTTCCTTGAGTTATATTTTCTTCTGATAGAGAGATGGGATCAAAAGACAGAATCATTGTGTTTGTCCATGCCTTTTCTCTCTCTCTCTCTCTCTCTCTCTCTCTTTTTTTCCCCTTGTTATAGTTTGTTTGAGTAGTTCTCATGCATTTCTTTTCACTTTGATCATGCTTGGGTAACTCAGGTCACATTTTCTGTTTGTGTTGATATAATGAAGCTTTCTTTTTGAACTGTTTGCCGTGCTGTCAGACAGTGGAGTGTTTTCCTTGCTTTATTTTGTGGCCCATTCATGTTTGTTGTTGCTGTAGCCTAATGTAATAGCTGGGGAAGTGGGAAAACCCAACTGAGGTGGAATGTGGTCTTCATTGGGATACCGGGGCTTGGCTTTCTGTCTCCTAAGAGTTTGTTAAATGTGCTACATCACTGTTAACGTTGCTTGCTTAAGGGTGGGGGAATGGGTACACCAGAACCAGTCTGTCTTTAATTTATTCCTCCAATTCCTGGTGAATTTCTAGAGGCTTCATTTCAATCAGGATCAGCCTGACCATTGACTTTCCATCTTTTCACTCATTACTCTCCTGAAGCAATTTCTGCTGCTCCTAGATCCGAAAAAGATAAAGAAGGCCACACAGTTTGCTTCCTTTTCTGTGGGTCTTCAGGAATTTTTTTCTTAGCTTGATCAAGGAGTTCTAAAGTTTAATATATTAGGTTATATGCTTTTGTTTGGATGCCCTTGGTGGAGTATTTTTGCCAGTTTTTAGTAATTGTGCTTTGTAGGACACTGTTGCTCATTTTGTTAGTTGTGGGAAGGATATTCTGTGGTTTCGTCGTCAGCAGTCATCATGACCTGATTGTTTTGCCAGTTAGATGACCGCAAACAATTTTTCTAGCTCTAATTGATTCATTTTCTAAGCCAGTGAATCAATTGGGGCCTTCTGATCACAGCCATCCGGCTAATGTGTTATTCTTTGTGTTTATAGAGACACAAAAACAAGCTAAGCTGTCTTCTGTTTGGAAGTAAATATGCTTATTATTCATTCTACAAACATAAGGAGAAGTGTGTTAAGGCCACACGTAGATCGTGACTCTGGGAGGTACCTTCGGCCCATCTGCCTCCGTCTTCAACAGATGCCCGTGCTGATAGCCAGTAGCCTCAGTTTGGGTTGGAGGGAAGAACTTGGTGTCCGCACCTTCCCTCCGTTGCCTTGCAGGCTCCATCAGTTCTCTGTATTCCTACATCGTCATGTGCCTAGGCAAGGTTGTTTGGCGGCCTTGTCCAAGAAGTCATCGTGCCTGATCCATGAATCAGTCAGTCTAACATGCCATAAAAGTAATGTGACTTTGCAAACACCACCCAGTCTCTTGGGAGACTTAGCGCTTCTGGGATGAAAACTTCCATCAGCTCCAGAAACTAGAGCCTCAGAAGCATATGTAATTGCCCTACTTGGCAGTCCTGTTCTGAATCATCCTTTTTCCATGGCACGGGCTATGTGAGAATCGAATACACTTGGGAATGAGGGGGGTTGGTGTTTTGCTTTAGCTGTTAGTGTGCCTGACACCATAGATTTGTTTTGGGTAACACTCCCGCACTCTTTACAGAGGCACCTGTAGAGTTAGTTGTTGACTACCTTCCCCTAACTTCTTTTTTATCTCAACTCACCTATTTTATATGACCAGCGGGGTTCTCTGACCTATGGGCAGGGTGACATAATCTCAAGTAGTAAAATCTTCCAAAGATTTACAGAGTGAAGGGGAAGTCTGTTCTTTTTCCTCCACTTAACCTCTCTCCTCCCCCAACTCCTTTCAGGAGAAGGAAGGCATTTTCTCTGCTTCATGGAAACTTGCAGAATTGGGACGAGTATGCTTACTTGTTATTCAAGTCTCCCTAGACGTGGCTGTAGGACTCCTGAGGTCTTATATTTTCTCGTTCCTTATAGGGAAAGTAGCAACATTATTTGGGGGTGATTAAAAGCAGTTCAGAGTTCATGAGTTTTAAGAAAAAGAATAGAGTTTCTTGTGGAATGTACCATCCCTTTGCTGTTCCTTTGGTTTTGTAGTTAGTTTTTTAAACAGTTTCTTTAAGTGAATTAAGTGCTGACAAGTCTTTGCCTCTAGGGGATGGTAACATTACCTCAAATTCTCACATACTTTTTACAAGTATGAGTATCATGTAATTATCTTCTCCTCCTCCTTCTTCTTCAAATCTGGTGACAACTAGTTAATTTTGAAACTGCCAGAGAGATTATTTCAGTGTTACACTGTACCTCTGGGAGAAGAATGGAAGTTCATCTTTTTATGCTGACAAAATCTCCTAATTTCAGAGGGCAATGATGTCACCAGCTAATGAGCAAAATATTTCTTACTAAACAGATGAGTCCTCCCCTGACTCCTTTGTGAAATAAGGGGAAAGAAACCCACAGCGTGTTTCATAGTTGATATAGTTACTGCGATTCATAAACACTTTTTAAAGTAATTCTAACTTCTTCAAAGAGTGAAACAAATTTTTCTGTAAACACAAAGAATCACACATGAACCTGATGGCTGTGATCGGAAGGCCCCGGCCACAGCCGGACAGTGATGACTGGTAGCTGGTCTTGAACGTACCCAGCCGGAGCCAATATGCTGCCCACAAGGTAGGGAGTGACCTTGAATGCATCACTTCTTGGACCAGTGGAGGGAGATCAGGCATGTTGGAGAGATTATGAAATCAAGCTTGGAGAAGAGGAGGACCGTGGAGCTGTTGTTGATTGGTGTCACATGCTGTTTATAAGGGCAGCAGCAGCTGAACTCTTCTTTGACCGTCCAGATAGGCAGGCATCTAAGGTCAGCAGGAGCCATGTAAACACGGGACTTCTGGGCTCATATAGGGACATGGAAATGCCCCCAAAGCCATGGCGAGTGCCCGTCCCCTCACTGAAGCATGTCTCAGTTTCCCCAGCCAGAGGTGATTTCACCCACTTCTGAATCCCTGTATCTCTTTGTTCCTCTTACCCATTTATCACAGTTGACTTACATTAATCATATTTCTGAACTTCTCTTGGGGCATCTCTACCCCCAGACTTCTAGATTATAAGCTTTGTAAGTCCAGGTGAAGCCACCTTACTCATACTGCTATTCCTGCTTCTTCCTAATGCCTCGAATCAGTACATACCTCCATTGATTTCAATCAGGAAGTATCTATTTATCGCAAATATAGATACGATCTTTAGTTGTCTCAGTGGGGAAGAATATTGTAATGTTCAGTGTTGGCAGTTGTGTGAAGAAATAGGTACTCTTTTTATACTGCTTGTGAGATTTTAAAATAATAGTGTTTCTTCTGAGCACATTGTTAATATGTATCAAAAGACTTAACGATACGCCCATTCTTTACCCATCAGTTGAACAATCTAATCATTTATTCTAAAGAAAGAATGTATTAGGTGCATTAGAAATTTTACCACAGTGTTCATCGGAGTATATTTTACAATATTGAAAAATTGGAAACATGCACATGTCCAATGATTGAGGATAGTATTTAAGTAAAGTATGGTGTATTTCTGTGTCTGAATACTATTGAATCATTAATGTATTGTCATATTTTATTTTTTGAATATGTGTTGATGTGGGGAAATGTTCAATATTAATTTTTAAAAGCAAGTTATAAAACAGTTTGAACAGTGTACATTGAGGGCCCCAGGGTTTCTCTAAAGGAAACATTAAGAGGCAGCAGTGTGGCTTAGAGGGTCACAATTATAAGTGGGCACTTTGTTTCTACTTACACCTGTGTTCATTTGAGGGAGGCTTTGGGGACCTTGATAGTAACTGTGGGGCGGGGGGGTGGAACAGCTAAAGATCACAAGGTCATCCTTTTTTTGTTTAAAAAAAAGTAACATAAAAGTGTATTGTGTGTGTGTGCATGCGTGTGTGTATGAAGATATAAACCAAAATATTACTAATTTTTCTGATTAGGAAGATATGAGTATTTCCTTTCTCTTTTTTTCTGTATCTGCATTTTCCAAATTTTCTAATTAAAAATATATCTTGTATTAGTAGAAATAAACAATAAATGTTACTGAAACGCAGACAGAGGAATGGAAATGACAGTGCTCTTTGGCCTCTTGAAGTTCAGTGAAGGGCTAGTAATACTGCGATCATGTATTGAGCTAAGTCCTAAGAGAACGTTTGTTAGGTTGCTTTGCAGCCACCTGGCCTAAGGAAGATGAGGAGGAAAGCCAGGAAGGCTTTCCAGAGGAGGTGACACACGAACTGAATCTTTTTGTTTTTTTGGCTGCGTTGGATCTTCGTTGCTGCGCACGGGCTTTCTCTAGTTGCGGGGCGGGGGGGGGCTACTCTTCGTTGCGTTGCGCGGGCTTCTCATTGCGGTGGCTTCTTTGTTGCAGGCTCTAGGTGCGCGGGCTCAGTAGTTGCGGCACACGGGCTTAGTTGCTCTGCGGCATGTGGGATCTTCCCGGACCAGGGCTCGAACCCGTGTCCCCTGCATTGGTAGGCAGATTCTTAACCACTGCGCCACCAGGGAAGTCCTGAACTGAATCTTGAAGGATGAGTAGGAGCTAGGGAAGTAGATGGGGGTGGACAGAGATCTTCCCCAAAGAGGAATCCTATCAAGTGCAGAGGTGTCCAGACACGTGAGAGATGGGGTATCTGAGATGCTGTGAGGAAGTCGCAGTATGAGAACCAGGTGCTGTGAGAGGCTGTTTCCACATAGTGTCTGCATAGCTGAGCGTAACGTGCACAGAAACTGGAAGTAAGGGCTCTGAGCACGCAGTCCTGCTTTTCACAATATGGGCCTTGGACTTTGCTCTGAGGACCTAATGAATAGTTGCTTGGAGTGGGAATGAGATGCTCAAATCTGTCCTCTGAAAATTTACGTACTTACTATGTGCTGGGTAAGTTCAAGTCCACTACCCAGTGAACGAGACCAGCGATGCTCTTCCTTTGTGAAGTTGATCTGCCCTGTTGCCACCTTCCCTCCACCAAGAAGCGTCGCACGGTGGCCTGGCCCAGGCTAGTCTTTCGAATATCCCGCAGTTTACTCAGATACACAGCCAGGGCTGGGAGCTGTGGGGCTGAAGAGTCTCAACTTCTTCATTCTTCGTGCATTGTTTGCTGCAGGCCCACCGGTGCACTGGGCACCCCACTTACAAGGAGGGGAGTGGACATGGCCCCTGCCCCTGTGGTGTCTCCTGTCTTCTGAAAGGGAAGCCCTTGTTGGGTGCCCATGAGGCTGCCTACATGGAGCGTCTCCATAGACACCTGGCTCCTCTGAGAGTAGCAGCAGGGACAGTTAGAAAGGGAGGTAAAGGGACCTCCCTGGCGGTCCAGTGGTTGCGGCTTTGAGCTTCCACTGCAGGGGGCTCAGGTTTGATCTCTGGTCGGGGAACTAACATCCTGCATGCTGCTTGGTGCAGCCAAAAATAAGGGGGATGGGCAGGAGGAGAGACCACCGGGAGGCCAAGCAGGTCCTTCCCTCCACCCGCCTCACAAAACCTGGCTCTTGACTTGAGGACACGGGGAGGGGGAAGGGTGAGCTGGGACAAAGCGAGAGAGAGGCATGGACATATATATACACTACCAAACGTAAAATAGATAGCTAGTGGGAAGCAGTCGCATAGCACAGGGAGATCAGCTCGGTGCTTTGTGACCGCCTGGAGGGGTGGGATAGGGAGGGTGGGAGGGAGGGAGACGCAAGAGGGAGGAGATATGGGGATATATGTATACGTATAACTGATTCACTTTGTTATAAAGCAGAAACTAACACACCATTGTGAAGCAATTATACTCCAATAAAGATGTAAAAACAACAACAACAGCAACCCAGCTCTTGAGGCCCAGCTCCCTCGATCTCACACTGTAAAGGTTTCAGGACCTTCCAGGCTCCAGGCCTCACAGTTAAGGTCTCCTTTCATTCTCTCAAAGGACCCTAAGAGGCTTGTCACTGCCTGTTTTATAAATGAGAGTTCACAAGTGGCATAAAGGAGACCTCAGCCTATGTCTGCGGGATTCCAGAGTTCTGGCTCTGAATCCTGCCCAGAATCTTCTGTGTATCTAAACAACCTGTTCAGACTCACCCTCAAATGTTGGCCATTATCACTTGCTTTCATGTGTTTTTGCTACTTACATGGCACCTAAAACAGCAGTTTGCAAGAATTAAAATCTCTCTTGTTTGAATTCCCATCAGTAATAGAGGGAATGCAGATGTAACCATCACTTACCAAGCTCCAAGCTCCAGTGGTCGATTATACACAATTATATACAAAATTCGTAAAACATCAACACTTTAACACAATGTTATTAGACGAAGTTTACGTGGAGGAACACTAAGACCCATAGGAGCAGAGTGATTTGCTGGAGGACTTGGAAATTAATGCCCGGCTGTTCTAGCTCCAAAGTCTGTGAGTATTTCCCCACTGTCTTTGGGGCATGCACGTTTTCTTAGTTTTCATGAAGTAACAAAGAAATTCAAGTGAGACTTCTACTGACAGTCTTAAGGAATTCTCAGCACAATGATGCACGCAGCGTGGTTCTCAGTCTTGGGTGAAGGAAGCCCGGCTAGAGTTAGGGTGTTGCAGGAGCAGAACCATGAAGTGTCACAGTCTTCCTCTGCCATTTACTGTCTGTGAAATGAGATCATGTGTGCAGATACTCAGCAGAGTGCCTGGGAATCGTGAGCATTTGATAAATACGGGTGATTGAAGTCCCACATTGGGAAAGCACTGCCACCACTTGTGGCACATGTGGGTCCTCAGATGGCAGTGTGGAAGGGAGCGGATGTGAAACCAGAGAGGGCATCGGGGAATGGCTTTGCGAAATGGGAAACAGACAGTATAGGGAAGGTGTGGCGAACCATTGTGGGGAGAAATAATAGGAAATTCGATAAATGATGGGAGGAGACATTTTGGGGGCAGAAAAATTGAGGGAAAGGGAATTTCATGCAGAGTGAGAGATGCCAAAGGGACGAAGGAGAGCAGGACAGGTGCCCAGGAAAAGAGGGTGAGCTCTGGCCGTCTGGGATACCCCAGGATCTCTGCTATGTGATATCCTACCAAGAGAGGGGCCCTCGCATAGTACATAAATAAAGACCCACACAGTGAGAGGCACCTAGGAGCGGGTAGCTCGGACTACACAATGGGAATACATGACTTACCCCACTGGATGAATTTAGCCCTGAAAATACAGACATGACTTACAACCTGTGTCACGGAAACGTCACATGGGTTTTCAGTCCTGCCTTTTTAGATGGTGTTCTGTTTAAGTAACAGAATGTGATGTCGCTCCCTAGACAGCCCTGAGAAAATTAAATGACCGTCTAGTGACAGAGTCCCCGTGCTTACATTTTAGAATCCAAGAGAACTCAGCTGCTCTGAAGTGATCATTGAAACAATTTGGTTAAGACAGTTTTAGAAGCATCAGTGAAGGGGACCTACATTTACTCTAGTGGTTAAAATAGAAAAGAAAAGAAAAAAAAAAACGAAGCGGGAGAGAGACAGAAAGTGACAGCTTTAGGAGAAAACCACAATCATAAGTTTTAATTCAGGAATTTCAAAAATAGCCCTGGGAAGGTGTCTATTTTCAATTGCGACGACTCCCTTCAGGGGGTGTTGGGAAGATTATCTGCAAAAAAGATCTTTTTTCAGCTCAGTCACTCGTGAGGGTGAGCCCTTGTCCCGGATTTGCTGAGATTCTCGCGTTCTTTTTTTTCTTTCTCTGGAATTCCATAGACAGTAATTAAGGAACTGGAGGCCAGCGGGAGGTCAGGGAGCCTTCGTCAGTGAAAACAGGGATTGTTTGCCACGTACAACACTCCCTTTTTTCCTTGTGGTGAATAGGAGATTTGCTTAGAGCTGATGACTTCTGCCTTTCTTACAAGTTATGCAGTTAGCGAGGAACTGGGGGATCGGGCAGCAAGCAGCTAATTGAAACCAGTGTCTTCACTTTCTTCTCCTTCGGATTGTAAGCTGTGCCGGCAGAGCCTGCCCGATCATGTAACTTCCAGGGAGTATGTTCGAGGAGTGCCTCACCATCACTTTGAGATTACAGAGGTGGCGAGCAGGAGTGAAGACGCGCTCGGAGTGGGGAGGGGGCGGGGGTCCCGGACGAGCTCAGAATCACCCCTGAGGCCTGCTCAATGCCGAAGCCGGTAAGTTCGCTGGACACGCTTCACGTGAAGGGGGAAATGTGCTTTCCGTCGCTTCAAGGAAAAGCTTTTTAATTGTTCCCGGCTATGATGCTTCCGTCTTTCCTATCCAAATTCCTCTAGATTCATCCTTCTTCCCTTGTTTACTTCCCTACCTTATAACCCAGAGCATTCTTTCCTAGCTTGCTCACCCGATACTAAGGCATAGCTTTTGGAGGAGAGGAGTGAATATTATTTTGAGAATAAAGCGGGCATGCGAGGGGTTCGGTGTACGTGGGGCTGGGAGCTTAGTTTCCACTTGTGGAGGCTTCTCGTGCGGAAGACTTGGTTTCGGGCAGCTTTGCACACGGCTTTTCATAAACCTACGATTGGTTTCCTTCTCTTAACTTGAAGGTTAACGCCATCGACATCGTGTGAATTTCACAGGCGAATATCTGGCCAATTTCGGAATACTTTTCAGAAGTGCATAAATATAGTGTTGCCGTGCGTAGTTCCGGGGCGAGATAAGTTAACTTAGTCGGGACAGCATGCTACGTGTTTGGAGCTGGGGAAGCAGGCTGAGTAAGTGTGTTTCTGCAAAAGGCACAGCTGTAATCCTGTGCTCAGCCAGGTCTCCAGCGGTCCCCAAAAGGGTTCTAGTTGCTCCTTGCAAGTTCAGTTTAATCTTTATTACAGCACGTTACCCCTGTGCCTTCGCGGCTGTGCCACGCAGCTTTTGGAAACCATTTGTTCTGGCACATCATGATTTGCAAGAACTGTTTGTTACAAGGTCAGGGGCGAGTGAAGCATCTGTTACCGACCTGCAGTGACAGGCTTCAGTTGAACAGTAAGGGGATGCTTTTACTTTGCTCCATCCAGCACACACATTTTTGTATCTACAGATGCTATTAATTGTGTTCCTTTTTTTCTGATTATCCTTAATGTAGCTGTGTTATAAAAAGTTCTCCACGCTGGCTCCATGTCTTTCCCATTAGAACATTGCAGATGTGTCAAGGACGCACATGTTCCAAAAGAAGCCGAGAAGGAGGGAGGCTCCACCCTCTGTCACAAGCCAAAAGGGCCCCATAGGCTCCTCCTCATTCAGCAGCCTGGCAGGCGAATTGTGTACTCTCTCTTTAAAGCAGCTATAGTTTTGTGCCTTGGCTTGGTCAATTTGTTATGGTTTAAAACTGTGGAGCCAGCTGTCTGCAATCTGATGTAATGTTGCCATGGAAACCAGAAATGAAACACTTAAGCATTCACCACAGAATTACTACATATAGCATTAGCCAAAGTAATTAAAAGTTGAGCCATATGGGCTTTCTGGTGGAAAAATGTGCAGTAGAGAGGCTGGAAATTAAATGTTTCTATTTACAGTATTGTAAATCCACATCCTTTGGTGGGGTAAATCAGTTGCCTTTTCTACTACAGGTTTGGAGGTGGGGGGTTTTATACAGATGATTGAGTTTTCACCTTCTAATTTAGAAGCTGGTCAAACTAAAGTTTATCTTAGCACTCTGACCTGGGCTAGGACAGGGAAGGGAAGAGATACCATCTTGTGTTTGAATGTATATAAACATACACTGTTATTTTTTTCACTGTAGTTTATTTAAAACCTGTTTTATAATAACTCTGAGTCTATTTCTTGGAATCAATCATTCATTTTATATACATTGCAGATTTCCCTTGATCTTCTACAAAGTTCCTCTAGGTGTGGGGGTTTCCTTTATATACCCATATCTGTTTCTTAATTTTAAAAAATTCTCACACCCCCATCTCACACATATATCTCTGGGGGGGGTGTATTTTCTGAATAAAAAGACAAGTCTTTTCTTCAGCATTTGGGAAGTGGCACATGCTTATTTAAAAGGAGAGACGTGAAATGAGGAATTTAAGCTTTACTCCCTAGTTTAAAAGAAAACTGCATGCCGTTTACGGAGTCTTTATGTTGAAACAGCTGGAGAGAATTTTTTAAAGGCAAATATTTCACAACTCTTTTTCCTTTGGACTCAGAAGGAAGCGAGAACTCAACACCTCTCTCAATAAAAAGCATCCTTGGGATACACTGTTCAACTACCTCCAGTGACTTCCGGGCTCACTTAGGAGATTTTCTATTTTTAAAATGATAATAAGATATATATATATATATATATATATATATATATATCTTGAATGACTTTGGTTTTATCCTACATGTCTCTTCATATAAATTGTGCTGCATCTATCTCATCTAGTGTTCAAAAACATGCTAATGCAAAGAAAGTTATTGGTTGCTATGATTTGTGATTTGTCAGTGGCAAACACCTCCAGACTTTTCATTTTTTTAAAGAAAAAGAAAAATAACACTAACTCAAAGTTCTAAAGAGTTCTTGTTCCTCAAAAATAGATGGAACATGTGAAAGCAATTAAATAAGTACCTGGAATATGTTCTTTTTCGCCCCAGTGAATCTGGGGCAGAGGAAAGTAGGACTGGTGGGGCATGGGGTGGGGTAGGGGAGGTCATTGTCTTGAAATCTGTTGTCCTGGTTCAACTGTTTTGATTTTTCCCTGAAAAGCTCCTTCCGGTGGTCTGTTTCCTACAAGTGATTTGTGTCTTCGGTGGACTCAAGATTTTTGTATTACTCCTTTCCAGGCCCCATTTCTCTTTTTACTTCCCCCCAGCCCCCACGCACATCACCACCAGCAACCCCCGGGCTAGGCATGAGTGATCTTCACCCTGTGATGCCGCTTCCTGGAACTGACTTACGGACAACCTGTGCTTATTTCATTTTCACTTGCCTTCAGAATTTTTTAACGTGAGGGTTATAGATGGTCTAGATGTGTAGGTACAGAAGCTTTCTGTAATCAAGTGTTGACTCTTCTATTAGAAGTACTTGACTCTTGAGATACATCAAGAAGGCAGAATGTTTTTCAGTGTTTATGTGTAATTCCATGCACTGTGGTTTTGTTCAGGTGCTGATTACCCAGAATGAGGGCTAACCAAGTTCTCATTCCTCTGGTCGACCGCTCTGACCATTCCATCGCAAACCAACAATTCATCCAAGAAAAAGTAAAATTCAAATCAGACGATTGCCATTATGTAGTAGAAGCTGTACTTACTATTTTAATTTGTTACATTTTAAGATTTAGACCAAATGCCTTAAGCCTGATTACCAGCATGCAATGTATCCTCCTTCCCCTGTTATCTGGGCGTTGATTTCTGCTCTTCATTACCGGGTAACCAGCAGTTAACCTTAATTCTGAAATGTGTATGCAATATTTTACCTAGGACCTTTAAAGAAATTGGACATTGACATACTTCACAGAAGGGAAGCCTGAGAAATACCTCTGTCCCGATGACTGGCCATTCATGGGTTGTAATAATTATTCTTTAGCGAGTTAATGGTTTGCTTATAATTTTGCAGTGAGAAAGTGCAATGGCTCCAGTGCTGGGAACTCCAGGGCGAGGACAGAGGCCATGATATGGGTCGTATCTCCCTTACGCAGGGCCAGAGTGCTACAGAAATACCTGTGGACTCACAGCAGGCACTCTTTTTTACTGCCTAAGTAATTAATATAATCCCTACCTCATTTCCTCTTGAGCTGTTCTCTGCTAGCTCTTGCTTACCTGTTTAGTTTCTATAAAATTGGGATTAACGAGAGTATTTCTTGGAGGGGGGAGTTCTCCTTATTAGGCTCGTGTTCGGAGATGGGGTTTGTTTTTGGTTGGAGGCATTTCTCTCCGGACTCTGTCAGTGAACTAGGTTGGAGGAGATGGAGAGAAGGCTGTTGGCAGGATGCGTGGGGTGAACTGGAACCGCTCCGAGCGGCCTGGGCTCTGTGGATGCTGCGCACTTCCGCCAGGCTCTGCGCTCCCGGGGATACCTGCGCGCCAGGCCCGGGCAGCTCATCCACTGAGTTGGAGACTCTGTTTCACATTTTGAACAGATAAAACAGAGGAAGCTGCATGTTGAATGTTGAAGCTAACTTGGAAACGAGACCCGCATTTTGTTCACAACGAAAGGATTGTTTTTCGCTTGGGTCACTGCTGCAGAGAGACTTTTTTTTTCTCTCTCTCTCTGTAATGTTTGATACTTGAGGGAAAACAGCTGGACTGAGCATACTTGAATCACTGCAGAACGAAATGGGATGCTGGGGAATATGGACGGGACTGTATGGCTGAAAAGGTCAGCTTTTTCCCTTGTCCCTCATGGAGGAATGCAGGGCCTGTCCCCATGCTCGCCTTGTGAGCTCTCGGAAGGAGCTGGGAGAGGCCGAAGGAGGGATGGCTGAGATGTGGCCGACGGTCCTCACAGATGGGACCGAAGATGGCTTTCTGCATCTCTTCCGTTTTCCTGCCCTGCTGTTTTTGATTTTCGGGGGGGACTGGAACAAGTCAACAGAATTTGGGTTTGGAGAAGTAGTCGATGACCACGTTAAACAGCGAGTCCTGATGGGCCAGACAGAGAGCCTGGCCCAAACCACAGCAGTGTAACTGGAATTACAGGGCCGGCCTAGGAGAGCATCCTGCCCGAGTTCTCTGAAAGAAACCCGGAATTCATTGAGACAAATGCACCACATGCTGGGCCAGGGCATCGGTGTGTGTTTCGGTGCCTAGGACCTAATTCTCCACCAAATTAGACCTTAAGATGATGATACGTGTTGCTCCAAGAACCTGTTGGGCAGCTTTGTCGGTGCCCCAAGTTCAGCTGCAGAGCTGCCCAGAGTTCAGACTGGCAGTGAGGCGGAGCTGCTCCGGGCAATTATCTGATTAACTTTTCCTTTGTTTCTTTGACAGTCAAGAGAACAGTCGGACGATGAGACGGAAGAGTCAGTGAAGTTTAAGAGGTTACACAAGCTGGTAAACTCCACTCGCAGAGTGAGAAAGAAACTAATCAGGGTGGAAGAAATGAAGAAGCCCAGCCCTGAAGGTAAAAAAAGCAAACTCCACCCTGCTTATTCCAAAGTCAATCATTTGGGGTCCGTCTGTCAGTAGAAAATATGAAAGTAGAAAATGGCTCGAGTTCCGGCTGAGGCTGGCGGAGGGAGAATTCGAGTCTGCAGGTGAGCAGGACAACGCTCAGTACCTTCTGGGATGAAGGATCCTGGCGTCTAGCATTCCAGGGGCTTAGTTATTTCAGCATTACAAAGAGGGGAAATGGCTAGCGTGTGACAATGAAATCTCCTCAAGATGTGGTACGGCTTTCATTTTGACCTTACACCATTTTATATAAACTTTATTTTATATCACCTTCTGAGCGTAAGCCTCTGCTCCCAAAAGGATGGTGGTTCTAACCCTGTGAATTTAGTCCAAATTTAATATACCTCCATCCCAAACATCTAACAAACGAGGCACTTAATGTCCTTTCAGATCTCTGAGGGATGATTTGTTCTTCCTGTAAACAGTCTCAAGTCTCGGTTCCAATGAGGCTTTAAGGACCTCGCATTCTACGTGGATCCTTAAGAGCTAGATCCCTGGCTAAGCCACTTGTCAGAGGAAGCAATAATGTCAAAAGCGGCATGAGCTTGGATTTATTGCAATGAATAGTTAACCTTTGAAGTGCAGTTATGACAGTTTGAATCTCAACCGTGTCCATCTTTCTTATTGTTAGTAAAGTGCATTTGCAGCATCTTGTAAAATTCTTCCAAAAAGTTACAATAAAAGAGTAAGATTTCCTGTTTGGAAAACAATTAGTGAGTTGAAGGAAGTACTGGAAAGAATTTTTTTTTTAAAGCACATTACTTGTTGAAGTGTCACATCTACATTGCGAGGAAGTTCAAAATTTTAACAGGTAGGTTTAAAAAATATCATTATAGAGGCTTTTTTGTTGTACATAAATCAAACCTTGGAGGGAACTGAATTCCCCTTTATTTAAATAGATGAGGGTTTCTTGTCGTTATTACTGCTGTTCTTAAAATTTTTGTTTGATGTAATTATCAGTTTAAATCCCCTGGAGGAATACTGAAGGTGAGGGGGTAACGGTGGGAAAGTGGAGATAAAAAGGGAAAAGAAAAGAGGAGAGAGACAGAGAAACAGAGGGAGAGACAGAGGGAGAGAGACTCTATCTGCTTCACGGCCAGTTTCATAAACTTAGAGTTGTGTTTAGTTCCAGGGTTTCATCTGGGTGTCTTTTGCATGGTAATTCCGGGTGCAATGCTGACTTACATTAGGCTGTTTTAATACCTGCCTGTCTGTCATGATTTCACAGGACAGAATATAGCCTGACTTCCTCTCCCCGTGGCAGCTCTTACTGAAATCACACACAGTGTCGTTTGGTAATATTAAGTAGAACCATATGGAAGAGCCATCATTCAACCTTGGGAGCGTTGCATTTTTAAAACAAACCTCATGCATGCTTGCCAAAATTAAATCTCATATATCATGCATAGATTGGTGGGTCTTGTCCATAAATGAGATAAATGGGAGAAGTACCTGGTCCTGGGCCTACCACCCAGGAGCCCCTTCGTATGTGATAGTCATATGTGTTGGGGCAGCCTTTCCACTAGAATAACACTCATAAAAATGCAGAAATGTTCTCATTTGTATATTTATGTCAGAATAAATCAATTCAACTGTCTCTGAGACACATAGTTGAAAAAATGGGGAAATATACCAAAAGAGGTAGCTGTAGGGTAAAAAGTAATAACTATACGGACTTTTAGCTCTGAACTTTGATTCATCGTGATATGAATTAGGTGTCATAGATGGAAGATGGATTTAGTGAGTTTGAATCCCCAGTGACACTTCTGGTGTCTGGGGAGCTGGGGTGCTATTGACCAGGCTTGCCATTGTCACCAGGAGAGGCCCCAGGTGTGTCTGCAGCTGAGGTCATCCACTGCAGGCTGCACCCAGCACTGTGCTAGATGAGAAGGCCTCCATCCCTTGCATGGTAGAACGTTCTGCGGTTCCTCAGTAGCAACAGAACTGATGCTGGTACAGAGTGGCCACCTTGGCACCTGCTTTGCAAAGCTGGAGAGATTCATACTCCCAACAACCCCTCCTCCTGCCCCTGGGCCTTCAAAGAGCCGATCCTTTTGACTTCCCTCATGCCTGTGCCAATACTAAGTTGTCTGAGTAATAATGAGCATTTACGGAGAGCCTTCTGTGTGCCAGCCACTTTCCTAAACACTTTAGATTTTATGTTCCTGTTAATATGTCATCTTCAGAATAGCCACCAGAGGCAGGCACTAATACTACCCTCATTTCACAAATAAAGAAACTCCGACAGACACAAAGAGGGGAAGTAACTTACTCATGGTCACCGAGCCAGCTGGCGGGAGACCCGGAGTTAACGTCTGAGCAGCCTGACTCCTCTACCTCCTGGGACTGTGCTCTGCTCCCACCCCATCTCTCACCCCCCAGCTCTGGAGTCTTGGAAAAGCCAGGAGAGTTACAATCCATCACCCAGTCTTACCCTTGTAACTTGAGTTGCAAGTCCTTATCTGGGGCGTGCATGACCTTAGACAATATGAACTTGTAGGCCAGGGCAGCGCCCTTCATCCAGCCATTTCTGTGTCTTCTACCCAAAGCTGATACCCACCCACTCTCTTCCCTCATTTCTCCAGTTCATCTGTAACCTGCTAATGAATCATCAGCTTTTGTACAGCGATTTTCAGCTTATGAAGTACCTTCACATATCTCTTTTCATTTAATTTTATCCTCTCAATAACCTTATAATAGATACTAATAAAATAGGTAGGCAGTGGGAATTCCCTGACTGTCCAGTTTGAGTTCAATACCTGGTCGGGGAACTAAGATTCCCACAAGCCTCATGGCACGGCCGAAAAAATAAATAAAATAAAATAAAATAGGTAGGCATTATTCCAGGTGAGGAAACAGACTCGGAGAGATGAAATAATTGCCCACAGTCATGGAGGTGGTGAGTAGCAGAGCCAGGGCTGGAATCTAGGGCATAAATCTGTGTTCTTGGCATTCAGCCATCCTGTCTCCTGACTCCTTCCTCTTGTCAGAATCACCTTCCCTTCCGTATTCTGATCTCAGCTGAGCAAGAAGCAAATCACACGCCAAATGATGATGGAATGAGAGCATCTTGATTGTCGTACTTTTGACTTGATACTCGTACTTTCAAGTCAGAGGTGAATGGGAGAAGTAATGCTCTAAACCCAAGGAATCCAGTCCGGGCTGGGATTTCAGGCCCTGGGTCAGGCATAGGCAGAAGAACCTCATGTACCACGTGAGGACTGCCCCCAGCACAGGCTAAGGTGGCCTCTTTGGAAGCATTTGCCATGTTTCCCTCCAAACTCTTTACCAGATGCCGACGTGCCAGAACCAGGAAGTAGAGCTACATACATCACAGGCATGTGTGAACCAGCTGGTCCCAAACTCAAATGTGACACTGAAGTATTGGAATCTCTGATGACAATGCCAAATATAGAATCCAGAAAATTTCCAGACCACTGCTGAGTGACAGGTCCTTAACTTCCCCAAGGCCCCTTAAGACTGTGCATAAATGAGGGCCTTTGCACACCTCTCTGGACACCTGGGCTAAATATGAAGTCATGATCTGTGATTGGACTACTTTTAGAGAAAAGTCCTCTGTTGGGCTGCCCCTGCCACCAGGCTATGCCTCTCAGCCCCATCACTTCATCCCTGGAAGTGGAGGGTAGACTGTATCCGGAAGAGGTTGCCATTTTTACTTCCAGTAACGTAAGGACCCTTGGTCTTCAGTCCATATTAGGTGTCCTGAGGAAGGAGCGGGAGACATTCACGATGTGTGCACACTGCTTCTGGTCCGGCCAGTATTCATCAGAACCACAGACCCTGCTTTTAAACTCCCTTGAAAGATCCGGGAATAATTCTTGAGTGAATATATTTGTGCTGTGGGTGATGGAGAACTTTGGACCAGATATAATTTTGAATCTCCCTCCCCACCACCATCTCCTTGACATCAAAGTCAACCTTGGGTTGTATTTAATAGCAGCAGTCTTTTTTATATTTGTAACTGTAATTCCCATCAGTTGGAAAACTAAGAAACTTCTGGAATTTTAAAGGCCTGCTACCAGTCACTCATCTTTTGCCCCTCTGGAGCGAGCCACGCTCTCCCTTTATCTTTGACATTTAACCACACACTGGGACCCTCATCCCAGGTGGTATATTTAGTGCCATCCGTCTGTTCCAAGGAACTTGGTGCTTTTTCCCCTTCACAATTCAGCTGGCAGAAAGCTGCAGTGCTCAAAAGTTTCCTTATAATTAAAGGGACACAGCCAGTTAGGATCACTACACCCAGAGTTTGACCTACTTCTTTTCTCACAGATGTTCACATAACACATGCAGAAAAGAACTCAATTTTCCTGCCAGCAAGTCCAAACCTTTCCACTGGTCTCTGGAAGTCTTGGCTGGATACCTGCCTCCAGTGATGGCTTGAAGAGCTGGAATCCTTGAGAAGAAATGGAACGCTCCATGGGGCTGCTTGCGTGTCCAGGCCCTTAAATGCCCTTGCTGCTTTGTAGCGGGGCCTGCGTTGATGGGAATGTCTGTCCTGGATCACCCAGCTCCGCAACTTTTTGTGTTTGGCTTATCAAGTGGGGACCGTTTGTCCGTTGCATTTGCAATCTACGACCCTTTATGGCGTTTCCTCACCCAGACTTCTCCCTTGGTGACTTAATTACTTAAATGGCATATGTATCAATAAAAAAAATTACTGTCAGCCACATGGCATTCATCCCACTCTGACTGTAAAAAGCCAACCAGACTCAACAGGAGAGCCTTTCAGAAGCGAGAACAATTGATTCCTAGCTTCTGAGGATTGCAGTTGCAAACCGGGAAGGATAATTATCGTTAAATGCTAAGGAATATTGTGTTATGGATGGGCTTAGAGTGTCCAAATGCCGTTTTTAATAGGTCTGTTAAGGTGTTTGGTCTACAAAGATATTGAGAGGAGGAGGAGAAATCACATCTGAAACCTTTTAACATTAAGCCTGTGTGAAACCATTATTTGCTCAGTTTATTTTCTTTTTTATATGCATTTATTTAAGCAGGAGCTGGGTTTATGGAGGGTAAGTGATTGTGGGGAGGGGCGTCACTGTGGTCGCTGCATGGTTTAGCTTATTTTTTGCAGGGTTGGGGGTCTAAAGGCAAATCTGTGAGAGAACGCAAAGGTTTGTTGACAGGAACCCGTGACTGTGTCTGTGTCTGTGTTGATTCCCTCCAGGCGGGGAGGAACAGGTGTTTGAGAATTCCCCGGTCCCGGATGAAAGGTCTGCCCTGTACTCTGGAGTGCACAAGAAGCCATTTTTCTTTGATGCCTCTCCTGAGAAACCTCCAGAAGATGATTCAGACTCTCTCACCACTTCTCCGTCATCCAGCAGCCTGGACACCTGGGGTGCCGGCCGGAAGTTGGTCAAAACCTTCAGCAAAGGAGAGAGCCGGGGCCTGATCAAGCCCCCCAAGAAGATGGGGACGTTCTTCTCCTACCCAGAGGACGACAAGGCCCAGAAGGTGTCCCGCTCCCTCACCGAGGGGGAGATGAAGAAGGGTCTCGGGTCCCTGAGCCACGGGGTAAGTACCGATGGTGTTTGCTTCTACGACAGCCACCGTCGCCGGCACCACCTCCTAGTGTCCCTAGAGGAGGTTCAGAGCGTCCGGAAGCAGATCCGCTTGAAGAAAACGGATACTAATTATTCCTGTTCTAGAGCTTTCCTCTGCCAGCGTCCCTCTAGAAAAGGCATCAACAGCACCACCTGCGACCTGCAGCTGCTCCGGCAGAAACCCAAAGGGGGCGGGGTCTGTGGCGGCCCCGGCAGGAGGGTGCGCGGGCGCCCCTCCGTCAGCGAGTTCAATGTCACGTACGTGGTGGAGCGCAGCCTTTACAGCCACCTGAACCTGACCCAGCTAGTGCGTCCTGCCTCAGACAGGACCCTGAGCAAGGCCGAGAAGCAGGACCTGAGACGGTGCTTGCTGGAGGAGGAGGAGACCAGGAGGAAGTGGGCCGCCACGGTGGACCGCTGTACCAAAAGGGTTCTCTTGAGAATCCGCCAGAAGTCTGTGAGTCACAAAGACGGTCATGGGGACGGCCTTGTCATTTCTGTGATGTGCAGTCAAGCATTATGGCCTTTCTTGCGTGCAGCCTGGCGTCCTCCCCGCTCTTCTCATGCTCTGTCCCTCCATCACCTCCATTCCTACCCCCGCTTTCCTTGAGGAATGGCTTCTCCCTCTCTCCCATTTGTCCTCTTGCCAGTTGTTTGAGTTTTAATTTAAAACTAAACATTGAAGCTGATCCAGAGAAGGGCTCTCAGAGTACAGGGGTGGGGTCTGGCCTCCTTCTAGAAGTGGCTGTCTTGAGTCGCAGCCATCATGTCACTTGGCCTCAAGGAAGCTGATTCAAAACAGAAGGAAGTTTTGCCCTTAAAAGAGATGTTTCTTCTCTCAGTGGGTTAAAACAGTAGGAACTAGCTCACGGTAGATTGCCACCATCATCGTCGCCAATTTGGTGATTCGAAAAAACACTGTAACGTACTTTCTTTTATTACTAGGGGCAGACGGAAAGTTCTCAAATCTAAAAGGAAAGAAAAATTAGAGCTCTTTTGTTTTACTTAAGTATATTTGATGTGCTTATCTTTTTAAACAAAAGGATCAACGTTTGGAAATGTCCTCCACTGCCCCATAGATTATTCTGTACATAGCAAGGAATAAAGTACTTACTTTCAAATAATGATATGGTCTTCAATTTTATTACTGAATTATTAGAGACCTAGTAAAATTTATTTTCAGGGCAAGACTTATATTGAACTGGAGAACATAGGGATTTCCCCCCTGAAATTCCCACCCAACTTTTAGTTTGCACAAGAGCCCATATAAAATGGCACAGGGTGTGGAGGAACTGTGCGCTTCCTGGCCCCTGGCGCCCTGCTTGATCCACTTGGGTCTGCTGGCCTGTCCCCTTTTATAGGTCTGAAGGAGTAGACGGTACTGCCACCTCCCATGATGGCTTCTCCCAGAGTTCCTTCACATTTGTAACATGTTCTTCCCCAGACGGTTGCTGTAATTTAAATTCATTAAATCAAGTTCTGCTTTTGGGGTCAATGCCCTCCTTAAAGGATGCTTAGGTCCGTACCAGCCCTTAGGTTTTCCAGATATTCCCATGTGTTGACTTTCTTGCTCGATCTCCACTTTTTTCACATTCTTATAAATCTTGCAGCACTTTTAATATTAACAGTTAACAGCTTTTCCTCTGGCTCTTTGTCATGGCAACAGCCTCGGTTGGTTTTGTTTTTGTTGTAAAATAACAGTTCTTTGTTATTATTTCTTGTTGTCACTCCTTCAGTTCTGACCCACAGATCTTTTGGGAAATACTTGTGGCTACCTAGTCTTGGTATAATTTGTTTTTTACCTTCCAAGGTGTTCTGCCTAGTTCATCTGCCTCTGCACCTTTGGACATGACCTTGATAGAACAGATCCACTTCTTCTCTGTAAATTGATGACTCAGCCCCATGGGTTTAAATCATGCAATACTGAGAATTTTTCCGATTGAGTGCCTTGAGTTGCTCATGTATCCCTTATATTATTTATTGCCAGGTTAATGATATAACTTCATCAGGACCTTCTCTCTAGAAGTTATATTTCTAAGATTTGTGCCATTGTGGGTCCTTGTGTGCACATTGTGAGCCAGTGATTAATTCTTCATTGACGTTTGAGTATGGACATTTGGACAAGCTTGTTTTCACGTAACAATTCCACCCCCTGTAAAAGTGGCACTCTGTAACCTCTATCCCCAGTACCAGCCTGAGGCTGGGTATTTTTAAAGTACTGTGAACTTGAGGCAGTACTGGACAGTTTTAATACTTGCTGAAATACGTGTTCAGTGCTAAATCAGAAATTTGTACATACCGTTTCTTGTAAGTATAATTGTACAATCAAGAAAACAAAATTTAATTTTCTAGTTATTCAGAGAACATAGGGGAATGTAAGTTCTTTTTCTTTTGGCCGCACTGTGCAGCATGTTGGGATCTTAGTTCCCCAACCAGGGATCGAACCTGTGCCCCCTGCAGTGGAAGCTCGGCGTGTTAACCACTGGACCACCAGGGAGGTCCCAGAATATAAGTGTTTTAACAACAGAAGAGGGTTTTTTGTTTTTCTGGGTTTTTTTAAGGGATTAAAATAATTTCTTTACTTGGTTTACTTAAAAATTGTTTTCCTTTCTTCTTGTCATATATCTCTTTCATTTTATTCAAAAGTATAGTTTCCTTTACTCTTCAACCTTGATCTTTTTGTCTTTCAAAAAATGCCATATTTGCTTGATGAAACCTCCGGGAAATGACAATGCTTTGTACTCACTGGAAACGGTCGCTTGTTTTGCTTTTTATTTGGTCATTCAATTTTTGTTTGGGGAAACAGACATGCATGACATTTTGGAATTTTGTCCATTAAAAAAAAAAAATCCAAACCCCCCCAAAACGTGTTTTCAGCTGCATGACCATTCCATTGACTGGTGCTTCTCATCCACAAGCATCTATCTAAAATGTTCTTGTAAATATCTGTACAGGAGATGTTTGAACTTGAAAAACCTCATTTAAGCTTTATTCATGTAGACCACCAAAGATTGGTTTACATTCTTTTACTATTCTCTCTTGTTTTCTCTGTTGAAAGAGTGCTGCTTCAAGAACTACCTGACATTACGGAAAGAGTTGGAGATTAGTTCAGGTGGTGCTGACGGTTATATTTTGTTCATCCTCCATTGATAAAGAAGAATCAGTTCCAAATATCTTAGCATGTCACTGGGAGAGGTTTTAGTTGGTAGTTAAGAAAACCAGTCCACTCTTTCCTCTAAACTTCTTATTTTAGGAGACAATGCATGCAGCAGTCATATGAAGACATAAATGAGCTTCTAATTTATTGCAGGTGTAGTTTCCACATAAATTCTTTGTCAGTTATTTCATATGCATCAGAAATAACATGCTGGGCTCCAGTGCTGCAGTCGGTGTTGGAATTCAAAGCAGGGAAGTACAAAAGCCGTAAAACGATGAGGCATCTGGACGCCATACTGTGTCTGTGGAGCCCTGAGTCACAGGAGAGGAACTAGAATAAAATGACTGCCTTTGCAAAAATGAGAAAATTTATTTGGCACTATAAGCTGCAAAGGGAAAGTTAAAGTTAAAAATTAGCCTTGAGAGATGGTCATAACATTGCTTGCAGATTAGGGGATTTGGTGAGTCTTTTTGTTTACAGAGATCTTTCTCTTTTTATAGAGTAGATATAGGTCCAGTTGAGTTGACTGTAAGGGAAATCAGATTGTCCATTGATATTTTTATATAAAATGAGAATAATGTCCATTGAAGGTTATGTCTGTGGTTGATTATTTAAAACAGCAGCAACAGCTTTGCTGAAGGAGAAAAATAGCTGTGTGATATCCTGAATGTCGGTTATCCTGAAATATAACACTGCTGTATCTCCCGGCCTTTCCTTCTGCTACACCTGCTATCTTTCACTTCTTGGCCCATTCCTGGGATTGCTCTGGTTTTACATTTGAAGCTCCCAGAATTATAAGGCCCAGAACTAAGCTCCAGTTCTTCATTTGCATATTTAGAATGTTGACTAAGCCTAAACTTCAATATAACAATTGTCAGGACAAGCTACCAAATTCTCAGTGTGGCCCTAATGAAAAGTAATGGAAGAAACCAGCATTCCTAGAGTGTCTGCTTTGTGCCAGGCAGTGTGCTAGAAGTCTCAAATATAGGCTATAGATAGTATTTTACTAATGAAGAAACCAAAGCTCAGAGAGTTCAGTACTCTACCTGTGATCACACAGCAAGTTAAGTGTGGTAGAACCAGGATTTGGGTCCCTATCTGTGTGATTCCAAAAACCTAGGCACTTTCCTTCCTGGATGTTTCTACTTTCTCAGTTCAGTTAATATGTATCTAAGGTGTATTTATTTTTAAAAAGCAATGTTTATAGTATATGTTGTGCTTTTCTGTTCATTTCTTCCTTTTAATAGCTGTTAACTAGAGTTCCCTGAGAAACGGGTAATACAAAATATTGGCACCCAAATCTGTGATTCACATTTTATTACCAATTGCTTAAGAAGGTAATCGGTGATAACAAAAATTAATGTGCTTTGAATTTCTCCTTTTTCTTAAAGATTTGGGGGTTGGCGGGGAGAGGTGGTGCTTGAGTAGCTTTTGCTAGAAAAACAGCAGAGAATTCAAACCAAGTTCTGGAAATATAAAAGCACTGAAACATAAGCAGTTCCATAAAGTTTGAAACGAACCGAAAGGACAGTGAAGTTTTCATTCTATCAGTGTTTTTCCTATTGAAATTAAAGTAGTGTGGTCAGAGACAGTCACGGAATCAATCTTTTTCTTTCTGGGCAAATGTGGTATCTTTATTTCATACACTCTGAGGAAAGGGTCATAAGTAATTAAGTTGGGCAGTTAGATGGGAGAGTTATCAGCATTTTTGGCTAGGTCAGGGAAGCAATGAGTGAGTAATCCTCTTGGCCTGATTGGACTCTACTATAAACATAACCTTTTTCCCTCCGTCTCAGCGATTTAAAACTAAACAAAACAAGAGTCCCTCAGAAAAGCCTGCTGTCAGTGGCAGGGCTATAGGACTTCACTTCTGGGTTTCCAAGACCACTCTGAGCACATGGGTTCCCTAATACATGTTCCCTCATTATCACCACTGTGTGCAGCCGATATTAAGGGGTCTGGAAGGGAAATTTTGTTGCTAAGAGACAGGGAGTCTTAGAGCACTTAACACATGTATGGTTTTTTGGTTGGTGTATTTTTTTTTTTTTTTTTTTTTTTAACCAGTTGGTTTTTGCCTGTGAAGAGGATTCTGAACCTCTGGTGTAGGCACAGTTCCAGTGGCCTGTGGAAGGGCAAAATGAGTGGCGTCTCCTTATAACACGAATCATGTATTTTTTTTCTTCATCATTTCTCGTCTCTTACTCTCATCCTGTAACACGTTTGTGGTTCAGTGACATCCTACAAAGGGGACGTGTGTTGGGTTGGCACACTACTGGAGGATCTTAGCATAACTGGATTGTTAGTGCTCTGCCCTCTCCTTTCCACAGAGAACCTGCAGTTTTGGAGGATTTGACTTGACAAATCGTTCTCTGCACATTGGCAGTAATAATTCTGACCCATTGGTGAGTATACATCAGAGGGGAAGCAAAAGATTTGGATTCAAGTGATGTGGCTGACATAGTTTCACATTTAGTATCTTTGAGAATCGGTACTGGGTGACCTTTTCCTCGGGATCCTAAATCGCATTTGGAGAGAAGCTCTATTTCCCCATCTTAAAGACTCTTCACAGTCCCACATGGACTGAATGATGACCACCTGTGGCCTCCATCTCTCTCTTTGCAGAAGCATCATTTCTTTAATACCCTGGTTTCCAGGTTTCTTCAAGTCACACGTCCAGATGAGTTTAGATGGTCTTAGTCATTGGTGCACGTGTGCTTTTTGCTCATACTTGTTGCAAGTGCGCGTGACTGTGACACATAGGTAGGGCCACAGCGTGGAGCCCTGTGATTGGGGTTCTAAGAGTATGTGACAGCATTTCTGAAAACCAGGCTTGTCATAGGCCAAGTGCATAGCCCTACACCAAGCGTAGGTCTTTCTGATCTGGGGTATCCTGAAATGAACCCAGTCCCCTTGGGGCCAAAGCAAGCCAGACTCCTCAGGGCCAAGGTGACCGCCTGCTCAGACCTGCCACTGGATCACAGTCCGGGGACAGGCCACCTTTACAGTGTACAGGTTCTCCCTAAGGTTTACTTTCTGAGGTCCCAGAGCTGTACGTGAGTTTTCCATACAGTTTTGTTTTCCCCTTGTGCAGCTGGTCATGCAACTGTGAAATTAGGATTCTGTGCTTTATAGTTGTTATGGCCATGTGTTAGCGAAAGCACCCATCTATGATTTTTTGAAGTGTTTGAGAATTTCCTGGAAGAATAAAACTATTTTATTTGGATATCAAATTTTATTGATTTATAAACCAATAATTTTGTGTGGTCAGTCTTTTAAAAAGTAAAAACTATGATTTTTTTCCCCTCAGGGGAATGTTTTGTTTTTTTTTTAATGCAAAATAGAATGAAAGGAGACCACAATCTAACTTGTTCAGAAAAGAAAATTTACACAGTCTTAGGAGTTGGCCACACGAAGTGCTACAATGATACAAATCTGATCGGATGCTGGACTTTTTTTTTTTTTTTTTGGCTGCGTTGGGTCTTCATTGCTGCTCATGGGCTTTCTCTAGTTGCGGAGAGCAGGGCTACTCTTCATTGCAGTGGGTGGGCTTCTCATTGTGGTGCCTTCTCTTGTTGCGGAGCATGGGCTCTAGGCGCACAGGCTCCAGTAGCTGCAGCACACGGGCTCCGTGGTTGCGGCACACGGGCCCTAGAGCGCGTGCAGGCTTCAGTAGTTGTGGTGCATGGACCCAATAGTTATGGCTTGCGGGCTCTAGGGTGCATGGGCTTCAGTAGTTGTGGCACGCGGGCTCAGTAGTTGTGGCTCATGGGCTCTAGAGCGCAGGCTCAGTAGTTATGGCTCATGGGCTTAGTTGCTCCCCAGTATGTGGGATCTTCCCAGACCAGGGATCGAACCTGTGTCCCCTGCGTTGGCAGGTGGATTCTTAACCACTGCACCATCAGGGAAGTCCCCAGATGCTGGACTTCTAATGACTGAGATTTGCCATTTTGTTCTTACCACTTTCTTGGGTGATTCAGTAGTATTATCCTTTACTTCTTCCCCGCTGCTGGGATTAAGTGAACATTGGTTCATCTAAATCATTCTTTATTGATAAGATACAGTCCCCTTGGGTATTTAAAATGGTGGGAAAACATGTACCAGGAGAAGAATATACTAAGTTTAAATAAAACAAAGTGACTCACATCCCACTTTAAGCAAACAAACAAGCAAAAGTCACTTAGTCAATAGCTTTTAATCTGTAATCAAAAAGGTAAATAACATAGCACTGAGTTAACATAAGAAAAATGTGGAGATCCTGGAGCATGCCAATGTTTTGCTGAGAGGTAGGACATTCATGGTTTGAATAATAAAACCTGTTTGTGGGCTTCATTTTCTGTGATTAAGATACTTATAACATTTTATTTTGCAGGGTAAAGAAGGAGATTTTGTGTATAAAGAAGTAATCAAATCACCTACCGCCTCCCGAATCTCTCTTGGAAAAAAGGTGAAATCAGTGAAAGAGACAATGAGGAAGAGAATGTCTAAAAAATACAGCAGCTCTGTCTCTGAGCAGGTATGTGACAGCTGAGCAAAAAGCCCCCTTGGTTCTTCCCAACAACAAGAAAAGCTGACGATTGTTGGTCTGAGGTTTTAAATGGTGCTAAATATATTCACAGGCATTAACCAGGCTCCAGGACCATGCTTGGTTTATGTAGACAAACATTGGATTCAGCAAATATTTATTAAGGGCTTAGGGTCACCCGAGCGCCAGGTTTGGTGCTGGGCATACAAAGCAGGCCCTGACTTCTACGTACAGATGAGAGAAAAAGACAGACATGTAAAGAAATGATTATTCTTTAATGCAATAAGCACTAAAAATTAGAACACAAAGGAAGGATTTTATTTTCTAAAATATTCCTTGCTCCACAATGGACATCACCAGAATCAAACCTTAAAAAGACACTCAAGTTTTCTTAGCCGACTTTTCAAATAAATGTAGCATAAGTTGTTCTTAGGAGCGTGTAGCAAGTCTGAGAAATAAAGTCAGAAAGTGCTTCCTGGCTGCAAGACTTACACAGTAATCGTGTTTCTGCAGGGGTGTGTTCACTAACCATCCCTATCTGCAGACTTTAAGACATCACAGAACTGACACCACTTCCTTCCCCAGTTCTATAAGTTCATCTCTAGGAACATAACCTTCTTTTTATGGGTCTTATTTTTATGGGTGGAGGGAATAAAGACACTTGGAAGGCTGGGCCTGAGATAATTTGACCATTAGATTTTCAAAACGCTCTCCTCTGGCACCTTAATAGTCTGCATTCTGTAGTCTGTTGAAGTCTCCGTTTGTGAACTGCTTGTCTACTTATGAAATATGTAGGTAATGCTGCTTCATCTGCCAAATAGAACAGCAGGGAAAGCAGGCATTTTTGCTCAGCTGCTGCCCTCTGGTGGACATGGTGAGCTAAAAACCAAGCATCGCCCTGTTTGAACCAGCTAGCCAGCCTCCCGCGCTGTGCTTCAAACAAAGCCTGCATATCTTCAGCTTGTTGCAGTGGTTCTCGTGGGGTGTTGGGGGTGTGTTGGGGGGTGTTGATTTTGCTCCCTCACCAACCCCAGGGGCATTGGCTAGGGGCATTTTTAATAGTGGCAGTGGGTCAGAGTGGGCTACTGGCATCTAGAGGATAGAGGTCAGGGATGCATCTTATGAGGGGCAGGACAGTCCATGGAAACAAAGAATTAACCATGCAAAACGATGAGAGTGCTCAGATGGAGAAACTGGCCGGTTAGACCTGCAGGGGGCGTCTGGCTGCCTCCAGTATCTCTTCTCCACGAATATTTTCCTTAATCTTTTCGTCTCTTGTCCCTATGGGTATGGGAGTGATGGTGATTCTGTATTACTGCCCAGCCATGAAGCAAGCTGTGCACGCTCGAGTGAGACAGACATTATGCCAGTGAAAGCAGTGCCGCGAATTAAAGCACTTCATTTAGTTGGCTTTTCCCCCAAATTGAAACATCCACTAAAAGCTCTTATAAACTTACATTCCTAGGGGTCTTCTGCTTCGTGGGTCATGAGCATAGAACTTTCATGTCATTTTGAGCATTTTTCTATAATTTTACTACTATAGAGATGTCTTGTAGTTTTAGTTCTGTTTTTTTTTTAAAGCGGTCGTTGCACATAATCAAAAAAAGAAGGAATCATTATAATGCTTTTTAGAGAGAGGAAATTAACATTGTAAGGCTTTAAAAAAAAACTTTCTAGCAAAGACACCGACTGTTTTAGTAAGGATTTTTATCTGCTCTGTTCCTGCTATATGCCCAGCCTCTGAAATAGTACCTCTTCTTGTAATCAATAAATATGTGATGAATAAATTAATAATTTTTAAAAAGCATTTGTGAACATACAGTATCAGAGGTGTGTATTTGGTATTGCTGTTTTTCAGACTGGGAGGTTTTTTCCAGAAGCATTTAAAAAAGATTTTAATTGGAAAGGTGGCTTATTTTATGATTCAGAAAAGAGGAATGAAAACCTCAGGAATTCATCCTTTGCAGCTTCAGTAACCTCCTAACGATGCACCCTCTCTTTGTAGTCGTTGCGGTTGTTTGCTCGCTTTCCTTAAATGTAAAGCAGAAGTGTGTTTTGGATCAGAAGCTGCCCTTTCTATTGTCCTTAAATGTTTGCAGGGCCCTGCAGATCTCATCAAAGCCCTTCTGATGATTCGGCATTATGCAAATAACAGGTTGCCCTTAGATGGTTTTGTGTTCACGTGGCTGTGTAATAATATGCCAGAAAGTGTTCTCTTTGGGCCAGTAAACCGTTCTGACTGCAGACTTTTTAAAATGTGATACTGTCTTATCTATTAGCACCTCAAGTCAAATGAGCGTGCTATAGTTACATGTGCGGATGGGGGGCTGTCCACCCCAAAAGTGAGAAGTACTGCTGAGTCACTACTGCCAGCATCTGATCTAAAAGGGACTTCCCAGCTGTTTATTAACAACAGGAGTGAAAGAAGCTAAAATCGTAGGGTGACTTAGGGAAACGGTATTATAGACAGAAAAATAGTATGTTTGCTGTACAGCTGACCCTTGAACAACACAGGTTTTGAACTGCATAGGTCCACTCATAGGTGGAGTTTTTCAGTAGTAAACGCTACAGTACTACACGATCTGTGGTTGTCTGAATCCACAGATGCAGAGCCGCAGATAAGGAGGGCCAACTGCAAAGCTGGTCGGCACCCCTAACCCCCGTGTTGTTCAAGGGTCAACTGTATATCTG
Source organism: Delphinapterus leucas (assembly GCF_059928025.1). Classification (NCBI taxonomy): domain Eukaryota; kingdom Metazoa; phylum Chordata; class Mammalia; order Artiodactyla; family Monodontidae; genus Delphinapterus; species Delphinapterus leucas. The sequence goes on from NC_143140.1 coordinate 79,715,204, forward strand.
GGTCCTAAGTCGGTATTTTATTAGCCAATTTTAGTAATTTGTGTAAACAGAAATATAAGAATCTGTGCTTTGTGTGTGTGTGTGTGTGTGTGTGTGTGTAAATGTTTCCCTTCAAATAGATTAAATATTCTGTGATGATACTTCCGGATACTACACTACTAGTGGGTTGTATCTGATCTACGTTTGAAGTCCAGCGTTATTACTGAACGAGGGAGTATACTAAGAGTCTCTAAGCCTTTAACGAAATGTTTTGTCTACAAGGTAGATAGATTCTTTTCAAAAATATCTATTTGAGTAGGAAAAATACTTTTTGAGTGTTTAATTAATAGTTACATGAACCACGACTTTAAAATGAAGTAAGGATTTAGATGAAAAAGGAAGGTACATTTTGGGTAAAGAATCAGACTTGGGTGTAAAGATGGATTTGACTGATGTCGTTGAGGGCTAAACTGCTGTGAATTACAAAAGGACACCCATCCACTCTGGTGAAACATAATTTTGTCAAAACCCATTTCAGGATTCAGGCCTTGATGGAATGCCGGGCTCCCCTCCATCCTCTCAGCCTGACAGCGAACACATGGACAAGCCCAAGCTCAAAGCCGGAGGTTCTGTGGAGAGTCTGCGGAGTTCTCTGAGCGGTCAAAGCTCAATGAGTAGGTCTAGTTTGCAAACGTAGATGATTTCCTTGGAGTCAAAATCAGACTTTTACTGAGTGTCAGGTTCAGGCAGTTTAAAGATAAATTAGACCAAGTTCTTACCCTTAAGGTGTTGTTACAGAGACAGACCTGCAAAACAGCTGGCCCTAGAATCCTATTTGTTTAGTAGTTGATGTCTAGCAGTGCCACAAAATTGAGGGTAATGATTTTGGTTGGAGGAGAGAGGGGAAGCACGCCAGCAGAAGATCTGGAGACTGGGGGGGAGTAGGTCAAGGGGAAGGGCTCATGAAGGTGTGCAGCAAACTGAGAGGAGAGGACTGGGGCCCTGCTGCGCACACGTTGCTCTCCTGACCTCTGGGCACATCCTCCACCTACAGTAGTAATTAGCGATCCTCTGACCACTTTTTTGTCTTACAGATTTTGGTAAAAATCTCTCATCTGTGCATTGCCCCCTGCCATTTTCCTTGTCATAGTGAATCCAATTCCTTTGTTAGCATTGTAGTGGGGGTTTAATAAAAGAGAAGACAGATGCTTCTCTTCATTCTCCAATCCTTAATCAGAAACATTTTACGCAGAATTCAACACCATAATGTAATGTTATTTTTCCCTGATGCATTTCGGGTAGTGGGAAGTGCCAATAATTCTCTTCTGGCTTGACAAAGAAAGCTAATGTCTTCATAACTTTTATGAATACAAAATGTTGATTAAAACATTATTATCAGGGCAATAAAATAATCAACTAAGAAATAGGGGGAAAAATAATAAGAGGAGAAGAGAATGACAGATGTCCCTGAAACAAATGCTGTGCAACCACTCCTGGTCCAATGGCGGTTTCTGCCGAATGCTATGGGGGAAGAGACCAAGTTTAAACTCACTACTTTAAAAGCATTTGGCCTTGAGCAAGTTACGTTTCCTCATCTGTAAAATGGGGTAAAAATAGTATGCCTGACAAATGAGAGGTTATGAATGTTAAGGGTGGTGTCCTCTATCAGGGAGTCTTGGTGTCACCTGGATTCCCTGGTCATAAAGATAACTTGATGGAGGCCCCTGTCTGATTAGGGGCTTGATTAGGGAGAACAGTCAGAAAACTCAGATCCTCCCCTGGACTCTGCTCTGGTCCTGACATTTGGCTGTGTCTCATGACTCCCTCCTCTGGCTCTTACCTTCCTAGCCTGTGATGCCTTCAGTGCCTTCTTTTTTTTTAAAACAAATTTATTTATTTATTTATTTTTGGCTATGTTGGGTCTTCGTTGCTGCACACGGGCTTTCTCTAGTTGCGGCGAGCGGGGGCTACTCTTCGTTGCGGTGCGCGGGCTTCTCATTGCGGTGGCTTCTCTTGTTGCGGAGCACGGGCTCTAGGCACTCGGGCTTCAGTAGTTGTGGCACACGGGCACAGTAGTTAGGGCTCGCGGACTCTAGAGCGCAGGCTCAGTAGTTGTGGCACACGGGCTTAGTTGCTCCACAGCATGTGGCATCTTCCCAGACCAGGGCTCGAACCCATGTCCCTTGCATTGGCAGGCGGATTCTTAACCACTGCACCACCAGGGAAGCCCCCTTCAGTGCCTTCAGCTTTGCTGTGCAGGAAATCTGTATTGACCCGTGTTCTGCCTGTTTTCCTGTACAGGTGGTCAAACAGTGAGCACCACCGATTCCTCGACCAGCAACAGGGAGAGTGTTAAGTCGGAAGACGGTGATGACGAGGAGCCCCCGTACCGGGGCCCATTCTGTGGGCGCGCCAGGGTGCACACCGACTTCACACCCAGCCCCTATGACACAGACTCACTCAAGCTCAAGGTGTGTGTCTGCCTGGCCTTGGAGCAGTAACACGGGGTGCCTTGTTGCCTTAGGAGGTGTTCTCTTCTCCTTACGGTTAAATGCTGGGCTGTTGTGGTGCAGACTGGCCAGTGTCTCTGCTACCTTGATAAGCCGGTCTCGACCTCTGTAGTGGAAAATGAAACAGAGAACCAGCCAGCATTTGGGGATGGAGGAGGGTCTTGTGTTAATCCTCTTTTGTCACCACCTCATCCCTCTGGCCCTGTCCTCTGACCTCAGCTTCCCTCCAGAATTCCTGTTGCCCTCCACCCTCCAGTCGCTGTGCTTTCACCAACTGAAGAGATGTAACTGGCTTCTCTGTGTCATCAGTGACATTCATATGGGACAGATGGGGTTCCACGAAATGTATGAAGCGATTACAGGACAGCGGTTGCCACTGACATCTGATTGGTGGGAATTCTTTTCCTAAGAAGTAGGTGCTCTCTGGGTAAGGGCAGGGCGTTTAGAGAGCCAGGTGCCCACCCAGCCCTGAGCCCTGGTGGACGGACACCTCGGGCCGCTGTCCTGTGGTGCAGGAGGCCAGAGGGGATGGGCCCTTGGGCCTCCGTGAGATCTGGCACGGTCAGGAGTGCCCTGTCCGGTATCTGCCGGACTCCCAATCGTAGCAGGTGACTCGCGGAGCCCTGATTCTGGTCTTCCTAGTGTCTTCACATGCATGTGATTCACGCTTCTGATTGACAGATGGTTCATGCTTGGAAACGTACCTAACGGAAAGATCTTTGTTCCCTGGGCCACAGAAAGGAGACATCATTGACATAATCAGCAAACCCCCCATGGGCACCTGGATGGGCCTGCTGAACAACAAGGTGGGCACATTCAAATTCATCTACGTGGACGTGCTCAACGAGGAAGAGGAGAAGCCCAAGCGCCCCACCAGGAGGAGGAGGAAAGGAAGACCCCCCCAGCCCAAGTCGGTGGAGGATCTCCTGGATCGCATCAACCTCAAAGTTAGTTCCGTCCTGTCCTGGCCCCGCGTCTGCTATGATGAGTACCCATTATCCTACAGAAATAGTTACCAGCACCATGACTCTGCCCTTGGCCTCCGCTGGGAGTGATAGCATAAATCCAGGTCGCAATGAGCTCCTAGTCCAAAGAGCTGTGAGCTTCAAGCCACTACCAGGAAGGGCTGTAAGCACAAACTCCTGGCGCCCTGCTTGGCTTCTCAGAGGCCGTAAGGATTCTCCCCTCCACCCTCTCTCCTGCCATTACTCCCGGCATCTAGCGGGGGGGTGGTCTACGTGGTAGATTCTGTTTCCTCCTTGCAAAACTGTCTTGCTACTGAGGAAGTCACAGGTCTCTGTGAGCTGGATTTCAGCAGCTCTAAATGAAAGAAGAATCTCCTCCGTTGTGCACTGGGTGGCATTACAGGCTTCAGCTCACAGCAAGGGCACAATTAAAATGCAAGCCAGTGGAGTCATCTCAGCCTGCAGTGTAAATCTTCTTAACCCCTGATGGATGAAGCGCCCCGCCTGCCCACTATGCTGTATGACTGGGAGGTACAGACTGTGCTACAAAGGATACTTACTAATTTTTGAATTAGCATAAAAATGACTATGGAAAAAGAGTTTAGGGGTTTGAGGCCGGTCATCGGTCGTGGATCACATGGCTGGGCTGCTGACTCACTTCTGTCTTGTTTCCCTCCAGGAGCACATGCCCACTTTCCTGTTCAATGGATATGAAGACTTGGACACCTTTAAGCTCCTGGAGGAGGAAGATTTGGACGAGTTAAATATCCGGGACCCAGAGCACAGAGCTGTTCTCTTGACAGCCGTGGAGCTGTTACAGGAATATGACAGTAAGTCCTTCCCAGCACAGACGTGTTCACTGTTAGATCCGCCACATTCTCAGGTCACCAGCAGGCGTCCCATAAGCTGCGAGCATATGCTTGGGTCCTTGGAGTCACTCATTCGATCATACTCTTTCCAAAACCAAGGTCAATTTTGTATTCTGTCAAATAGCACAAAGACATAGATTCCCAAAGCAGACCTTCCTGCCAATGCAGGAGCAAAAGAAAACCTTACTAGCCTATTCTTTCCTGGAATGTTTCTAGGTAATCGTTGAGGAAAACGCTCCTCTGAGTGACTGAGAATTGAATTGCGGTTTTCTTAAGACACACAGTTCATGCCACCTTGGGGGCTGGTGGGATGTGCAGCCTTCAGGAGGTCATTAGGATACCTGGGCACAAGAGTAACTGACAAACTGGGAGTATCTTGCCCCACCAAGGGTTAATTACTTCTCAAGGCACATGAGGAGTTGTTTTCTGATTGAATAGGTTAATTAATGAATAAATGAAATCCATCAGCTTGCGTTAAAGAAGCAGGAAATAATCTCAAGTGAATATGTAGGGCAGAGAATTCCATGCTGCGATTTCTCAGCTAAAATGATAGCTCATTTTTACAACCCATGAAGAGAATTTAGTGAGCTCACAGCTTTCCTGTAGTTATTTGAATACACTGTGTCCTTTGCTCATTAACCCGGTCTTACCTTGCTCTTTATTCTTCAGTCTGACATCAGAAATATTCCTGAAATTATTCATCACAAAGTGGGGAGTATCCTTGCCAGTTACTGAATTCAAATGCATTTTCTTTCAAATGCTCTGCTTCAGGGATATCAGTAGCTAATAGCATTTCCATTGCTAAAAGACACACCAAAATCATGGTGAATGGTGGAAAAAAAAATTGTACATTACTGAATGTATCAGGCCCAAGAGACAGGGAAGCAAGTGCAGTTAAATTCACTTCTGCTTAATAAGTCCTCCCTCTAAATTAACTGATGACACACCATCAAATAGATACCTAAACCCTAGATAAGCACACTGCCTTCAGGGATAGATTTGGAGGGAATTGTGTTTCAGAGTTAATGTCACTTTATAACCTGGTCTCTTTAGTATTGGAGTTCCCCAGGAGACACCTTGGGGATCTGTGGCCCGGTTGTGTCAGAGCCTGGCCCAGTGCCTGGAATGGCCGACCAGCTATATGAATATCAATTAACGTTCAATCATCTAGTCTCCTGGACCACATCTGCTCGGTAAGATAGCTCATTTGCTCTTCCTCAGCCACTGAGAACAGCTGGTTTATAAACTCCATCCATTGTGTTTCCTTTAGCATTTAGACACAGGAGGAGCAAAGCTAAATTCTGAGTATAAGGTGCAGGGTCTGTCTCTGTCATGCCGCAAGGGCTAAGACTCCTTGTCCCTCCTGGGATCATGTCCTGAGGTGTGCACTTGGGCATATTTTATAGGAGGGAATCTTTGCCCCTCATCATGCTCACTCACAAGTCTAAGGAAGGCTCTTTGCCTCTTCATAAATCCTACTTTGAATCTGTGCTGTGCCACTGTATAGAACATCCCGCATACATAAATTGGTACTTCTTTTTAGTGGTTCTAAAACAAAGGCTTCAAGGGCTCAGGGGTGCCAGTGAGCACCAAGTGCCTGGATGCAGGATTATCCTAGGATTAGAAGATGCTACATTCGGCGCTTTTAAATTCATTGTGTTTAAGAAGTACTCTAAGTAACTGATACCTTAGAGGAACACAATACATTTCTGTCAGACTAGACAGATCCAGAGACCTGCTGAGACCTGAGAGATCTTGCACATCTTCCAGCTCAGCCCCCCACAAGAGCAAGAGGCACATCTGCATCATGGCTTGGCACTCAGATGGGTCCAGCTTCTCTCATTGCATCTGTGCACGGGGAATGCCAGCCTTCCTGCGGGCTTCCATTTGGAAAAGACTCTCATTGTCCCTGGGTAGTTCCTTCTACTGATCCCAGACCCACTCTCCTAGGTCTGCCAGACAAAAGCTCTCGTTTAACAAAATCGTTTTCACAAGAGTGAGAATTTTAATCAGGAATTATTTCAAATATGCAGGAAAGTACAGAGAAAAATAAAACAAATCCACATACCATTTTGTCATATTTACTTCAGTGCTTATTTTTTAAAGACATAAGTGTTGCAAGCCCATCGGAGGGCCTGCTATCCAAGAATCCCATTCCTTTCCCTTCTTTTCCAAGGTAACTACACTCCAGAAAATGGCACATATCCTTGCGCATAAGCGCCTTTTTGATGTTTGGATGTCTCATCAGTGTCTTAGCATATATTCTTTCTCCGTGTGTGTGTGTGTGTGTGTGTGTTGAGATGGGGTTGGGGAGACCTTTAGTCCAAATTCAGGTCATGTCCCAATGGAGTTTCAGCCCCACAACCCAGTCCTTCGCTCTTACTTGACTGTGAGAATGTTCGTGATTCTAGCTCCCCTTCTTTCTCGTCCTTGGTGCCTTGACGTTAATTCTAGTGAGTATGGGGTGCGGGGAGGGTGTGGTCTTGAGTGTGCAGTACATCTAAGAGATGCCCCGCCTCTTCATTCTCCCTAATGAAGAAGGACAACCTACTGGGGAAACACTAGCTTTTAGTTTTAGGGAATTTTGCTAAATTTGTTGGGTTCCTGCTGCTGATTGGATCCTTCAGGAAGAAAGTGGCTCTAGCCCCTTGAATAGGCCTCATGACTTTATGGATTGAACTGCGGTTTTCAGGCAATGCAAGGGACCCCTTCACTCCCCATAATAACTTCAGGTATCCTGCTGTGTGGTGAGGTTGGCATCCCGAAAGATGCAGGCACAGTCTGCATTTTCCTGCAGTGGCAGGGACAAGTCTTCTGTTTTATTCCCATCGGTCAGCACTTTGGAGTCTGTTTGCCCACTGCAATACACTGAACTATCTCGCCAAGGACGAACTGCATTGATTCCTCTTCCTGGGTTGTGATTGATAGCTCCAAGCCCTCATTTTATAAGTATCATTTTCCAAAATAACATGCTAGGCTAGAACAAAGGCCATTCCAAATCCACAGACTCCTCCACACAATGAGGACATCACTCTAGAATGTTCCACGTTCGGTGCGGGGGAGGGGAAAGGGTTTTTCTCTTTTGCTTCCAATTAGTTAATTTTTCATTAATCACTTTAAAAATAGCATTTCTTAATTTGGTGCTCTAATTTAAGGGCTTGTTCCGCCGTGATTTCTGTTATAAAATGCTTTCCATGTGAGAAATACAAACAGGAAGTGGTCAGTGGACAGTAGGAATGGCAGCCCTCAGCCTTCCCGCAATTTTTTTTTAATGACCCAAGAAAAGGCATCAGATTTCTGGTTTATTGATTTAGAGTGTGTGTGGGGGGGGGGAGGCGAAGTGAAGAGAAAGAAAAGTAAATTAAAGCCATTCATCGTCAACTACTTATTTTAGGTAGAAAATGTTTTCTTGGTTTCCATTTTTATCGACCAAGCATCTAGTCTGCATAATGATTGAAAGACAGTCTTCCTGTAACTTTGAACCTACATAAGGCCAGGCATGCCCTCTTTATAGAATGTGCAGACTGTGGTTGCTCTCCCCCCACTTTTGACATGATGCTCTGAATTTCTCCTCTCCCTGGTTGGCCTGAGGGTAACTTGAAAGGCATTGATGTATTTCAACTATGTCCTCTGTCTACAAACTTACCTTCCTGTGATACATGATTTGAAAAGAAAAGTGTTCTGATCTCACTCGTTCATTTTTATCTCATTTACTTTAAAATAATTTGTTCTCTTCCAAAGTCCAAGGCTTCAAAATGTATTGTGAGAACCGAGGATAGAACTGGGATGCCGTTGATTTGGAGCCTGCTTTTCATTCCTCTTACGATCCCTTGCTATGTGTTCACCTTCTTTAGGTAACAGCGACCAGTCCGGATCCCAGGAGAAGCTGCTTGTTGACAGCCAGGGCTTGAGTGGATGCTCTCCACGAGACTCGGGATGCTATGAAAGCAGTGAGAACTTGGAAAACGGTACTGTCAGCACAAGTGATCGTGAACGCATCTTCATACGCAAGCCTACTGGGCCGTTTCTTGACTTCTGTGCTTTGGCTAATGACTGTCTTTCTTCCTCAGCCTGAGCCATTCATTGCTTTTGGGAAAACTGGCAATAGGGAGAGGAGTTTTCCCAAGGTGAATGGTGCTTAATTAAGATCCCTAGGAGGGAGCAGCACCTCTCAAGAACCTAGGCAACAGATGATGTTGAGAAATGAGTAGAGAGGTCTTTCATCAGTTACTCTTCCGTCCCACATAGCACATAATTGGAAAGAGTTTAAACTTGTGTGTCAGAGAAAGGGACCCTAAACTTTCCATTGTTCTGCTGCTCTTAGAGGTTTAGGCCCCTCCCCCCATCTGGATCATGCAAAGAGCTGTGGGGCCTTAGAGTGGGGAGACCTGGTGTCTGAACGTGAATAGGGCATAGCTGAAGACTTTGGCCAAGTTACATCTCCGACTCCTCCTTACCTCTTTTTTTGTTTTTTAAACAAATTGATTTACTTATTTGTTTTTGGCTGCGTTGGCCCTTCGTTGCTGCGCGGGGCTTCTCTACTTGCGGGCAGGGGCTTCTCTTGTTGCGGAGCACGGGCTCTAGGCACGTGGGCTTCAGTAGTTGTGGCACACGGGCTCAGTAGTTGTGGCTCGCAGGCTCTAGAGTGCAGGCTCAGTAGTTGTGGCACACGGGCTCAGTAGCTGTGGCTCGTGGGCTCTAGAGCGCAGGCTCAGTAGTTGTGGCGCACGGGCTTAGTTGCTCCACGGCATGTAGGATCTTCCCGGACCAGGGCTCGAACCCGTGTCCCCTGCATTGGCAGGCGGATTCTTAACTACTGCGCCACAAGGGAAGTCCTCCTCCTTACTTCTTAAATGGTAATGTGAGTTGTTTTTATTTTAAATAGATTATTCTAAGACAAAGTAATAATATATTAAAAATACCTAGCACTTTGTAAACACTGATTATGAATGAGGCAGTGGGCTAGGTGCGCACGTATGCAATTGCTAATTATCACTCAGATCCTGCAGTGCATATTTTATAGATGAGGATGCTAAAGAGAGATTAAATAATAACTGAAGCGCTTGTTCTTTTCCTCTTGGCACCACTCTGACTCATAATAATAGGCTCTCAGTCAATGGTAGACAGTATTTTAGACCTGACTTTCCAATACCATAAGCATTTTCAAGTCCATACTCTTAACTACTTAATGTCGTCATACATCAGCCAGGGGTATCGGGGCTTAGTTGGAACTTCAAGCCAGAAGGGATTTAGTTTGTATGTTATCATAAGTACTTTCACAAACCATGGATTAGATGAAAATAGGTGGACCTATTTTGGGAACAAGGAAAAAGGCAACATATACCATAAAGGGTCTCTTTGCCTATTTGATTTTGCTTATTTATTCTGAAGAGCAAGAAAATCCCAGTGCTCGGGACTGTCATCCGTGAGTCTCTCATTTCAATGTGAGGATTTTGAGGAGCCCCGCTGAGAACATGATGCAAAGCCAGGGCAGGAAGGTTTGGTTCCTTCAGTATCATCATCATCCCTCACCTCAAGTTTTCGTCTTAAATAGACAGTAAAGCCTGAGCAGGGGCGGCCCTCGGTGTTCGGACACTGCCCTGGGAAAACAGGCATGCTCGTTAGTTCAGGGATCGCAGTTGCACGATGACTCCTTCCATAAACAGATAGATTGGGATTGACATATATACAGTAATATGTATAAAGTGGATAACTAATAAGAACCTGCTGTATAGAAAAGAAATAAAATTCTAAAATTCAAAAAAAAAAAAACACAAAAAACAGATAGATCCTGGCAGCAGTATTATCATTACAGTATGAAAATATCTAAATTCATATTAAAGTAATGTGAAAAGTCTATTCAAACATTTCTTCATTTTTATGAAAGCTAGATCTCTGAATGAAGGGTATGTAATTAAATCTTAAAGAGCACATTTTTGTTTTTAAAAAAATCTCAAAACTTCAGACCAGCTAGACAGAAAGAATATAATTACCCACATCCAATATGGTACTTCCTTTGTCCCCGCAGACAGCATGACTGGGGGCTCAGAGTTATGACCCCCAAACTTCACATCACTGGGCCAGCCCTCCTCATGGTCTAGTTTTTGGAAGTTATCGGACAATGTGTATTTTTGGCTCCCATACCCACTACACATGTGGACTCAGTTTGAATCAGTGGTTTACTTTACTTCAGTAAACTTCTATGTGCACAGAGAAGACATTTACTAAACAGGCTTTGGAACAATAGGATCAACCATAACTTTCACTTTGAAAAGGAGCATAAACATACACACTGAAGATATGAAATTGCCGCAAGTCCACAATTCAAACCAGCCAAAAGCACCTGAAAAGCGAGATGTTTTCAAAATAGATTCGACATTTCTCCCCCCACACACACACACATCTTTTCTGCTTTGTCCGCGTAACAGTTAAGGACATGGTACCTCCCCACCTTTGTTTTCTCAAACATTAAACCAAGCTGCACAATTTTGATCTAGTTTTACTAGGAGAGTATTTTCACCGGGTGGAGAAATAAACGCAAGGTTTACAGAAGCAGTCCCTCTTATGCAGTTCGTAACTTCTGGTTCAGAAGCTCATGCTGCCTAAGGCCCTGGTTTTTAACTGTGGTCTGCGGGGTCCCGAGGATGGGGGCCTTGGTGGCGGTGTGTGGACCTGGGCCTTGAGAAACCTCCGCACTTCAACTTTGATCTGTTTTGTAGATGAAGCTTCATTAAAAAGGCTCCTCCTGGGCTTCCCTGGTGGCGCAGTGGTTGAGAGTCCGCCTGCCGATGCAGGGGGCACGGGTTCGTGCCCCGGTCCAGGAAGATCCCACATGCCGCGGAGCGGCTGGGCCCGTGAGCCACGGCCGCTGAGCCTGCATGTCCGGAGCCTGTGCTCCGCAACGGGAGAGGCCACAACAGTGAGAGGCCCGCGTACCGCAAAAAAAAAAAAAAAAAAAGTATCCTCCTGCTTTGAAAAGTACTGATTTTAAAAGTGCAGTGTTCTGAAAAGAGTCCATTCTCTGACCGCCGTGAACGCGGTGCTAATCTTTTCCTTTCTGACTTCTTCGCCGTTCTCGTTTCTAGTTAGCCTCTGCTGACTTCTGTGTGAGGTGAATAAATTCCATCTAAAATACCTGCAGCCATAAAACCTAAATTGTGTGTCTCCTGTGTCCTCTTCTTTTCGCAATGAAAACCAACATTTGAGTGTTGGGAACTATCAGGTCCATAAGGAAAACAACTTACCAAGTAGACCATCCATCAGGGCCACACGAGCAGCAGTGGCACGGCCTGAGGACAGAGCAGTTTCGGGGGAAGAGGGCCGCATGCCTTGTTTGTTGCTTTGCTGTCCTAACAGTCGGGAAGCAGTCCATAGGAAATTCAGACAGCTTACTTGTCTCAAAGAGAAGAGGAATCTTAAGTGGATTGGGGTCAGGTGCACTCAGGGTTACCATGGGTGGCTCTGTTCACCAGACAGCAGTAGCAATTAGTATCAGTCAACAGTTGTCAACTAAGTAGACTGTGACCGGTTGATAAGTTATCAGCCTGACAGTCATTTTACTGTAATCAGGTCTGTCGCTTCAGTGGCAATTAGAACCATATCAGTATCTAATAGATTGTCTGCAGCGACATCCTCACTTCTGCTTGTTTACTCATTTGCACCAAGGTCGGCTGACTGTTTCTAGGGTACCTTTATTTTACACACCTGAGCAAAACGCAAAACGGGGAGGGCTTGAAAGGTTTGAGAATTCAGCGGTCACCGGCGAACCTTGGGGAATACCATTTAAAGAACTTGTCCCAGCATTCAGTCCTACGTCCTCTTTGCAACCATGGTCTTAGGAAACTACTCCCTAAACAGAAATCCCATCAGTGTGGTTCCTAAATGGGGTATGGGTGTGCCTTGTTTCACACTGACTGCAGCTACGGACAAGACATTAGGCCTAGATTTATTTTATTGCCTGACACAGCATATTTTCTTTCCACATAACTCAATTAACTTTCATCTCCCTGAGTCCTTTAATAAGACTAAGAATTCTTTCTAAAAATAAATAACTCTACATCACCAGTGGTGATTTTATGTCCTTAGTGTGATTCAACAGTGGGATGTAGGAGTTGGAGATTTCAATTACGTTAGCACACCTTTTACATCAGTTTGATTGATTCGCTTTTTAAAATGTGATTGTAAAATATTTCCTTGTCTCGTAGGCAAGTCTCGGAAAACCAGCCCCTCTGCCAAATCTTCAGCTGAGTCCAGCGTGAAGTCTTTCAACAGGAATCAGCTGGGCAATTACCCAACCTTGCCTCTAACGAAGCCAGTAGACGCGCTGAAGCCGGGAGGGGAGGGGAGGCTGGGCAGTGGTCTCACCCCTCACACCTCCAAGCACTGTGATCCCCCGTGTGTGACTGACTTGAATAAAAACCGAAGGAGCCTCCCCGTTTCCATCTGCCGGAGCTGTGAGACCCTGGAGGGCCCCCAGGCCGTGGAGACTTGGCCCCGATCCCACTCCTTGGATGACCTTCAAGGAGAGCCTGAAAGAGATGTGCCTGGTGAGGTGACAGAACCTTCCCCTCAGATTGTACCCAAAGTGCCACAAAAGACAGCGCCCTCCATCACAAAGGTTCAAAGCCCCAAACTAGATTCTGCTGTTGACAATGCACTGCTACTGACCCAAAGCAAGAGATTTTCTGAACCTCAGAAAACGACTACTAAGAAACTGGATGGCCCGATGGCTGCCTTTTCACGTGGCACGTCCCCTCCTCCGTGTTTACCCAAAACCTATGACGCCCAACTGCCCGCCGTTAAACACGGTTTAACAAGGACGCCTCTTGAGGGTCACAGGAAAGGACTCGATTTCGAAGGGACACATCACCCCCCAGGCACCAAAGAAGGTGTGGATGCTGAGCAGAGGGGCCCCGAGGCCAGATCTCAGGCCAGACCTCCCGCCCAGCCTCCCCCCGTCCCCGCCAAGAAGAGCAGGGAGCGCCTCGCCAACGGGTTGCCTCCTGTCCCTCCTGGCCCCCCCGGCGCCCCTGGCGCCGATGTACCCAGTCTGCCCCTTAAAAAGGGCAGCCCCGGCGGCCCCAGCGACTGTCCCCTGCCGCCAGTGGCCAGGCCTCCCCCAGGGCCGGAGCCAGGCAGCCCGCCGAGCGCCAGGCCTCCACCCTGGCTGTCAGAGCTGCCTGAGAGTGCCAGCCTCCAAGAGCACGGCGTGCGGCTTGGCCCTGCCCTGGCCAGGAAGGTCTCCTGCACCCGCGGGGTGGACCTGGAGATGCTCACCGAGAAGAAGCTGCGGGCCGAAGGCATCGATCTCACCGAGGAGCCCTATTCCGATAAGGTATCCGAGGCCCTGACCCCACTGCACAGGCTCTTCTAAGTCGGGCGGGGGCCAGGCGAGAGGAACGGCACTGCCCGCCACCTCCCAGCCCCCAAAGGCCAGCTGGCAGCGAGGACCGATGGACAGTGACCGTACGGGTGGCCCACGGCGGGGGCTCCTGCCGCCCCGCGCTTGGTGTTCAAATGAACCGGTAGCACAGTGCCCAGATTAAATGCAGACACGACCTCAGGGGTTTCTTCTCTTTTCCCTTCTCTTCTTTTCTCTTCTCTTCTTTCACTTGTTTGTATTTAATTTGGGGCAGCTATCCTTCGCAGGGAGAGCTATCAGTCAGTACTAGACCCAGTTCCGGAAAGGATAGACGTGAGTTCCAGTTTCCATGTCTTCTTCAACATCTTTGTTTTTAGACTTTAACAAATCCCCATTTCAGTTCCCTGTGCGTAAAATGGAATTAATAATGACCTGCATAACTACCTCTTAGAGGTATTAATAGGAGCAAATAAAATAAACCTGAACCTACTTTGAAAATTGTAGAGCCCTATTCAGATGTAATAATTGGACTGTATAATTATCTGTATGGGTAACAGGGGAAAAGATACCTCATTGTCCTAAAAACATTGAGACCTATAATGAAAACTCATTTCTCATTTGAAGAAAAATAAAAAAGAGTAGATCTGCCAATACCAAAATGACTTTGAATACAAATACACGATAATAGATGTAGCTGTATGTTACTCCTAGGAATGCATGAATTGTTATAATGCATTCCCAGGAGTCTTTGTTATAAACTTCTCATGACCAAGAGTGCCTTACGATAAAATACTCCTCTGCCTTCTGATACTTAGTGAATGAACCCCTTTGAATGGAAAGTTGTGAGAATTCTACTGTACAGTAAATGCTGGTCTAGTGATACAGCGGTATAACTCTACTCTGTAGTTGAGGAACCAACAGTAGACTCTCCGTAGGGCACAAATTTGCCCTTCTTCCCTGCAGTTTAGAAGACTGTCTTCAATAACATCTTGCAAAATGATCAGATAAGAGTGAGGTGAGGGCGTTGGACCCCAAACTAGAGAATGATTGTGTCCTGTTTTAACCATATTTCAAAACATTTTTCTAGAGCTTATAACTACTTAAAAGATAAAGACGTAAAAGTACTGTCTCTAAAACATCCATCCTGACACTAAATAAAATATATTCACTTCAAATTAAAACTTTTAGTCCTGTTTTCTAGTAGCTAAATGTCTTATCCTACCTTGTTTGCCGTCCTTGGAGGAGGAAAAAGATCCTTGCAACCCTCAATAAGAGATTTCTGTTCCCTCGCAGCACGGCCGCTGTGGGATTCCTGAGGCCCTGGTACAGAGATATGCGGAAGACTTAGATCAGCCCGAGAGGGACGTTGCCACCAACATGGACCAGATCCGCGTGAAGCTGCTTCGGAAGCAGCACCGCATGGCGGTAAGCAGCCCACGCTTCGGGGCTCCCCTCACCCAGCTTTTTGAAGTCCATTCAGTTCTAGAGCTTAATGGTGAGCATGCTGGCAGCCGCTAAGTAGCCCAGGGTTCATTATAGCTATCGAAGGGAGACACCTGGGAGAGAGTAAGACCTATTCAGCCTACAAAGGTTTAAAAATACCTTTAGAGAGAAAAAGATGAAAATTATCCATAACCCCAGCACTGTGAAAAAGTCCATCTAGTCATTTCTCTGCACATATATAATAGTACATTAACAGTTTGCAGACCTTATTGTTTTCAGTTATCAGGTGGTGAACCTCTTTCTTTGTTACTAAAATTTCTTTTATATTATCAGTTTTTCAAAGTGCTCTAGTAGTTATGTCCTAGTTCAGCCAGTTCCACATTGCTGAAACATTTAGATTTTTTCCAGCTGTTTATTTTAAACAATTGAGTGAAGAACCTCCTGGTTAATAATTTTTTGTAGACTTTTGGGGTTAATTTCTGAGGATATATTCCTTCAAGAGGATTTGCTTCAACAAGACTGCACGAAATCTTAAGGGTTTGCACGTTTGGTGGTAAATTGCCTTTCTGAGAGGTGTAGCATTTGGCCTTCTCAGGATTCAAGTATAGATGTCCATTTCCCTGCCCTAGCCAACGTTTATTATTGTATTTTTAATTCTTTATGACTATATTGGTTAAATGCTTAATTTTCTGGATGTTAATGTAGATCCAAAATACAGAAGGAAATCTACTTTATAAGAACCTTACCCACTGAGTATCTTACTTTTCACACTATCACTTAGGTTCGCTTCTTCAAGCACCGTAAGGATCATTAGCTGAAGAGTGTGGCCACCATGAGACAAAATAGCCAGAAATATAAATGATTACAGTTTGGAGACGTACACACATAATTGGGGTTAGGTCTAATTCCAAGTACCTTCTGGAACCTCCAACACTTCCTTGAAGATTTGTCTCACCTTTGAGAAGTCAGGAAATTATTTATTTATCTATCTATCTGTCTATCTATTTATTTATTTATGGCTGTGTCGGGTCTTTCGTTTCTGTGCGAGGGCTTTCTCTAGTTGCGGCAAGCGGGGGCCATTCTTCATCGCGGTGCGCGGGCCTCTCACTGTCGCGCGGCCTCTGTTGTTGCGGAGCACAGGCTCGGCAGTTGTGGCGCACGGGCCCAGTTGCTCCGCGGCATGTGGGATCCTCCCAGACCAGGGCTCGGACCCGTGTCCCCTGCATTGGCAGGCAGATTCTCAACCACTGCGCCACCAGGGAAGCCCAGGAAAGAATTCTTGATGCTAGTCGTGTTCTTGGACATCTCATAGCATTATCCCTTTCTGACAGTGTAGTAATAAACATAATATTTCATAGGGTTCCTTTTAGGCATAGAAGAAAGAGCTCTCCAGTGGCACCTGCTGAATCTTGATAAATTGCTTTCTTTGGTTACCCAGATCCCAAGCGGTGGACTCACAGAAATCTGTAGGAAGCCCCTATCTCCCGGATGCGTTTCATCCGTGTCGGATTGGCTGGTTTCCATCGGTCTACCCATGTACGCCAGTGCCCTCACTGAAGCGGGCTTCAGCACGCTGGGCCAAGTGCCTTCTCTGTCCCACACTTGCCTTCAGGAGGCTGGCATCACAGAGGAGAGACACATAAGTAAGCTCGTGTCTGCAGCCAGACTCTTCAAACTGCCACCAGGCCCCGAGGCCATGTAGTCAGGCCCGAAATGGACCTCCCTGGACAAGAGCCACCCGTTCACTGTGTTTATGATGCTGATGCAATTCCTCCTTGGCTGGACATGCAGACCAGACCCAGAAGAAAGGCCCAGTGTGTGGCCAGCAGAACTCGGAATCTTGGCACGGGACTCTCTTCTCCAGAAAAGCCCCCTCCAGGAAATTGGTGTGGTTCTCTTTGACCCCCAAAGAAAAGACAAGCACTTATTTTTGTTTTCAGGACACAATAGAACAAAGATGCCAACTTGCCACAAATGCTCTGCCTGCAGCCTGTCTTGGTGCACTGGGTGAGGGCAGGGGGCAGAGGGAGGGGCAGCCTGCCCTGTTTCTAAGCGTGCTTCTAGCCCTTCTGTCTGTCACCCTGCAGGGTTCCCGAGGCCCAGATGGGCTTTAGCCAGGCCAAAGTAACAGACTCGGGAGTGATTGTACACTATTGACCAGGCTCATTTGTTCAAAAATAAGAAAATCTGGCTGCACTAGGAAAAAAAAAAGCCCTATTCTCCTTTAGATAAACAAGAGACATTTTAATAATTGCTTTCTAGCAATCAGCTTTTATTTGCCTTAATGTAAGCTTTTAAGCAGTTATCTAACTTAGTGTTCACTACCATGTAACCATAGTTCCAGATCTTCACCTTAGACTGCCATCTAACGTATCTGGGATGTTTCCAGCAGATATGGGCTTTTCTAATTGTCTCACTCTAACATGGCTTATTTTATAGGGGTGTTTATCAGGCCAAATTTCATGTTGACTTTCAGTTTTTAAACTAACTACAAACCTGGTAAAAGGCGCTCTTAAATTCACAAAGATATCACGTGTGAGAGTTTATGTGTGTGTTTGAGGTTACGATCTTTCATTTTAATCAGTTTAGTGTTGTTACCACGTTGGTCGTCGTGCTGCAGTATTGACTTGGAATCTTGACCGTGTCCATTCCAAAATTCAGTCATTAGCTAACAGATCACCTTTGCAAAAGGTCATTGTAAGTTGAACATTTAAGGAGGTTGTTTTTTAAAAGGGAAGTAGTTTATAAGATATTTTAAAAGTTTTTTTTTGGTTTTATAATTAAAATACTATTTTCCATCTTTTCTTATTTAGATAATTCACTTAAATATAATAAAGGTTCATTTTGGAGCCAAACTACATTGGCCATGTATTAAGTAGTTGCATATTTTCAGTTGTCTTCCGACTGATTTCAGCATTCTCTTTTAGTCTAGTGGCTGATTCTCTAGCAAACAGAAATTATTGTTTGCAATTGCTTACAAAGTGATTTTCCTTTACATTCTTATCATGAACCCTATTTTAAGCACTGGGTGTGATCATTTACAATAGAAATGTTTGGAGCCTTGATTTAAAAGTTCTGTAATATTTCATCTACTCATTAAAACAAATGATATCCCTCAGGGGAGGGGGGGGAAAAAGGTGATTTCATTAATTACAAAACCATTTTACCATTTGCCTTATGTATCTGGATCCATGTTTCTGAGGAAAAGGACATTCTCAGGTGACATATTTTTTTTCATGCTTTTGGTATGCATTTGAAAGAATAATATATATTTCTTCAATAATAGTCACCTTCTATAAGAAGATGCCATGTAAGAAGTTGTGGAAAAAGCTGCCAAATTTCTGTTGAACTCTTCAAAACAGCCCATTTTTGTCATCTGGGGTAAGACATTCCTGTGGGCTGTGACATTCCATTTAGAAGGTAACAAGGCTGCAGGGCTCTCCTATGTCACTGGAAGGAATTTCAGGTGTGTGGTGAGGTGGGCACTGTAAAACGGGCTCCTCGCCCTGCGTTTTCAGTACCTCAGCATGACGTCCGAGAGAGCCTGCTCATAGCTTAAGCTGGGCTAAAAGACCACGCATAAAGTCAGGTAATAGGTAACAAAGGAGAAGGGGAAAGTGTTAGTTCATTTTCACGGTAAGATTTTCACTTAATGTAAAAGTGGTGCCAGAAAAGGGAGCTTTCTGAATATGAGTTTTTGAGAATGCCAAACCGTATCTTTTTCATTCTTCTTTGGAAATCATTGCCTTTGCATAGAAGTGAAATTCAGGGACCATGAATCATTTTCAGTGGGAAGGGCTTCCTAGTCTGTGGGATCTGAGGTTATTTTTACTTTATTTTGCTTTTAAAAAAAATTTTTTTTGTTTTTGTTTTTTTACTTTTAGTATTTGTTTGGTCTTCTTTTGCTTTAAACTTTTAATTTGATCTTAGAAAAGCCTGAACGTGTGTGTGTGATGTTTGACCGAGGTGGTTTGGGGCCTCCTGTGGATACCAGAAGGCAGGTGGTCGGCTTCAGCAATATCCAGTTTTAATCCACTGCACTTGGTGCAGAACGTTGAGGAAGGGTGAAAATCATCACCTTTGGAAAGCACAAAAGAAACCTGGAGAGGCACTTTGGCTCAGGTAGCTACACATCCGTTGTGTGTCATTTTTTTCCTTTGAAGCTGTCTACAAGGAAGTGCAGCCAGTCCCAACCACTACTTACATTCCCAGATAAGCAAGAAGTAGATCTTCCTGGCCTTGCCTTAGTCAGAGGCCTTTTCTCTTTCCAGGTATAGGTGAAATTGGACATAACTAGTCGATTGAAAATCAGTTCCTCACAGAGCAAAGTTTGCTTTCATAATTGCAGCAAAAGGAGTCAATTCACCAAGTCAATGCTGCATGTGTGTACTGTTTTCAGAAAACAAAATATAATAGTCTGAGTCCAAGTTATCTCGATTTTAAATTGATAAACAAGAAACTGTCGAGCAAATTATATAACAACTAACAACATTGCACTTTCTGTATATGAAATCAATATTTAAATAACTTATTTTTCTCCATTGCTGTTCTTAAACATTGTAAGTACCTGTAATATACCAGTACCAATATGTTCTTGCGATTGCTTCAGCCCAAGAAAGCTGTGTATTGTTTTAAAAACTGTAAAAATTATTGTGATGATTCATTTAGCAAAAAGGTGGACAGAAGGGTTTTCCTATGTATCAAAACTTGTCTATAATTATGTCATCTATGTACCTAGAAAAAAAAAGTAAATAAATTTCTTCAGTTGAATACGCCTCTTTTGTTGTTCCCTGGGTATTATAAAGGCACATAGGGTAGAAATGAAAGGGAATTTATGAAGTGTGGTTTAAGAATGAAATATATTGTAAAAATAGTAGTTGTGCACAATTACTTCTGCCACACCACAAAAACTCACTGTCATAGTCACTCAGATTCTCTTTGCCAATTTATTTCAGGGTTTTTTCGAATATTGCATAATCAAGTCACATAATTGCAGCATCTTAGCCCAGAAAGAGATTTTTGGAAGCCACCTCTGGTCTAAACCCGTTGTTTTCAAATGAAGAGTTTCAGTCCACGCAGACTTGCCCAATATCATGTGTAGTTAAATGGAAACAATCCAGGTCTTCCATTGAGAGAGAAAAACATCTAGATTGGGATATTCTAGAAATCAACTAACTTGACATAAATCATTTTTCAATGTTAGTTTGCCACAGTTGATATAAAAACACATTTTTAATTAGGAGGGAGTGTGTAATACAACATTTTGAGTAAGTAAAATGTGCACTTGAGACAGACCAAAAAGTGACCCTTTCCTTTTCTCTCAGCCACCTACTTCTCACACTACAGGTAAGTATTATAACCAGTGTTTCCATATCTTTTCAGAAATGCTGTGTTTATTGACAAAGATAACTGCATATGCATTTTTCCATATAGGAATGACAGCATTTCCCCACACTTCTTCACTTAGCACGTGGAACCGCTGTGTTAAAGTTACGAGTATTTAAAATTTCGATAGAATAGTTTAAATCCACTGGTGGATTTCAATATAGGAAGCTCTACCGTGGTAGTTTTATTTACAAATCATTGTTTTATTCCCCACTCCCCCTTTCATATATTCTTAAAGTCGGGGATTCCTCTGAAGCACTGCATTTTAAAGAACTGACCATAAACCTCAAATCTTATTTATCTCAAGTTGACTCTTAAGATTCTATAGTTCAATTCACAGAAGATACTTTTTTCTTATGACTCCTAAGAAGCCTTGACTGGATTCTTGGTATTTGTTCTAACTTGTTTTCATGTTTGGATATTTATGTTGAATTCACTTAGAAGCTATAAAGAACGTAAGTTTGATTAGGGAAAGGAGAAAAGGGAAAGGTGGTTGTCATTTAACCACAACTTATTTGGGGGCCTTAGAATGATGACTTTACTCAGCTCTGAGGACCCACTCAGAGAAAAGTATGTACACAATACTCTTAGGGGTGTGTGTGAGGGAGTGAGAGACAGGAGAGGATGGATGCTCACTCAGGTGTAGGTCTGGACCACTTGTCCGTCGGGACCACGGGCAGCGTTACTTGGAAGCATTCTAATTTCTCATACAGCGCTCCTCCTACACTGCCAGAGAAGAACACTGAAAAGGGAGTTTAGCCGTCACCTCTCTAAAACTTAAGCAAAATACATGAAAGTTCTAGTCAAACCAGGTTTGAGCCCAGTATGGAAGGACCCCAGGGTACGTGTGTGGGAGCCAAAGGAGTTATGACTAATCTGATTGCAATTTACTACCATCCCCGTTCATCCTCAACACTCCAGTGATAAATATGGTCGGAGCCATAAGAGATGTGTACAAAGAGCTGGGGGAGCCAGAGGGGAAACTGACTCAGTCTGGAGTTGTGTTGGGGGGGGCAGTTGGAGCCCAAATGGAGGAGGTAGTTACGTGGATTCTAACTGTGCATCCGTGTGCTAAGAATGTTAGACTCTGTTAAAAAACAAAAACGAACAAAAATCTTGAAAAACATGAGAAAATATCTTCTGTGTCCCCAAACTCCTGATCCACTTGGCTGTCATCGGGAGTAGACCATGGCTTCCCCTACTTAATAGAAAAATTGGAGACCATCCATTGGGCCATCTCTCTGGACCTCCTTTCAGCTCACTTGCAAAACTCCCCTGCAACCTCCCCTAGTCTTTCCTCCTCGTTCCAGCCATGACAAAAGGAGTGTCCCTCCATCTGTCTAGTCCTACCTGTGCTCAGGATCCTGTCCTGGGACCCCCCCCCCCCCAGTCATCATATATTCCCTCATTCCTCTGGATCTTGCCCTTGAACATGTTTGCAATAGACTGTCGCTGTCTTTTCCAGGCTGGCCCAGATTGCCCCTTTTTGGATAAGCACATTCTGCATTTCCTATGCAAGAACTAGCATCCCCTACATTTCAAGGGATCCTGGTGCAACTTTCCCTGCAGTGTCCCCGGCACCCTCCGAGCAGTGAGCACAACTCCATTCAGTCTCCTTTTGCCCAGACTTGGGCTCTGGAGCTGCAAGTCAGATACACGAGAGGGGCTGCAGCTGAACTGTGCTGATGGTGGTGCCCACAGAGCCCGGGAAGCCCAGGAACTGAGGTGCCTGCCTGTGCCTTCCCGGGCTTTCCAAAGTTTGTTCTGCCTTTCCTTGGATTCCTTTGCCAACTGCCATCAAACATCTTTACTCACGTACCCCTAAAATAATATCCCCAAAGTAAGGACTCCCTCGCACATTTTAAAGTTGCCCTCCCAAGGTTCCCAGTCATAAGTTTAAATAATTGCGAGACTGTACATTTCTAGCTTTTTGTAAATATTTGCATTTTAGAATACAACTGCAACATTACTTAAAAAAATATATCCAATGGAAAATAAATACCACAGCAGTTTGATACTACCATTGTCCACTGAAAGAGCAAACAAAAAATTTTACTCTCCTTCAAAGCCTATAACCATTCTACTTTCTCCACACATTTTTATCCTAATGCAATATATTTTGTATCTGTGAGTGTCTTTTTGATCATCTTACCATATTTCCCTGTAATAAAAATGTTTGTGAATTTAAGTTCAATTTTTTTTTCATTTCTTTTGATCATTAGGCTCTATTTGTAAAAAAAAAAAAATGAAAACCCTGGGTTTAGTTATACCATGATTATTATTAATCAATTATCAATATACACATATTTCCCAGTTTTTGATAAATAATGATAAAATATAAAACTTAAAGTGTGATTGGAAAGGTCTGTCTGTTGGATGGCAGAGGTGGGCAGGTGCCTTATGGCCCCCCGGTTTATAGAAGATGTTGCAACCCCAGTTATTTCAAGTTTGACTAATTGCTGGGAGCCCCAGACATCTCTACAACATTTTGCTTTGTGTGTGTGTGTGAAGTGGGAGAAGGGCATTTATGAAAGAGATGGAAAAGGAATGCCAGCAGGAGGTATCCTCAGGCAGATCAACTTTAGGACTCTATTAACTTGGAAACAGATTCCCTTATTAAAGCTATCCCAGGCAATGGAGCCTTGGGAAAGAATCCCAAATTGAAGACCTTTGCGGTGGGCTACATGGGATTCTTAGAGCAAATCCCTTTTCTTGCCAGAACTATTTGTTGCTTTTACCTGTGAAGAAAATTCCGTCAACCAGATCAGTGTTCATCATTCCTCATTTAAAACATTCTCTCTCAACTCCACATTTCCCTTACCTAGATAATCCCCCTGCCCCCCACCCCTCTCTTGATTTTCACAGACAAATAATCTTGAAATTTTTTCCTGTTCTCATTGTCTCTTCTTCGCTATCCTTCATAGATTCCCCAGCCCACTGCTCTCTGGATACACCCGAGGCCACCGTTGGAAGCCACGCCCTGATTTCCAAATCCTCCTGGTCTTCTCTGCAGCGTCCTCTCGCTGCCCTTGCCGAGCTTCCCCTTCCCCACTCCTACCCACCCCATCTGCCCCTGCAGCAGCTGCCTCTCCGTGTCCCTCTCCCCACCCTTTGAATGAATGTTCAGGAACCTCAGACATCCATCCCAGGGCCTCTTCTGTCCCACGGTGATCTCTCTGTTTCACCTTGAAGTGCCTGCTTAGAGTAGAAGACGTAATCCCAAAGACGTAATCCCAAACATCGATCGTTTAAGAAACGTAATGCCTTTTTTTTTTCTTCTTTTTTTGGCTGTGGGGCTTGTGGGATCTTAGTTCCTGGACTAGGGATTGAACCTGGGCCCTTGGCAGTGAAAGCACAGAGTCCTAAACACTGGATCACCGGGGAGTTCCCGAAATGTAATGCTTTCAACTGATAGGATACCTTTTACAACAAGAGACAAGAGCAAACCACGTGTTAAAATACCTTCCCAGCTATTTGCTTGTGAGGCTGAATATGCCTCTTCTGGCACAACCTCATCTTGTGTCCTTGTGGTGTAGTCAGAATCTGGGATCCAGAATAAAAAGCCAAAGAAGAACAGGCAGAGGCCGAATTCAGCTGTGGAGGCAGCATCGTTCTCTAATTTCTATAAGAATATTCCACAGTCTATTCTTAGGGAGTCAGTTCTATGGTTTCTGTAGATCTGGAAGGCTGCCACTCAAGACATCCTCTGGTCCCTCACGGGTCCATCCGAGCCTCTGACACTAATTCTCCTCCAATGGGTAGAAAGCAAGGAGAGGGCGGTAAAATCAGCTAATTACCGGACAGAGCACTATAATGAGTGCTGAAGGCAATGTACCTATTGTATTCATTCAATCAACTCCAAGTGGTCATTTATTATCATCCTTGTCTTACCAGAGCACAAACTTCATGAGATCAGGGACTTTTTGTTTACTCCTATGTTCCCACATCCAGAACAGTGCCTGACACATGGGGGTGCAGAATAAATAAATATGACCTGAATAACAAAGTTCAAAGAAGGTAAGACAGTTTTCCAGGGTGACACAGCCGGTAAGTAACAGGACTGACATTTGAACGCCAGCCTGTCTGACCCTAAAACCATGCTCCCTGTAGTATGATAACGACTCCAGCAAGGATACTCCCCTGAAGTCCCTGAACTTTGCACTTTCAATTCTATTTTCAAATAGATAATGTTAAGTTCAACCCCTCACAGACGGAATGTCTGATCTTCACCTCCATTTCCCATTTCAGTTAATGGCATCTGCTGGTCACTTAGCTCAAAATTCTTCTTTTTTCTCTCGCAGTCCACATTCAATCTGTCAGGAAATCCTCTTGTCTTTACTTTCGACACCTCTCCGGAAGCTGACCCCTTCTCAACACCTGCATTCCTATCATGGCCACCACCTCCTCTTACCTGGATTGTCCCGGAGCCACCTGCCTCCTAGCTTCCATCCTTGCCGTTCAGCCCACGCAGCAGGCTGACTGACTCTGCTATGAATGTTTGTGTCCCTCGCCGATTCAAACGTTGAAGCCGGCCCCCCAGTGGGATGGCATGAAGAGATGAGGCCTTTGGGAGGTGACTAGGTTTAGATGAGGTCATGAGGGCAGAGCCCCACCCACCACAGGATTCGTGTCCTTTATAAGAAGAGGAAGGGTCTCCAGGGCATCCTCTGTGTCCACCTGTGGGAACACAGTGAGAAGGCTGCCACCACACACTAAGAAGAGGGTTCTCACCAGAAGCTCAATCCTGCCAGCACTTGGTCTTGGACTTTCCAGCCTCCAGAACTGTGAGAAAATTAATTTCTGTTGTTTAAGCCACCCAGTCTATTGTATTTTATTACGGCAGCCTGAGCAGACCCTGTAAAAACATAGGGCAGGTTATGTCACTCCTCTGCTCCAACCCTTCCATGCCTTTCCATTTCTTTCAGAGTCAAGGTTAAATTCTCTGCAGTGGCCTGCCAGGTTCTATGCAATCGTCTCCCATTTCCTATGTGGTGTCCCCCGCCCCCCATTACACCCTCCGTGTCGCTAATTCAGCCAGACAGGCTTTCTTATTGGTTCTCACACAGGTCAGTCAGGCTCTCACCTCAAGCCTGTGTACGGGTTTTCCTCAACCTGGAACGCCCTTCCCCGGAAAATCTACAGGACTAACAGCCTCCCATCCTTCTCCCACGGGTCTGTGTTCAGAAGGTGACCTTTCAGAGCACTGTTGTGAGTCTGTCACCTAAAACTGCACCGTCCCTTAGCTTTTACCTTTGCCACCAGTTCTGACCCTCACACCTGCTTCATTTTCACCTTCTAACACACTATGTAGTTTATTTCTTCGTTACGTTTATTGCTCATTAGCTGTGTCCTCCTTCTACAAGTCCAGGAATGCACAGGTGGCTCTCTGACGATTCTGAACCTCTACATTTGACACATAACATTGATATTTGTTAAATGAATGACTGTCCCTGAATCTCAAGGCTTCGAATCCTAAATGTTAAAGCTGGAGATGATCTACCTTTATTTCAGTTTATAGGTGAGGAAACAGACCCAGAGAGGCACGAGCTGAGGTCATACTCAGATGGCCAGGGACAGAGTACATCGCTAAAGAGGCACATCCTCTCTACCTATCAAAGGCTTCGCAGGAGCACGTGAGCTTCAGCAAACAAGCCCTTGCGGAGTGAGTAGTTGCTGCTGCGTTTGGCCACCGGAGGGCACTGATGTGCCAGATTGAAGGCCGAAGCCGACCCGGCGGAGGGCGGGAGGTGGGAGGAGCAGTTACGCGCTCGCTCAGCACAGCCAGAGGGGCAGGGAAAGGAAATGCGGCGGCGTGAGGGAGAGCTGGGCCTCCGCGACCCTCCAAGATACCAGCCAGACCTTGAGTGCTGTAAACCACCTGTTAAAACGCCAGCGGAGAGGGCTTCCCTCCCCTTCCCTGGTGGCACAGTGGTTAAGACTCTGCCCTTCGAAAGCAGAGGGCCCGGTTCGATGCCTGGTCAGGGAACTAGATCCCACACGCATGCCGCAACTGAGTTCCCACGCCACAGCTAAGGAGCCGGTCTGCCACAGCTAAGACCCGGTGCAACCAAATTAAAAAGTAAGTATTAAAAAATAAATAAAAATAAAAGTGAGGGCTTCCCTGGTGGCACAGTGGTTGAGAGTCCGCCTGCCGATGTAGGGGACGCGGGTTCGTGCCCCAGTCCGGGAAGATCCCACAGGCCGCGGAGCCCGTGAGCCATGGCCGCTGAGCCTGCGCGTGCGGAGCCTGTGCTCCGCAATGGGAGAGGCCACAACAGTGAGAGGCCCGCGTACCGCAAAAAAAAAAAGTGATGTTTAAAAAACAAAATGCCATTGGAGAATGATGATGGAGACTGGTGGAATTCACAATCCATTTTAATAAGCACTGAGAGGCTCTTGGCTCCCGTCTGTTTACTCCTTTAATTAGCAAAGAGGGATGACGGCTTGTGTTCACTGCTCCCAGTGGGGCTGGGTGTCTGGGTGTGTGCAGGAGCCCTCCTGCCTGCCACAGGAGCAGGATGGAGGAAGGAGGTATTTCGGTGACTCTGAAACAAAGTCCTAAACTTTACACGTCAAGCAATGAGATGTAAACCAGGCTCATTTTTGTTTGAATGGTATTTCGTTGCTCATGGCTCAGAATAGCCTGACATTTTAAGAGCCGGGGCCAGGATGCAATCCAGATGTTCACGGAACTCAACATACATGAGAGCATTTGGCCTTCACAATGTGCCCCTGCAGGAGACACTGTGATCCCCATTTTACAGCTGAGGGACCTGAATTCACAGAGGTGTAGGCAGAAGAGATGAGATTTGACCTTGGATTGTTTTGTTCTGATGCTCTTTGGCTTAACCACTACGGGATAACTCCCCGGTTCTCAGCCTGAGCAACATATTAAAATCATCTGGTGCATTAGTCTGGGTTCCACCGAAGAAGTAGAACCGATTGGAGATATATATTAAGAAATGTGTGGACTTCCTTGGTGGTACAGTGGTTAAGACTCCGCACTTCCACTGCAAGGGGCGTTGGTTTGATCCCTGGTCGGGGAACTGAGATCCCGCATACTGTGCACCTCAGCGCCCCCCCCCAAAAGAAAGAAAACAGAAATGTATTTCACGGATTGGCTTCTGCAGTCATGGGGGCCAGCTGGGAAAGTCTGACATCCGTAGGGCATGTTACCAGGAGCTGCAGGCTGGAACCCTTGGGCGTGAGCTGCAGCTGTTGTCCACAGGCAGGATTTCTTCTTCATCAGGGAATCCTCAGCTCTGCTCTTAAAACCTTTCAACGGATTGAACCAGGCTCACCCAGATTTAGTCTCCCTTACTGAAAGTTAACTGATGAAGGACTTGAATCACATCTGCAAAACACCTTCACAGCAACACCTAAGGTAATGTTGATTGACTAACTGAGGGCTGTAGCTGTCTCAGTTCAGGCTGCCATAACACAGTACCACAGACCTGCTTATCGACAACAGAAATTTTATTTCTCACGGTTCTGGGGGCTGGAAATTCGGGTTCAGAGTGTCAGTGTTTTCAGGTTCCATTGAGAGCCTGCTTCCAGGTTAGACTGTCGACTTCTTATATCTTCACGTGGCAGAAAGAGAGAAGAAACAAGCTCTTTCTTGTCCTGTAAGGGCGCAGATTCCATTCATGAGCTCCACCTCCCTGGCTCATCTAATCCTAATCAGCTCCCAAAGGTGCCACATCTCCTGCCACCACATTGGAGGGCAGGGTTTTAACTTAGGAATTCTGGGGGAGCACAGATTTTCAGTCCTTAACGGTAGCCTGGCCAGCTGGACACATTAACAACACCGCTGTACTGTGAAGGCTTTTAAAAGTAGACTCCTTGAACCCCATCCCAGACCAGAAGTGGAATTATTGGGTCATATGGTAGTCATTCCTTCCTAATAGATTGATTCCTTGTAAATCAATTCAAAACCGTGTTTGAAAGTGCCACAAATTGTCTGAAATTCTGTCCAAGGACACTTTGCTGTCTCTCATACATGCTTCTCAGTTTCCTTAAGTATGTCATTTATCTAAAGAGCCAGTAATAGAAGTTAAGAGAATACTCCTAACAGCTTTGAGCTTGTTCCATTTCTGAAAATAACCAGTTTGCTCTCTTTTACCAGTATGGTTTAGTCCTTTTCTATCAAATTTAATGGCCTCAGTCCCCACTTGCCCAAATTACAGGGCATCCTATATCTCTCCCTAAGACATGCCTGAGAAAAATTGCCCAAGAATCCCAGGATTTACTCACCTCAGAGGGGCCTGTCTTGCTTCCAAACAATAGGTTAAAATCAGAGCCAGAGAAGTCAGTCATCTATAGACAGGCTGCAGCTCCTGCCAAGTTCTTTTGCTACAGGGTCACTGTGTCCCTGTGGTTCACTGTCCTTGCTTTCACCACTCCCAATGAAGGCAAATGCCATAGTGACATTTTGTTTTGAGGGAGGACAAAAGACAGTCTCAGAGTTCTGTCTATCTGAAGCTTATAGCCTCCAAAGGGGGTTTACACTCAGCACCACAAGATGCTCTCTTTGCCTGGGTGGCTTTACTGGGGGCCTCCATCACAGGTGCCAAGTCCAAATCTCTTTCAAAGGAATGTTTCTGGAGCAGTGGGTCATGGTGGGGTTGGAGGGAAGGAGGATAAAGGGGGAGAGATTAGACATTGCCCTAGACCTGGGACCTGGGCCTTTGACAAGAGGTTTAGTGACTTAAACCAGAATTACCCTGAGGTGCCACTCAAGTCACCCAAACCCCTTTGTCCGGTTTGGGCTCTTTGCTGCAGAATCGCTCACTGCTTCTGAAGCAGCCCAAGTGTTTGTCAAGGACCTCCTCAGATTAAGGCCTCACTGCTGAGAGCTGCAGCTCCTGCAAAGGCCTGCAGTGGTTTGCAGAGCAGATTCGGTGCCATCTCACTGGACACAGGGACGGTGTGTGAATTTCTTCCATCTTCCTAGGAGAGGTTTCCAAAAGTTTTCCAAGGCCCCTTTCAGCTGTGGTCTAAATGCAGGGCCTTGGCACCTCTCCAGGGAGGACCCTCATTTACTTTGGCACCCGGGCCACTTGCTATTTTGTCCCAGGCTCAGAATGTATGGAATAGGGCTTTGCTGGGAGGCACACCGCAGTACTTCTCTGTGCTGTCGGGATGGATGGAGACTGGCGTCCCAAGCCATCGGGGAACTCCCATTCTCACCCCCGGAATTCCTCCCCTGTTGGCTTTGAGGTAGAAGGGAGTCGCCCACCAAAGGATGTTCGATGAGGGATTCACGCTGGTTGGATTGTAGACGATCTTAAATTTTCCTCAAATTTTCCTTGCCGATATTTTTTCCCTCCAAAATTGGAGAAAATGTGTAGTGTTCATTTTGTAAAATCTATTCAAAAGGTGGCATGAAAGACTGATTTTCACAAACCAAGAAATCAAGTTTTTTCTTCAGGATCATGGTTAACACAGCCTGGTGAGGCCAAATACCTGCCCGATGCAGGAATACTGGTTCTGCTTCAGAGCGCTCTCTAAATGTACAAATTGGACGATTCATTTACTCGTTTATTTGGGGCAGGAAGAGGGAAGGAGGACTTGCCAGGACCCCATTCTTTTACCTTAGCCCCTCCCAGGCATATGTTCATTTCGTGAGTGCCATGAAGGTGATCAATTGTGCTTCGGCCCGGGTTATCAGCCCAAGATTCTCTCGCCCATTTCCCTCCCGGAGAAACAATGGGTCAGTGCTCAGCAGAGATCTCAGAGGTGCTCCGGCCATCAACGTTCGCGGAAGCACCGCCGTGTTTCACCCGAAGCCTCATCCGTGCATCTCGTCCTGGCAGATTTCCCGGCTGAACCATCAGAGCCGGTCCTGCTTCTGGGCATTTGCTGAACCACTGAGGCTGCGGCTGTGGCAGGCGGTAGCTCAGAGGTCGGGGTTTCTGGCACCGTTTCCCCTCCTTCGTCCCCCCGTAGTCACTTGCTCATTTCTCTCCGAGGGATGGCACCCAGAATTAGTTTTCAAATTTATGGAATTTTATAAACTGTTTTATCCTTGTGCTTTACTTCTTGGCCTTTTGGTTGGCATCGGCAGGGAGTGGGGCTGGGGAAAGGTGGGCTGGCGGTGGGAGGGCATAGAAACGGAGTGCTTTCTCAAGAGTGATGGCAAGAAGCTCGGTCCCCATTCTCTCCTCCTGATACCTTGATATCCGTTGCTTATATTTACGCATAGGGTAAAACCCTGAGAAGGAAGGTAACCTAGAGTTTAGACGATTTCATTTTAATAATTAAAAGCATTTTTTTGTTTTTTTTTTGTTGTTTTGTTTTTTTTGTTGTTGTTTTGGTTTTTTTTGCGGTACGCGGGCCTCTCACTGCTGTGGCCTCTCCCGTTGTGGAGTACAGGCTCCGGACGTGCAGGCTCAGCGGCCATGGCTCACGGGCCCAGCCGCTCCGCGGCATGTGGGATCTTCCCGGACCGGGGCACGAACCCATGTCCCCTGCATCAGCAGGCGGACTCTCAACCACTGCGCCACCAGGGAAGCCCTAAAAGCATCTTTTTCTTTTTCTTTTCTTTCTTTGTGTGTGTAGGTGAGAGCGTTCACTTTGAATATATCTGCCTGACGTGCACTCCTTTTTGCTCCAGTTGTATTGAGCTATAATTGACATATAACATTATATTAGCTTTAGGTGTACAACAGGATGATTTGGTGTATGTATACATTGAGAAATGATCACCACAGGAAGTTTGGTTAACATCCATCACCTCTCATAGTTGCAGTTTTTTTTCTTTTGATGAGAACTTTTAAGTTCTACTCTCTTAACAACTTTCAAATCGTGTCAGTTTTTTGTTTGTTTTTGTTTGTTTGTTTGTTTCCTCAATGAGGTGCCCCTGTCAGCCCCTCCCGGCTCCCCCAGCATCAGGGTGGACTTCTGAGCCTGTATAGTTACCACGGGACACTGCAGTGATATGTCTACTTGTCTGTTTCTCTCGCTAGACTGAGGACAGAGGCTGGGGATTCAGCATGATTTCTCCAGCACCCAGCACAGTGCCTGGCACACACCAGGGCTCAGTAGATATTTGTTGGATGAACAGAACACATCAGGAAAGTATGCCAGCACCTTTTTTTTTTTTTCTTTTTCAAGAGGCTACCCCAAGGGAGAGTGAAATTGGGCAAAAAGCAAATGCGCAGCCTCTGGACCTTAGGAGGCCACTCTGGCCTGTCTTCTGGTCTGGATTTCAGGACACGAGTCTACAAGCGGTATAACCCAATGAGGGCAGACAGCCTGGTCTTTATGGTCAGTAGCCCAGTGGTCAGTGGGTCAGTCGTCCCATCCAGCACTGCCCATGCAAATGCACAAGCGTTTCCTCTTTGACTCACTCACTTGACCAAGGCGTGGGCAGGACCACAGGAACATCCAGCACAGATTCTGAAGTCTGCCATTGTATTCTCCTGTGAGCGGGCATTGTGCAGACAGGACCTTCCCCTTTCCTGACTTTTAAGGCCGCCTGCATTTGTGTTTTGCACACTGCCCCGCAGGAGGCGGAAGCCATGGTGGGGCGAGGTGGGAGAACAGCTGAGGCCCCTGCGATCCCACAGCAGCAGCACACACAGCTTAGGGGCCCATGCTCGTGTCGGGGTGACTGCCTCCCTGGCGTGAGCCTCACAGATACGTGCCTGGTGTGTAGACAGGTCTAGGCCAACCTCAGGCTAATGCTGGAATTACCTCTGGACAGGGGTTCTGAACTCAGAGGGTCCATAAACTTGAATAGAAGAATTATATCCTTTTGCTACCACTAACCTCTAACTGAAATTTAGCCTTTGCTTCAATCACGAATGTAATGACACCATCTGCGATGTTGTCACCAACACAAACTACAGCTGTGTGCATGTCACTTCACAGTGCCTACAGATCTTCCACAATGTCTTTTCCAGTCATTGGTACTTAGAAATTATGTAACTATTGGACCCACTGGTCGATCTTGTTTTCTAATGCATGACTAAAGAAGCCCTCGTGTTACTATAGGTATTTGTCAGGGTTCTCCAGAGAAACAAAACCAGTAGGGAAGGGATATGTGTGTGTGTGTGTGTATTTATTATGAAGAATTGGCTCATATAGTTATGGAGGCTGAGAATCTGCCATCTGTAAGCTGGACACCCAGGAAAGCCAGGTACGACCTGCTCTCAGAAGCAGACGACAGTCAGTCCCAGTTGAGGTCAGGAGAAGACTGATGTCAGCTCACCTGTCAGGCAGAGGGTGAATTCTCCCTTCCTCAGCCCCTTTTCTGTTTTTGTGTTTTTAAAAATAATAACTAAATGTTTAATTTTAAAATGATACATTATAAGGAAATCACTAAAAGAATAAAACAATAATTCGTTTATAAAATATTCATTATAAGGGTCCTTGGAAGAATAAGCTCAAATAGATTTGAATATAATTCAAATTATGAAAATATGATTTACTGCAAACTTTTTAGGAATATATATGCAGCATATGATAAAATATACCTTCAAAGGTAAATCTTCTGATGTTTTGTGCTGACCTCAAAGTTAAATAACATGTAAAGAACTGTAATTCTATGTATTTTAGATATACATTTTAAAACATTATTTTGAGAAGATATACACAGACTTCACCAGACAGCCAAAAGAATTTATGACACCAGAAAATGTTAAGAACCGCTGTGAGAACAACTCTGCTGTGTGGCCACCAGCCTCTGGCCACTTCACTGGAGGAAACAAATCCCTCTCAAAATTCTGTTGTATATTCTTTCAATACATTGAAAGGAAGGAGGGGTGTGCCAGTTATCAATTTATTGCCCCTCAACTCTGAATTCACATTCGTTGACTTAGCCATGGAGCCTGGCACTGTAAACTTTTCTCCTTTGTAGCTGGCATGATGCTAAACCTTGTCAGTGGAGGGCGATAGAAGGACCACTGCGGGAGGAAGGGGTTTCTCTTCCTAGCAGCCAGCAGTGACATGGGGTGGTGGTGGGGATCCTCTGGGGCTCACTGGGGCATTTCAGCAAACTAATTGGGCTGCAACCACACCTTCCCCAATGAGGTCTGAATTCCAGTTTGGGGAGGAGGCTTCCTGTGTTCATTTCCTAGGGATGCCATAACAAACAGAAATGTATTGTATCAGATTTCTAGAGGCTGGAAGTGTGAGATGAAGCTGTCGACGGGCTTGGTTCCTTCTGAGAGCCGGGAGCGAATCTATTCCATGTTTCTGATAGTTTGCTGGCAATCCTTGGCTCATAGAAGCATCACCCACATCTCTCCCTTCATCTTCACATGGAAGATGCTCTGCCTGTGTCTGTGTCAGTGTCCAAACCTACCCCCCCCCTTTTTTTTTTTTGCGGTATGCGGGCCTCTCACTGTTGTGGCCTCTCCCGTTGCGGAGCACAGGCTCCGGACGCACAGGCCCAGCGGCCACGGCTCACGGGCCCAGCCACTCCACGGCATGTGGGATCTTCCCGGACCGGGGCACGAACCCGCATCCCCCGCATCGGCAGGCGGACTCCCAACCACTGTGCCACCAGGGAAGCCCCAAACCTCCCCTTTTTATATATGACACAAGTCATACTGGTTTAGGGTCCCACTCTACCCCAGTATAACCTTACCCTAACAACTAATTACATCTGCGGTGACCATAAGGTCATTCCAAATAAGGTCATGTTCCGAGGTTCTGGGGTTTAGGACTTCAACATATGGATTTTGGGGACACAGTTCAACCCATAACACCACACTTTTTTTATATATAACTATTTATTTTTTATGTTAATAAAAATGTATTAAAATCCTACTAATTGTATAACCTATTTTTGGTGATGTGGATATATTTTTTTCTCTATTTTGTTTTAAACATCTTTATTGGAGTATAATTGCTTTACAATGGTGTGTTAGTTTCTGCTGTATAACAAGGTGAATCAGTTATACATATACATGTGTTCCCATATCTCTTCCCTCTTGCGTCTCCCTCCCTCCCACCCTCCCTATCCCACCCCTCTAGGTGGTCACAAAGCACCGAGCTGATCTCCCTGTGCTATGCGGCTGCTTCCCACTAGCTATCTATTTTACATCTGGTAGCGTATATATGTCCATGCCACTCTCTCACTTTGTCCCAGCTTACCCTTCCCCCTCCCCAAATACTCAAGTTCATTCTGTAGTAGGTCTGTGTCTTTATTCCCGTCTTGCCCCTAGGTTCTTCATGAGCATTTTTTTTTTTTAGATTCCATATATATGTGTTAGCATACAGTATTTGTTTTTCTCTTTCTGACTTACTTCACTCTGTATGACAGACTCTAGGTCCATCCACCTCACTACAAATAACTCAATTTCATTTATTTTTATGGCTGAGTAATATTCCATTGTATATATGTGCCACATCTTTATCCATTCATCTGTTGATGGACACTTAGGTTGCTTCCATGTCCTGGCTATTGTAAATAGAGCTGCAATGAACATTTTGGTACATGACTCTTTTTGAATTATGGTTTTCTCAGTGTATATGCCCAGTAGTGGGATTGCTGGGTCGTATGGTAGTTCTATTTTTAGTTTTTTAAGGAACCTCCATACAGTTCCCCATAGTGGCTGTATCAATTTACATTCCCACCAACAGTGCAAGAGGGTTCCCTTTTCTCCACACACTCTCCAGCATTTATTGTTTGTAGATTTTTTGATGATGGCCATTCTGACTGGTGTGAGATGATATCTCATTGTAGTTTTGATTTCTCTAATGATTAATGATGTTGAGCATTCTTTCATGTGTTTGTTGGCAATCTGTATATCTTCTTTGGAGAAATGTCTATTTAGGTCTTCTGCCCATTTTTGGATTGGGTTGTTTGTTTTTTTGTTATTGAGCTGCATGAGCTGCTTGTAAATTTTGGAGATTAATCCTTTGTCAGTTGCTTCATTTGCAAATATTTTCTCCCATTCTGAGGGTTATTTTTTTGTCTTGTTTATGGTTTCCTTTGCTGTGCAAAAGATTTTAAGTTTCATTAGGTCCCATTTGTTTATTTTTGTTTTTATTTCCATTACTCTAGGACGTAACACCACCACCCTTTTACATTTGCTCTTCCCTCAGTATTCCTTCACTCAGCCTTAGGGTATTCTTCAGAGATATTTTTTGCCCCTTTATAATTAACACCCTTGTTTGTTTGTTTTATAATTTATTTTACTAAAGTACAGTTGATTTACAGTGTTGTGTTAATTTCTGCTGTACAGCAAAGTGATTCAGTCATACATATATATATTCCTCTTCTTTTTTTTTTTGCAGTACGCAGGCCTCTCACTGTTGTGGCCTCTCCCGTTGCGGAGCACAGGCTCCAGACACGCAGGCCCAGCGGCCGTGGCTCACGGGCCCAGCCGCTCTGCAGCATGTGGGGTCTTCCCGGACCGGGGCACGAACCTGTGTCCCCTGCATCGGCAGGCGGACTCTCAACCACTGTGCCACCAGAGAAGCCCTTCCTTTTCTTTTTTAAAAAAAATAATTTATTTATTTATTTTTGGCTGTGTTGGGTCTTCGTTGCTGCACGTGGGCTTTCTCTAGTTGCAGCGAGTGGGGGCTACTCTTCCTTGATGTGCTCAGGCTTCTCACTGCGGTGGCTTCTCTTGTTGTGGAGCACGGGCTCTAGGCACAGTAGTTGTGGCTCGTGGGCTCTAGAGTGCAGGCTCAGTAGTTTTGGCGCACGGGCCTAGTTGCTCTGCGGCATGTGGGATCCTCCTGGTCCAGGGCTCGAACTCATGTCCCTGCACTGGCAGGCAGATTCTTACCCACTGTGCCACCAGGGAAGCCCTATATTCTTTTTCATTATGGTTTATTACAGGATATTATATATTACAGGATATTACAGCAGGACCTTGTTTATCCGTTCTATATATAATAGTTTACATCTTAACACCCTTGTTACTAGGTAATTATTCTCTACTAGTATAACTTCTCTAAGTTAAACTTCTCCTTTCTCCTGACTGAACCCTAATGGATATGAAAGTAAAGGAAACTAACAGAAGAGGTGCCAGGAACTTTACTTTTAATCTTTCCTCAACCTTATCAGGTAGGGATTTTTCTCACACTCATTGATAAAGTGATTATGTAGCTTTCCCAAGTGCCACGCTTGGGGAGTGGCAGTGCTGGAGCTTAAACTTTTGTTTTGTTTTTTGTTTTATTCCAAAGGCTGAGCATCCTCTACTGCCCAGTGCAGCTTCCATACTGAAGATGCCTGTGTGGGTCTCCAGCAGGCTGGTCTTGTCCCCACCATGATGGTCACAGTCTCCGTCCAACGAAAATGTTGGCTTCGTTCATTTGCTCATTTATTCATTCAACAAATATTCACATTGTGTATATTTACTACTACATGCTAAGTTCTATATGCTAAGGGACACAGAGAGGGCTGAAGCCTGATCTCCAAGAGCTGAAATTAAAATGGCAGAGGCCGACAAGTGGGAAACATGTGTTAGATGCTGTGGAAAAGCTTCTCTGAGAAAGTGATGCCTGAACTGAGGTTTGGAAAAGAGCAAACCAGGAAAAGAATGAGGGAAGGGTATTCCAGACAGAAGAAAGAGTAGGGACAAAGGCATGAAAAGAACTGGGCGTGGTTTCTTAGGGAGACCGTATCAGCAATGGTTGAAGGAATTGAGAACATTAAACCTATAGAAACGAATATATTTCTCAACACACAGGATTCCTATGCCCTTAAAATGCTTGTGGTCCAAAAACCATGCACCGTTGTGATAGACAGTCATGATCCCAGAATGTCAGCCAGGCAGCAAACCTAGAGATTCTCAATGTCCTCATGTGGAAGGAGATAAAATATGGAAAGTTCACATCTGATATTAAGACCATAGCTGTGCACAAGGGGGAGTATCAAGGGCCACACTGTGGCTCTTTGCTAGGCCAGCCTGGAGATCCCGAGGGCCAAATCTTACCTCTCCTAAGTAATTCTTGAAAAGTGATACTTCACAAAATCAGTGTTCCCCATATGTTTTTGACCTTACATGCTTGTCAGTTACAAAGTTTTGAATGTACCCCACAAACACAGATTGTGTAAGTATATCACTATACTGATGTACTGTACCCATTATGAAACATAAGTGAGATTTAAAAGTATGAGATGAAGACTAAATAAACAATTTAAATACATTGTTTTTACTTATTACTGACGCCAAAAGCCCTTGACCTATCTCCCATGAGAAGTACCATTTTTCATGAGAGCACCCTGATTATACATACTTCATTTCTGAAAAATCTTGATTTACATTTGGTGATACAGGGATTTGAAGGCTTATTTATAAGCCTGGTCTTCATGGCATTAGCAGCTGAAGCAGATCCCTCACAAAGATGCAAATGGAAGAAGTCATCCTTGGCTGAGTTTATGAAGTTATGATAACCGTCAGTAGCTCAGTGAGGCCAAATGGTGCCTGACGGCAATATAATAATGCCCTGTCTTCCTAGACTTGCCCAGAAATGAATAAATACATATAAAGGGGTATTCATGTGTTCAGTGTTCAACAAATGTAAAATTATTAAGTCGGTGCAAAATTGCAATGAAAACCTCTCTTACTGGTGTCTTTGTTGGTCCTCATAGCTGACACTGAACAGATGGACCTTTGCACCGCCTTCACCGTCACTGGCAGGGTCTGTTGTTTGACGTGGCAGCCGACTTCCCACAGAGCAATCGAGTGATCCAGGAGGGCAAGGTAGGAGCTGCAGGAGCCTTTCCTGACCTGGCCTCCCAAGTCACACACCAGTACTTTCATTGTATTCCATTTGCCACACGGGTCCGCCTAGGAGGGAACAACACAGGGCAGAGACATCAGGAAGCGTGGATCACTGTGGAGTATTGGAGGCTGGCTACCACAGAATAGGGCAGAAAAAGGAGAGAAGGTGCTGAAAAAAATATATATCTCTATGACAGCCAGAAAACAGAGAATCCAACTTAACAAAGTAACAGAAAAGTCCCAGGATGACACTGTGTCGCAGGCTTAACAAGCACCCAGAGCAGACTGTATGAGGAGTCTGCTGAGGGGGGCAGGCGGGAGTCCTCCAGGAAAAATAAATAAACAAATAAAGAAAAAGATAGAAAGACCCTCTGGTGTGCTTAAGTGTTTTTAAAAGGTGGTTTGTATAAAAGATAAACTGAGGTATATTACAAATTTTAAGAGTTTCTTAAAAAAAATCAGTTGGACTCTGGTAGCACCAAACAGGAAGTGGTTAGGGGCCCTCTCCCACAGGAGCCAGGGGAGACTTCGATAAAGTGCAGCAGCAAAGAAAGGAAATTATTTGATTGGCTATAGCTTGAAGCCTCCTTGGATGTTTGTGATTGGTTGTCCTTAGCGTTTTCGTAACCTGGAAGCATTTACAGGCTTCGATTTTGGGTTGCTTATGTAGGCTTCCATGGTATTAGAGTCACCTCAGTCTAATGGCCGCCTTGTTTAATTTAACAATATATCAAATAATTATAAAAATTGTAGTGTGTGTAATTTTAATAATTATGCAGGAAAATCAAACCTTCAATACATAAAATACTATAAAGGGAAAAAACAAGACAGTTATAAGTCTAGGAGAACAAAACATTTTGCCAGAAAGACAATATAATAATTGTATGCTACTTAGGTTTTACAGTGAATATTGTTTCCATGAACATACTAATGTCAGAAACTTTTATTCACCTAGATAAATAAAAATGGAATATAACTGTTAGGAAAATGGCAAGAGACGAAGTAGGAGTAGAGAATACAGAAGCACTAAATTTTCATCCAACGTAACAGAAAATCAATAGGTAACGTCCAAGGTTAAAAAAACTCACATAAGCATTACTTAGAAATCTAGAAATAAATATCAAACAAAATGGTTAAAGAATTTAAAGTCACCTCCTCTGGGGATCAGAACCAGGGATGCGGAAGCTGGAGGGGCAAGGCAGGGGCACCTGTTTTTTGTTATAAACCATTTAGTACTATTTAATTTTCTTTGCTCCTATAAAAAAGAAGACTAATTCAAACAATATGTATAAAGTAGATCTCCTATGATCTAGGAACTAGCATTTCTGAATTTCTACATTCAGAAATTACAACACTTATGGCTGCAAATATATCTGGAGAGTAAACTGCCACTGTGGTGAATATAAAAATGCCTTCACTGTACCACACATAGTCAGTCAATTATAGGAACTAAAAAGGATTAGAAATACACAACTAAATGGCTATTTAAATTATCCATTAAAAACCAAATATTTTCAACCCTTTTAGAAATCATTGCTTTAGCCCCTTGGTTGCATGTTTCTTCCCTTTTCTGCCCATTTTGGCTGTCTTAGCCAGGACCTCCACAATGCCTCCTTCCCCAAGATTTCAACACCTGGGCTCTGCTGCCACTCCTCTTTCCAAGTCAGAAGAAATCTTTCCTTCTGCTCAGCGCCTTAGCCCTGCATCCACACTTCATTTACGACATTTTAAGCTTCTGCCTTGTATTATTTATGTCCATGTCTGGAGGACAAGGTCTGTATTCCCATTAGCGCCTTTATCTTACTCACGTGCTTCTAAAATGAATGGCTTCTGCAGCAGGATTGTATTAGCTCAGTGCAAAATTGAAATGAAAGATTATCTGAGCAGTGTCTTTGCTGTTCCCCACAGCCTGACACCTGGAACTGCGTGTCTCCTTTACACCCCCTCCACTAGATATTTCAAACTCAGTTCTTTGATTGCTGAGTTATCATGAGCAGCCAACCACCCCTATCAAAGTGTAAGGCAGCCTGCGGTTATTGGGCAATGAAAAGGGTGGCTTTTAAAAGTTATTACCTGGAAGTTTAGAGTTCTTATGAATATTTCTAGGAAGCCAGAGACTCCTGGGGAACATTTCAATGAACACTCTGGTCAATAGCTAGCTTTCATCAGTGATAAATTCAGGTCAACATAATGCCTTTATCCTACTAATGTGCTACAAAGATGAAGTACTTGAACAAACACAGGCCTCTGACTGGACTGTCACTTTCAATCAGATTTACCTGAGTTTGATGCACGTGTGCCTGATTAAAACATGCATAGGTATATATAGAGTTCTTACATGGAAGACAAAATGTGCATAAAATGTTAAGATAGAACAAAACTCAAGGAAATGTCTTGCTTGCTCCGCATTGGCCAGAGCTTCCCTTTCCTTTAGAGACCTGATGGCCCACACTCCCTCCCTTCTGCCTGGGACATTTTAGGAGAGGCTGAGAAGTGAGTGCATTGAGGTCAGCCATCTAAAGACATACCCTGGGACCCCCTGGTGGAGTGTCAAAGACAATTTATTAGAATAAAGGGTAAAAATATTAGAACTTCTATGTGTATTTAATTTTTATATTAAAAATAATTAACCGGGCTTCCCTGGTGGTGCAGTGGTTGAGAGTCCGCCTGCTGATGCAGGGGACACGGGTTCGTGCCTCAGTCTGGGAAGATCCCACATGCCGCGGAGCGGCTGGGCCCGTGAGCCATGGCCGCTGAGCCTGCGCGTCCGGAGCCTGTGCTCCGCAACGGGAGAGGCCACAACAGTGAGAAGCCCGCGTACCACAAAAAAAAAAAAAAAAATTAACCATTACTAACATTTTATATGAGCCGTCACTGACATCATCACTAGGTCCATAGGTCAGATGCCCAATGTCACTTGGCACCCTGAGGAAAGAGTTCCACAACAAGGCGGTGGGGGGGAGGGGTGGGTGACATTGACCCTCATTCATTTATTCTCTGAAGAATTTCCAAGGTGTTGCTGTATCTATGTGACCGTGGAAATAGTTCTCAAGATACATCACTGGATTTAACTGAAATGACGCTCACCGAATAGGCAAGTGAGCGCTAATAATGCAAGTGCAATGGGCAGCCAGAAAGTGGCAGAATGGACCTGTGGTCTCAGGATGATTTGTCTATGTCATAATAATAAGATAAAAAATAATGATTATCCAATTCTGTCTTATAAAATGTTGGTCAGAAAAATTCAAAAATTTCAAGAAAAGAGGGATTCACATCCATTATCTGTAATAGTGAAATTAACCTAAGTGTATTATTTGTTGTGCCTTGGGATGTTGGCTATTAGCTCTATAAAGTTTCCTGGAAGAGCAAGACATTTTCAAATCGAGCATCTGGAGCATGAAGACAAACCTCTATAATTGGTAAACTGGAAGGGAATGATATTTATTTCTAGAGTTCTAAATAGTGTGCTTACAGAACCATTTTTTAAAACTTGGATATTACTTATTGATTTTCTGTTATGATAGCTGAAGATTTAGTGCTCCTATATTCTCCACCCCTACTTCCTCTCTTGCCATCCCCCCAATAGTTATATCCCATTTTTAGTAAGGTCAGTAAGGGTATTGACATTAGTATGCTTTGGTAAATAATATTCATAGCAAAACCCAAGTAATCCACTATTATCATCTTATCATTTTTTATCCTTGCAAAATGTTTCTTTCCCTGGGGTTATATAATTGTTGTACTTTCTATACACTGAGACCTGATTTTTTTCTCCATCAGATGATTTATATATCAACCAACTTTTTTATGCTCAAGCATATCAGATGGTGTATCATTTCATCACTGTTGCTTTTACCTGGAGACCCACACCCCTAACACCCTCCATCCTCCACATACAATCTGGACTGTTCACTTTCTAGGCCGCAGCACTGTGTCATCCTGCTTATTAGGGGACTAGATGGAAAAGGGATTGGAGCAAGATTGTCAAGGGGCTGGTTTGTCACAATAGGGGGTTTGGATTGCATTAAGTTATTGGAAGACCCCATGAAGTGAGAAGATGAAATCTGCTTGGTAGAGTCATTGCACCAGCGCAACCCGGGGTTAAGGAGATCATGTCTTTCCTGAAGTTCAGCTCTCAGCTGCAGGTTGAGGCACTTACAATGGGAGGAAAACAATCTATGATAAAAAGTTGAGGATAAAGAATTTTCAACGTCACAGAAATTCATAGTTCAGGCCATTGTAAATCTCTAAATCTCTCTATGCATTTAACACTTTCCAAAATCTGTGTCAGAACAAGCATTTACTTAAAATGCAAACT
Organism: Delphinapterus leucas; assembly: GCF_059928025.1. NCBI lineage: Eukaryota > Metazoa > Chordata > Mammalia > Artiodactyla > Monodontidae > Delphinapterus > Delphinapterus leucas. The sequence goes on from NC_143140.1 coordinate 79,757,724, forward strand.
TTGAAGTTGGAAATAAAGCTGACCCCTCATTACAAAGAGAGATTACTAAGACAACTTGAATTTCAAAGGGCGGCAAGAACAGGAGAAAATTTGTTCTGGTGGCTGCACTGCAGCAGGTAGGACCCGTGGAGCCCCCGCTCCGACTTCCCTATTCTTTGGACCCTCCTCACGTGCTTTTGTCCTCTTCTATGCTTTTTCATTTATATTATTGAAACTACATTATCATGGCTATCTTACTGCCTTATAGTAGTTTGTAATTTTCCAGTGCTTTCACAAAAATCCCATTAAGCCTTCTGACAGCATACAAGGTAGATATAGGTAGATAGAGTCAGTGGTGTAATTTCCATTTTTATAGGTAAAAAAAGGCTAAGAGAGGTTTAACGACTTGTTGAGAATCCACTAGCTGGTCAGCAGCTTCAACAGCTTGAACAGTAAACTTTTCCAACTATCAGCAGTGTTTTATCTCTTTCTCCTATGACTCCTTGTCTTTCTTTCCCAGCTCACTTCCAGTTCTTTTTTTCCTTCTTCTTCAACATGATATCTATATTATTATAGCTGAAATCTATTGCTTATCATATTTATAAAGTTTGTTTTCTGTTGTTAATAATTTTAAATAATCAAAATAACTTTAAGAATTATAAAAATTAATCTATATTAATGATAGCTTATATGTTAACATAATTTAAATATAAAATATAACTACCATTTATTATATTTTAATAAATAATATTTTAAATAATAAATAGTTTTTAAAGAAAATTATGTTTTTCTTAAAAAGCTCGTCCTTTGTACTCGCATGTGGTTCTCAACTCTTTCCTCCCACCCCACCCTGAGGGTCATGGGGTTATTGGGGAGGGAGTTTGCCACGCCTGCAACAGAATCCAAATGGGTCACCTTGGATCTCTCACCCACGTGTTTCTGTTTGAGGTTTGTGTGAGCCTCGATTTCAGAAAACCTGATTCTCACGTTCTGAACGTATACAAGAAATTAGGAGGGTTGAGCATGAGGCATGGTTTATCCGCTTTCTTTGATCCACAAAAGGTAACTCCACAGGATTTGTGTAAACATCAAGCTAAGTCTATTTTTAATTCAACCCAACTGTCTTCAATTCAACCTGGGAAAATCAACCTGGGAATTTCCCACCTGATTTACCCGCCGCCTGCTGCGGGGCTGACGCAGCCCAGCCAGCGGGGGAGCCGCTGCGCTAGGGGGCGCTCGGAGCGGTCGCTCGGAGGAAAGGGTTGCGGAAGCTGTGGCCTGCGAAGAAGCACGGAGTTCGGCGGACGTGAGGCCGCATCTCTGAGCTCTGTAGTCTTTTCGGGAAGAATGAGGACCCCTCTGTCCTGATGAAAATTGGTCGCAGCGGTAAGCCATCACCCTGTCATCTTCATCTTGATTGGTTCATGTTTATCAAGTTCTAGGGCACCGTTCCTCCCTGCCCACAAATAAAGAACATCCTGGAACACATGGGAGAGCGGTCGTCCTTAGTGACTTCTGATTTCACAAAGACAGTTCTCTGTAGCTGACTGTGCCCTGTGGACCTAATCCCGAGGCACAAATTATCTGCCTGGGGTCAGTCTGGCCTAGGCACATGCTTTATTTAACTTGTCGTTTTAAACAAAATGTTTAAAATAGATATCAAGGGCTTCCCTGGTGGCGCAGTGGTTGAGAGTCCACATGCCGATGCAGGGGACACGGGTTAGTGCCCCGGTCTGGGAGGATCCCACATGCCGCGGAGCGGCTGGGCCCGTGAGCCATGGCTGCCGGGCCTGCGCGTCCGGAGCCTGTGTTCCGCGGCGGGAGAGGCCAAAACGCTGAGGCCCGCGTACCGCAAAAAAAAAAAAAAAAGGTATCAACGCTTCAGAATGAAAAGGCTCACAGGAAATCCCGATTTTGTGTTTCTTTTGAAAAAAAGGTATTCCTGGCAACCATGGCCCCAAATTCCTACAGGGCAGCTGTGAGGGTGGACTGGGCCTGGGCCCCTCAGTTCTGCACAAACCCCACTGGCCAGCATGGCCTCTTAGGGGCTCACCTGGTCACCATCTGCTTAGTGTGAGCGATTCCTGCGCTGAGGTTTTCCTGCAAGGGCCTCATCCCCTTCTCAGCGCAGGCTGTGTGCTTTGGTCAGCTTTGGGGGAGCAGGGTTGGGGGGTAGTGTCTATGTGTTCTGGGGGGCGGTCAACCACTTCTTCCTGAGGATTTGCTTATCCTTGATTCGTCACTTTCCTTGCCAACTTCCTGAGGTGTGGCAGAATCTTATCCCCAAATATACGTGATATTCATCCCCCAGGCCTCTGAATAGCTCATACTACCTGCTGTGTGGATCCCTGACGAAGCCAGGGACCTCTCCCCTTAGGCTTGATCAGAACACAGGTCTAAACCCAGACCTAAACCAGCGGGGAAACTGAGGTTCAGAGCTGCAGAGTGGTCTCGAGGCAGCCAGCATTGCAGGGCACTGGAGCTGAGATCGGCCGGCACTGCTCTGTCATATGCTAAAGAAATTCACTACCTAATGTCACTTAGCTCTCCTAGATATGTAGTTTTCTATTTCTTACTTTTTAATATTTTTTTGAATTTTATTTAATTTCTTTTTTATAGAGCAGGTTCTTATATTAGTTATCCATTTTATACATATTAGTGTGTATACATGTCAATCCCAATCTCCCAGTTCATCCCACCAACCCCATCTCCCCCGCCTGCCGCTTTCCCCCTTGGTGTCCATACGTTTGTTCTCTACATCTGTGCCTCAGTTTCTGCCCTGCAAAACGGTTCATCTGTACCATTTTTCTAGGTTCCACATATATGCGTTAATATATGATATTTGTTTTTCTCTTTCTGACTTCACTCTGTATGACAGTCTATAGATCCATCCACGTCTCAACAAATGACCCAATTTCATTCCTTTATATGGCTGAGTAAGATTCCATTGTATATATGTACCACATCTTCTTTATCCATTCGTCTGTCGATGGGCATTTAGGTTGCTTCCATGACCTGGCTATTGTAAATAGTCCTGCAGTGAACACTGGGGTGCATGTGTCTTTTTGAATTATGATTTTCTCAGGGTATATGTCCAGGAGTGGGACTGCTGGATCATATGGTAATTCTATGTTTAGTTTTTTAAGTAACCTCCATACTGTTCTTCATAGTGGCTGTATCAATTTACATTCCCACCAACAGTGCAAGAGGGTTCCCTTTTCTCCACACCCTCTCCAGCATTTGTTGTTTGTAGAGTTTCTGATGATGCCCATTCTAACTGGTGTGAGGTGATACCTCATTGTAGTTTTGATTTGCATTTCTCTAACAATTAGTGATGCTGAGCAGCTTTACATGTGCTTCTTGGCCATCTGTGTGTCTTCTTTGGAGAAATGTCTATTTAGGTCTTCTGCCCATTTTTGGATTGGGTTGTTTGTTTCTTTAATATTGAGCTGCATGAGCTGTTTATATGTTTTGGAGATTAATCCTTTGTCTGTTGATTCATTTGCAAATATTTTCTCCCATTCTGAGGGTTGTCTTTTCGTCTTGTTTATGGTTTCCTTTGGTGTGCAAAAACTTTGAAGTTTCATTAGGTCCCATTTGTTTACTTTTGTTTTTATTTCCATTACTCTAGGAGGTGGATCAAAAAAGATCTTCCTGTGATTTACATCAAAGAGTGTTCTTCCTATGTTTTCCTCTAAGAGTATTATAGTGTCCGGTCTTCCATTTAGGTCTCTAATCCATTTGGAGTTTATTTTTTGTGTATGGTGTTAGGGAGTGTTCTAATTTCATTCTTTTACATGTAGCTGTCCAGTTTTCCCAGCACCACTTATTGAAGAGACTGTCTTTTCTCCATTGTATATCCTTGCCTCCTTTGTCATAGATTAGTTGACCATAGGTGCGTGGGTATATCTCTGAGCTTTCTATCCTGTTCCATTGATCTATATTTCTGTTTTTGTGCCAGTACCATATTGTCTTGATGACTGTAGCTTTGTAGTAGAGTTTGAAGTCAGGGAGGCTGATTCCTCCAGCTCCGTTTTTTTCCCTCAAGACTGCTTTGGCTATTCGGGGTCTTTTGTGTCTCCACACAAATTTTAAGATTTTTTGTTCTAGTTCAGTAAAAAATGCCATTGGTAATTTGATAGGGATTGCATTGAATCTGTAGATTGCTTTGGGTAGTATAGTCATTACAATATTGATTCTTCCAATCCAAGAACATGGTATATCTCTCCATCTGTTGGTATCATCTTTAATTTCTTTCATCAGTGAATTATAGTTTTCTGCATACAGGTCTTTTGTCTCCCTAGGTAGGTTTATTCCTAAGTATTTTATTCTTTTTGTTGCAGTGGTAAATGGGAGTTTTCCCTTAATTTCTCTTTCAGATTCTTCATCATTAGTGTATAGGAATGCAAGGGATTTCTGTGCATTAATTTTGTATCCTGCAACTTTACCAAATTCATTGATTAGCTCTAGCAGTTTTCCAGTGGCATCTTTAGGATTCTCTATGTATAGTATCATGTCATCTGCAAACAGTGACAGTTTTACTTCTTCTTTTGCAATTTGTATTCCTTTTATTTCTTTTTCTTCTCTGATTGCCGTTGCTAGGAATGCCAAAACTATGTTGAATAATAGTGGTGAGAGTGGACATCCTTGTCTTGTTCCTGATCTTAGAGGAAATGCTTTCAGTTTTTCACCATTAAGAATGATGTTTGGGGCTTCCCTGGTGGCGCAGTGGTTGGGAGTCCGCCTGCCGATGCAGGGGACGCAGGTTTGTGCCCCGGTCCGGGAGGATCCCACATGCCTTGGAGCGGCTGGGCCCGCGAGCCACGGCCGCTGAGCCTGCGTGTCCGGAGCCTGTGCTCCGCAACGGGAGAGGCCACAGCAGTGAGAGGCCCGCGTACCGCAAAAAAAAAAAAAAAAAAAAAAAAAAAAGAATGATGTTTGCTGTGGCTTTGTCGTATATGGCCTTTATTATGTAGAGGTCGGTTCCTTCTGTGTCCACTTTCTGGAGAGATTTTATCATAAATGGGTGCTGAATTTTGTCAAAAGCTTTTTCTGCATCTATTGAGATGATCATATGGTTTTTATTCTTCAATATGTTAATATGGTGTATCACATGGATTGATTTGCTCATATTGAAGAATCCTTGCATCCCTGGGATAAATCCCACTTGATCATGGTGTATGATCCTTTTAATGTGTTGTTGGATTTTGTTTGCTAGTATTTTGTTGAGGATTTTTGCATCTATATTCATCAGTGATATTGGTCTGTAATTTTCTGTTTTTGTAGTATCTTTGTCTGGTTTTGGTATCAGGGTGATGGTGGCCTCATAGAATGAGTTTGGGAGTGTTCCTCCCTCTGCTATATTTTGGAAGAGTTTGAGAAGGATAGGTGTTAGCTCTTCTCTAAATGTTTGATGGACTTCACCTGTGAAGCCATCTGGTCCTGGACTTTTGTTTGTTGGAAGATTTTTAATCACAGTTTCAATTTCATGACTTGTGATTGGTCTGTTCATATTTTCTATTTCTTCCTAGTTCAGTCTTGGAAGGTTATACCTTTCTAAGAATTTGTCCATTTCTTCCAGGTTGTCCATTTCATTGGCATAGAGTTGCTTGTAGTAGTCTCTTAGGATTTCTGTGGTGTCTGTTGTAACTTCTCCTTTTTCATTTCTAATTTTATTGATTTGAGTCCTCTCCCTCTTTTTCTTGATGAGTCTGGCTAATGGTTTATCAATTTTGTTTATCTTCTCAAAGAACCAGCTTTTAGTTTGCTTGATCTTTGCTATTGTTTTCTTTGTTTCTATTTCATTTATTTCTGCTCTGATTTTTATGATTTCTTTCCTTCTACTAACTTTGGATTTTGTTTGTTCTTCTTTCTCTAGTTCCTCTAGGTGTAAGGTTAGATTGTTTATTTGAGATATTCGTTGTTTCTTGACGTAGGCTTGTATTGCTATAATCTTCCCTCTTAGAGCTGCTTTTGCTGCATCCCATAGGTTTTGTATCATCATTGTCATTTGTCTCTAGGTATTTTTTTGATTTCCTCTTTGATTTCTTCAGTGAACTCCTGGTTATTTAGTAATGTATTGTTTAGCCTCCATGTGTTTGTGTTTTTTATGTTTTTTTCCCTGGAATTGATTTCTAATCACATAGCGTTGTGGTCAGAAAAGATGCTTAATATGATTTCAATTTTCTTAAATTTACTGAGGCTTGATTTGTGACCCAAGATATGATCTATCCTGGAGAATGTTCCATGCACAGTTGAGAAGAAAGTGTAATCTGCTGTTTTTGGATGGAATGTCCTATAAATATCAATTAAATCTATCTGGTTTATTGTGTCATTTAAAGCTTCTGTTTCCTTATTAATTTTCTGTTTGGATGATCTGTCCATTGTTGTAAGTGAGGTGTTAAAATCCCCCACGGTTATTGTATTACTGTTGATTTCCTCTTTTATAGCTGTTAGCAGTTCCCTTGTGTATTGAGGTGCTCCTATGTTGGGTGCATATATATTTATAATTGTTATATCTTCTTCATGGATTGATCCCTTGATCATTATGTAGTGTCCTTCCTTGTCTCTTGTAACATTCTTTATTTTAAAGTCTATTTTATCTGATATGAGTATTGCTACTCCAGCTTTCTTTTGATTTCCATTTGCATGGAATATCTTTTTCCATCCATCCCCTGACTTTCAGTCTGTATGTGTCCCTAGGTCTGAAGTGGGTCTCTTGTAGACAGCATATATATGGGTCTTGTTTTTGTATCCATTCAGCATTTGTTGTAGAGCTGGTTTGGTGGTGCTGAATTCTCTTAGCTTTTGCCTGTCTGTAAAGCTTTTGATTTCTCCGTCGAATCTGAATGAGATCCTTGCTGGGTAGAGTAATCTTGGATGTAGGTTCTTCCCTTTCACCTCTTTAAATATGTCATGCCACTCCCTTCTGGCTTGTAGAGTTTCTGCTGAGAAATCAGCTGTTAACCTTATGGGAGTTCCCTTGTATGCTATTTGTCATTTTTCCCTTGGTGCTTTTTTTTTTTTGTTGTTGTTGTTGTTGTTGTACGCGGGCCTCTCACTGTTGTAGCCTTTCCCGTTGCGGAGCACAGGCTCTGGACGCACAGGCTCAGCAGCCATGGCTCACGGGCCCAGCCACTCTGCGGCATGTGGGATCTTCCCGGACTGGGGCACGAACCCGTGTCCCCTACATTGGCAGGCGGACTCTCAACCACTGCGCCACCAGGGAAGCCCTCCCTTATTGCTTTTAATAATTTTTCTTTGTCTTTAAATTTTTTCCATTTGATTACTATGTGTCTCAGCTCATTTCTCCTTGGGTTTATCCTTCCTGGGACTCTCTGTGCTTCCTGGACTTGGGTGGCTATTTCCTTTCCCATGTTAGGTAAGTTTTCAACTATAATCTCTTCAAATATTTTCTTGGGTCCTTTCTCTCTTTCTTCTCCTTCTGGGACCCCTATAATGCCAATATTTGTGTGTTTAATGTTGTCTAGAGGTCTCAGGCTGTCTTCATTTCTTTTCATTCTTTTTTCTTTATTCTGTTCTCTGGCAGTGAATTCCACCATTCTGTCTTCCAGGTCACTTATCCGTTTTTCTGCCTCAGTTATTCTGCTATTGATTCCTTCTAGTGTAATTTTCATTTCAGTTATTGTATTGTTCATCTCTGTTTGTTTGTTGTTGAATTCTTCTAGGTCTTTATTAAACATTTCTTGCATCTTCTCGATCTTTGCCTCCATTCTTTTTCCGAGGTCCTGGGTCGTCTTCACTATCATTATTCTGAATTCTTTTTCTGGAAGGTTGCCTATCTCCACTTCATTTAGTTGTTTTTCTGGGGTTTTATCTTGTTCCTTCATCTGGTACATAGACCTCTGCCTTTTCATCTTGTCTGTATTTCTGTGAATGTGGTTTTTGTTCCACAGACTGCAGGATTGTAGTTCTTCTTGCTTCTGCTCTCTGCCCTCTGATGGATGAGGCTCTCTAAGAGGGTTGTGCAAGCTTCCTGATGGGAGGGACTGGTGGTGGGTAGAGCTGGCTGTTGCTCTGGTGGGCAAAGCTCAGTAAAACTTTAATCCACTTGTCTGCTGATGCGTGGGGCTGGGTGCCCTCCCTGTTGGTTTTTTCGCCTGAGGCGATCCAGCACTGGATCCTACCTGGGCTCTTTGGTGGGGCTAATGGCGGACTCTGGGAGGGCTCACACCATGGAGTACTTCCTAGAACTTCTGCTACCAGTGTCCTTGTCCTCCCTGTGAGACACAGCCACCGCCCCGCCTCCACAGGTGACTCTCCAACACTAGCAGGTAGGTCTGGTTCACTCTTCTATGGGGTCACTGCTCCTTCCCCTGGGTCCTGATGTGCACACTAATTGGTGTGTGCCCTCCAAGAGTGGAGTCTCTGTTTCCCCCCAGTCCTGTCGAAGTCCTGCAATCAAATCCCGCTAGCCTTCAAAGTCTGATTCTCTAGGAATTCCTCCTGCCGTTGCCGACCCCCAGGTTGGGAAGCCTGACATGGGGCTCAGACCCTTCACTCCAGTGGGTGGACTTCTGTGGTATAATTGTTCTCCAGTTTGTGAATCACCCACCCAGCATTTAAGGGATTTGATTTTATTGTGACTGCGCCCCTCCTACCATCTCATTGCGGCTTCTCCTTTGTCTTTGATGTGGGGTATCTTTTTTGGTCAATTCCAGTGTCTTCTTGTCGATGATTGTTTAGCAGTTAGTTGTGATGCTGGTGCTCTCACAAGAGGGAATGAGAGCACGTCCTTCTACTCCGCCATCTTGAACCAATCTCTTAGATATGTAGTTTTTAAAAAAATTAACCACAGAAATTGGCTTTTTTCCTCCAAGTAGTTTGAGTATCTTATATATCATTTAAAGTGTCTTCCTCTGTAGTAGAAGGGGTTGCCAGATGTTCACCCAGTTTTCTCCTCTTCCCCCCAGGGCACACAACCAGAGCTCATTTCCCAGCCTCCTTGCCGTTAGTTGAGGTCATGTGACTTGCTTCTAGCCAATGTGATATGACAGGAATAAAGACGTCCCATCCACTGCTGGCTCATAAAATCTCTCACATTCTTCTCCCTCAGAAGCACAGATTGAAGAGAATGCAGGTTTGAAAGGAGTCTCTCTCCTGAATGAATTCTTCTGTGTGTAGCATTTGATAGGTTACATCTCTCCTCTACCAGTAAGGGGTAAATTAGTTAATTTTTCTGTGCCTCAGTTTTCCTCATCTGCAAATTGGGAATATTGATTGTAACTAACTTGTAAATATTGTTAGAGCTATTGGAAGTATTATATGAGTTAATATTTGTAAATCACCTAGAAGAGTACTCTGTTTATAGTGAGCACTGCAGGAAAAATGTGTTAAAATATTAAAGCTCTATAAATATTATAATATTAGCTTTTATGGCTGTTCTAAACATTTTCACACATTTCCTTGGATGGCAATGAGAATATCCTTGGGTGACAGGTTTGTTTGTTTGTTTGAGGATAGGATAGAACTTAGGAGTTATGGCCTAGGTGTCAGATGGATTAGCCTGGGTTCAAATCTTGGCTTTGGCACTCAGCTGTGAGGCATTTAAAAATTACTTAACCTCACTGAATCTCAATTTTCTCATTAATAGGACCCTTAATACCTACTTAATATGGTTATTGGTGGATTCATGAGATAAAGTTTATAAAAAATTTAGTCAAGTGGCTGGCACATAGTAACTGCTCATTAAATAGCATTGCTGCTAGGCAGTAAGTGATTGAGAGGTCTGGTTTGAGATGCAGTTGTCCCGAACATTTGTAGTTAATATCTGAACCATTTTCTTCATCCCTACAATGAGGTTGTTAAGCTGAATTTAATTTTCAAACTTTTTTTTTTTAGCTGCAAAACTCTTCCTTCAAGCAAAATCTTAGATAAATATCCAATCTAACATAGATGGAAGCAGTAGGGTAAAGAGGGAGGAGACTCCTCTCCACCCACTGTTTTTCCCTCACAACCCCTTTCTGGATTGTCCCTGAATCACCTTTGTGGAATCCCAGGGTTCCTCAGCACAGTTTGATCATTTGTAGGACTTGAAATTCTCTAAACAATTTTGTTCCGGCTCTAACATTTTATGACCGCCAAGACCTGGCATTTGGCAATGAAATAGAACTGTGGTTAAAATGATACCAACACAACCTGTTCCCTATGCCGAGGCCTCTTCTGACTTGTCCAGTTGCTTCCATCGCTGCCTCTCACACTCACCAGTTCAACCCTCTCTCTCAGGGAACAATCCCTCCCTTTCCACCTGCTTCTGCCACATGGAGAGAGGGGGCAGGATACTGACGTAAGGCCATTGTCCAGCTGTGTCAGACCTCATCTAGGGGCCTAGCCTGTAGCATCTAGTGGAGCCACGCTAAGGCCAGAGGTTGAGTTTATGACAGATAAGTCCCTCAGCCAGTTGCAGAGCAAGGTTTTAAAACAAAATAAGCTATCTAGAGAAAAATGAGCTCTCTCAATACTTCTTCTCTAGCCCTACTTATTTGTGTCAATGTAAACCATCCAGTCAAAACTCCAGTCAGCCAGCTCTGACTGCAGAGGAGCAGCTCCATTTCCCTTGCATTCATAGCAGGTCACTTTGCTGCTCAAACCCTCAGGGGAATTCCACTTCCACTGAGGTGAAATTCAAGGACTTTTCCTTGGCCTCAGACCTTATCTCCCACCACTCTCCTCCTGGCCCTTGCTGCCACAATCATAATGACTCTGTAGTTCCTCCAACTTGTGAAGCACCTTCTGCTTCATCTCTTTCTTGCTTGAGGATACCCTGAAATTCCTCAGTTCCCTCTACTCTAGTAAGCCATCATTCTGTGATTTTTTTACCTCCTCTATAAAGCCTTCCTAAATCAATAGATAAGATCAGTGTCTCTCTGGATAAACACAGTTATCACAAACTTACATACGTACAAACTGTAAAAAAACAGGAGGAAAAAACCCCCTCTTTCTCTACCCTCTTAGGTTCTGTGACTGGGGCTCTGGAAATTAAATGGACAAAAGTCAGACTAACAAGAGAAAAACAGAGTTTATAAACTTGTGCAGTGCAAATAGACTCAGGAGCTGCTCAGTGATGCATAGCTCAAAGGGGTGCTTACAACCTGGGGCTTATATAGCACCTTCAGAAAGAATAATAGATTTGTGGAGAAGTGACAAGATAAAGAAAAAGGGGTTCAGACTTCTAGAAGTGGCCAGTTGTGGGAAGGTAAGTATGTGGGGGGAAGTAATGGAAGATAAGGGCTGTTTTAGTAAGATTTGCTATGTACATTACATCTCTGGGCTAAGAGTCTCTGGTGATTAAGAGTCATCTTGCCCTTCCTGGTACAGGGAGGGCACCTTTCTCACAAGAAATTCTAGATCCTGCTTTTAGATAGAAAGGTCACAGCCCTTCTTGTGTTGCTGTGTCTGAAGTACCTTCAGCTCAAGATAATATTTATGCCAAAGTGGCATACTTTGAGGGGGCATATTCTGATTCGCTACAATGTATATGAGGTGGACCAAATTTCTACCATTGCTACCTCTACCTTTAACTCTTACTATTAATAAATTCAGCTAATACTTATTAAGCACAATTTATATGCCAGTGAATGTGCTAAGCATGTCACATAGCTTATTTCATTTAATTCTTTCAACAACTCTATGTGGCTCAAAGAGGTTAAGTTAACCTGCCCACAATCACACAACGAGTAGATGGCAATAGACCAGGAATCCAACTCAACTCTATGCGACAACAGATTTCGACGGGTTCTCCACAGCCCCACTACAGACGACTGAGCTGGACTCAGCCAGCAGTTGGGGTGTAGTTATCTTTACTGCCTTTGAATTTTGCTGTGCCAAGCACCCCCTAAGGCTAAGAGGCTTTTGTTATACATCTTAACCTGTTAGCCCTGAAAGGCAAGGAAGGTCATTACACACAATGGGCACTTAAATCCATTTGAATGATGACTCTGCTGCCTTTATAACCAAGCCAGCAGTTTGGACTGGAGTCCAAAACTCTGGGCTGCTCGATAAATCCCTGTCAGAGTGATTGCTGATAGCTTGTTTTCTTTCCTTTGCTGGAGTATTTATAGAAGAACTTTGAGCAAGCTCCAAAATGTAATACTCTCCAGAGATACTTTTTGGACCTTGAAACTATGTCCTGTAAAGAGAAAAAATTGCTAGGATTTCAGATAAGGCTCAAATATTGATTTGTGAGTACCTCTCAGAGAACTCAGCTATGCTTAGTTGAATCCTGTATTATTCCTATCCAGTCCTACCACTGAAACAAACTACTAACATATTTAAGTACATGCTGACTAAAGTAAAAATTTTTCAATATTTTAGTAACTTTATTGCCAAAAACAAGTTGTTGCATTACTTCAAACTTGTCGCAGAATCTGAGAGTCAAACAGGAAATTTATAAACCATGTAGTGCAATACTGTTATTTTTCAGAATAAGAGATGTAGAGAAGAGAATGAATTTGCCTGAGATCACAAAGCTAGTCTTTGTCTCAGTTATAAGTAAACAAATCAAACTTGATATCTATAATTCTTTTGGATGTGTTGCCCACTTCCTGAATTTATTACTAGTCTTTGTCTCAGTTATAAGTAAACAAATCAAACTTGATATCTATAATTCATTCTTTTGGATGTGTTGCCCACTTCCTGAATTTATTACTTTTTTTGTGGTATCTTCAATGCCTGGCACAATACAAACACAATATACAAGTGCTCAATAAATGTTTACTGAGTTGGACAATGTTTCAAAAATCTGATATGTTTCCAGATACAATATTTGCTTTTATCAGTTACTGATCCAAATAATTTTTAAAAATAAAAATGCATCCATACTGTAAAAGAAAAAGTGTACCGGAGTCAAACAGTCCAGGAAGACTTTGTTCAAGACTATTGCAACTGGGGAGAGAGATTGAACTCAACTCTGCTGAAACAAAAGGTGGGGAGAAGTTTTGAACACTAAGGTGAGCTAGTGAACGAATATTGGAGGATGTTAGTGGGGAGGTTGATCATCTGTGTCTGCTATTAGGCTCCTACCCTCCCACAAAGAGTGGGATATGGGGACACTGTCCTTCTTAAAGATTACATATCAGAGGAGTGGCTCCCAGGTCTTAGAGAAGATGTTCCTGGGTGTGGCAAGAGGCTAGGAGAAGATTTATGTCTCAGTGGGAGAGAAAGAATTTGTGACGCCAAATTTTCTAAAGTAAATGCTCTAAGCAGAGGGAGGTCAGGGGTCAAGGGTCAGGAAGAAGACTGTGTAAAGTTTAGTCGAGCTGAGGGGAATGCCAAGGTTGTCTTGGTCAGTACCTTCTGGTAAAGAAGGAAGTTTAAACACATATATTTCCTTTTACTCTCTCCCAAAACTCCAATAAAATGCTAGCAAAAATATTTTTGTTAAGGCTTAAAACCACAAGGACTGGAGGTAAGAGTAAAGAACTTTTGGAAACTGGAAAGCAAATAAAAGAACAGAAATTGACTCTTGGTAGACTGAGAAGGTTAATTCCTTAACTGGCTTTGTGGAAAGCCAAGAAGCAACCTGGTTTATGTTGCACACCCTGCCCCGCCCCCCAAATGTTTCTGAATTGTCAGTATCAGGAATATCTGGATGTGAAGATAGGGTTAAAAACAGGGTGATTGTTTGAATAGCACAAATGAAAAACTCAATTAAATGGTTGGAAGATTAGTTTGAGGAAATCTAATGGAAAATGGAACAAAAAAGGCAAAGAGATGAAAAAAAGAGGAGAGACAACTATAAGAAAATTAAAGAACTAGTCCCTGAAATCAAATAGCCCCCAAAGGAAGGGGTTCTAGAAATAGGACAAAGAATATAAAGGGGAGGAATTAAACAAGGCACAAGTAATGCAAGATAATTTGCCAGCACCAGATCAAAAGGCTTCCACGTAAAGATGCATCAATGTGAAATTTTAGAATGTTAGGGGCAGCAAGAGATCCCATGAATTTCCAGAGAGGAACAAACGAGGTTGCATGTAAAGAATGGGGAATCAGAATTACAGTAACATTTGAAAGTGAAAAGGCGATGGAGCCTTAAAATTCTGAAGGAAATCTTTTGAAAAAATGTATTTTCGAATAGAGAATTTCAACCTTTCCAAGCTATCACTTTATATGTGAGGTCAGACTAAAAAGAGTTTTGGATGTTCTAAGTCTCCCATGCGATTTTTCTCAAGAAGTTAATGTGTATCACGGAAATAGAGGAATGAACTGAGAGAGGAGAGCATGGAATGTAGGAAGAAAGAGATCCAATACAGGAAAGGGGAAAAAGGCATCTCTAGGGGGACAGGGAATGTTAATTCCAAGATCACAAGTGTGCCCAGCTTAGATGGCAAGTTTAGACTACAAATACTGTGTGCTGTCACTTATATATGGAATATTAAAAAACCAAACTTATAAAAACAGACAGTAGAATGGTGATTACCAGGACCTGGGGGGTGGGGGAAATGGAGAGGTGTGTGATGGTACAAACTCGCAGCTAGTAGATGGAAAAGTCCTAGAGGTCTAATCCACAGCATCGTGATTTTAGTCAACAATACTGTATTATAAACTTCAAAGTTGCTAAGAGACTAAATTTTAATTGCTCTCACCACAAAAAAAGAAAGTAATAATTATGTGATGACAGAGGTGTTAGCTAATGCTAAGGTGGTAACCGTATTGCAATATATAAATGTATCAAATCAACATGTGTACACCTTAAGCTTCTACAATGTTATATGACAGTTCTATCTCCATTTAAATAAATACATACATACATACATGGATACATAATTTAAAAAGAGAGGTTAAAAGATTCTTAGTAGTTTTCATCATGACGAGTAAAGTGATAGAGTACCTGAGAAGTGATTTAGCTATTTGATGATGATTTGGGGCTTAAGTTAAGGATCAGGTTATAGAAACCTGAGAAATTTAACATACAAATGGACAATGGCCAGACCATATATAAAAATGGAACTGTGACCCACAGTCTGTAGCAATCAGACCAGAAAACCAGTCCGTTAGCTACAGTAACTGGCCCAGGAAGCCAGGCTGTGCTATCTGTAAGTCAGACTTGTAGGAAGTCAGACTACCATCTCTAGAAAATGGTCCAGGAAGTCAAATAATAATCCCTGTAACAATCAGCCTCAAACAGCCAGGATCTGATGCATGACTGACAGCTTTCCTAACTTTTATTCCTGCTTCCAACTTAGGACTAACCAGAGAAAGCCGAATACGTACCGCTAACCAATCACATGGACGCCCTGCTTCAAGTTAGCCCATTTACATCTTCCCCAGACCTAGAGTCTCTGTTCAGGGCACACCTGAAGCCTTCCCTCTGTTCCACTATGAAGCTTTCCTACTCCACTGCCTGCCTTTGGGTTTCTGCTGAAAAGCAAGTGATGGTGTCTGACTCTTGCTATAGTGATCTCTGAGTAAATAGCCTTTACTTGTTCTCATATTTCCACAAACCCAAGCCAAAAAAAAAAAAAAGCCATTTTTAAATGCAATGATTTTAAAAGCAATGATAATCTATCATGAGACTTAGCTGTGAGTAAAAATTTCATAATCAGAGACTTTAATTTATGTTTATAACATAATTATGTTTAATTTACATTAATGTGTAAATTTTAATGTAAGCATTAAATATTAACCCATGTTTTTATTTGCTTTCATGGATAGAGTTAAAAAGTATATCTAGTCCATTGTACTGCAGGAGATAGAAGCCACTAAAAATCTTTTTTAAAGAACACTATGCTATTGTGATATAATTTGTGTATAATTAAAGACATCCATCTAAGTGTGAGGTTTAATGAGTTTTGACAAATGTATTCACCCATGTGACCACCACTACAATCAAGAACATTTCAGCATCCCCCAAAGTTCCCTTATGACCCCGTTGGATGCCCCACCATACACCCAGCCCCAGGCAACCAGTGATCTGCTTTCTGTCACTACTGATTAGATTCCCTATGAAGGAATTGCAGAACGAATAAACAGAACCAAGCAGTACCATTGTTTTACCGTTTTTCATCCTCACCAGAGATGTACTACATGAGCATCAGTCATTTCACATTAGCTCCAGTGAGTCTTGTCCGTGTTTTACATTTTACCTCATCTTTTGAGTTCCTGGAGGTCTCCCTTTGTGGTGTGGTTTTGTTTGGTTTTAGGTACATAGAACATGCTTTTGTTTTCAAGGATTTCGCTCTGACATAGACTTTCAGTTATTTCATTTCCTGGAACGAGTGAGAAAGGCCAGGTATCAGCAGATAGTATGTTTCAGGATATTATTTCCAAGAGTGGGATTTAAGTTATTGTGGTTGGGTTGAAATGGGGGATGTAGTTTAATAGGAGCTCTGGACTTGTTCAAATAGAAGATGAGAGGTAATCAAAGCATAGTTTCCATGATACAGAACCTGTGAATCTTTATGTGCCTGTAGGACTCCCTATTCTGTACCTATCATTCCATGTACTAACCATTCTCCTTTTATCTTCTTCCTTCCATAAAAGTCAGGTTATTTTGATATAATTTACAAATGGTAACATTCACCCTTTTAGGTGTACTACAGTTCAATAAGTTTTGACAAATGTATGTAGTCCTATAACCACCACCACAATCAAATAATGATATTTCTGTCATTCCCAAAACTTCCCTTGTGCCTCTGTAGTCAATCCCCTGCCTCCGTCTCCAGCTCCTGGAACCATGGATCTGATTTGCCTTTCCCAGGTGTCACATATTTGGAAGTATGCAATATGTAGCCTTTTCAGATTGATTTCTTTCACCTAGTAATATGCATTTGAGATTCATCCATGTTGGGTATATCAGTAGTTTGTTTCTTTTTATTGCTGAGCAGTATTCCAGTGTATGAATGAACAACAACTGTTTAGCCATTTGTCTGTTGATGGACATTTGAAAAACTTCTGTTTTTGGAAACTGTGAGTAAAGCAGCTGTAAATAGTTGCATACATGTCTTTCTGGAATATATACTTTCTCATTTCTCTTGGATAAATACCTAGAATGGGATTGCTAGGTCAAATGGTATATGTAACTTTCTAAAAAAACTGCCAAACTCTTTTCTAAGTTGACTGTACGTTTGTTTTCTTACTAGGAATGTACAGAAGTTTCATTTGTTCTACAGCCTCATCAGCACTTGGTATTATCAGTTTAAAAAATTTTACCTATTCCAATAGGTGTGTAGTAATGTCTCAGTGTGGTCTTAGTTTGTTTGCATTTCCCCAAGGACTAATGATGTTGAGCATCTTTTTTTTTTTTTTTTTTGGCTGTGTTGGGTCTTTTGTTTCTGTGCGAGGGCTTTCTCTAGTTGCGGCGAGCAGGGGCCACTCTTCATCGCGGTGCGCGGGCCTTTCACTGTCGCAGCCTCTCTTGTTACAGGGCACAGGCTCCAGACGTGGAGGCTCAGTAGTTGTGGCTCACGGGCCTAGTTGCTCAGCGGCATGTGGGATCTCCCCAGACCAGAGCTCGAACCCGTGTCCCCTGCATTGGCAGGCAGATTCTCAACCACTGCGCCACAAGGGAAGCCCTGAGCATCTTTTTAAGTGCTCATTTTCTAACCATATCTCTTTGGTGGACTAAAGTTTTTTGCTGTTCTTTTAAATTATTCAGCTGTAAGGGTTTTTTGTATATTCTGAATACAAGTCATTTTTCAGAGATGCGTTTTACAAATATTTTCTCTTAGTTTGTTGCTTGTCTCTTTTATCTTCTTTAAGGTATCTTTCAAAGAACAGAAGTTTATAATTTTTTAAAATAAATTTATTTATTTTTGGCTGTGTTGGGTCTTCGTTACTGCATGTGGGCTTTCTCTAGTTGCGGCGAGTGGGGGATACTCTTCGTTGTGGTGCGTGGGCTTCTCGTTGTGGTGGCTTCTCTTGTTGTGGAGCACAGGCTCTAGGCGTACAGGCTTCAGTAGTTGCAGCACGCGGGCTCAGTAGTTGTGGCACATGGGCTTAGATGCTCTGCGGCATGTGGGATTTTCCCGGACCAGGGCTCGAACCCGTGCCCCCTACATTGGCAGGCGGATTCTCAACCACTGCACCACCAGGGAAACCCAGAAATTTATAATTTTGACATAGTACAGTTTATATCAGTTTGCCCATCTCAATTTCACAAGGCTTTTCTCCTGTGTTTTCCTCTAGAAGTGATATGTTTACATTTATTTTTTAGGACTATGATCCAATTTGAGTTACTTTTTTGTATTTTTGTATGTGGTGTGAAGTAAGAGTCGAGGATTTTTTACTTTTGCTCTTAGATAACCAGATTTTCCAGCACCATTTGTTTAAGTCTTTCTCCATCGAATTGCCTTGACACCTTGTCAAAATGAATTGATCGTATATGTATGGGGCTTTTATTCCCACTTGAATTGTCCTTGTCAGAGTAATGCTGGCCTCAGAGGATGAATTGGGAAGTAATCACTCCTTAATTTCTTAGAAGAGTTTGGGTAGAATTGGTATTCTTTCTTTCTTAAATATTTGCCAGAATTTCCCAGTGAAGTCATATGGGCCTGGAGTTTTATTCATGGGAAAGTTTATTCATACAATTTAATTTAAAAAACAGATATAGAGCTATTCAGGTTATCTATTTCTTTTTGTGTAGACTTTGATAAATTTTGTATTTCAAGGAATTTGTCCAATTAATCTCAGTTGTCACATTTTTGGGCATGGTGTTTATTAGGAAAAAGTAATTCTTGATAATCCCTTATTATCTTTTAAAATACTTTCTAGTACTGCTTTAGTTGCATCCCACAAGTACGGGAATGTTGTGTTTTCATCTTCATTCAGTTCAAAATACTTTCTAATTTATTTTTTGATTTCTTCTCTGACCCATGGATTACTTTTTAAAGTAAATTAGTGTCCAAATATTTGAATATTTTTCCAGACAACCTTCTGTTATGGATTTTTAGTTTAATTTCAGTCAGAGAACATATTTTGTATTACTTGAGCCCTGTTATATTTTTTGAGACTTTCAAATGGAAATATATTAATTTATAATATTATGTTAGTTTTAGGTGTAAAACATAGTGATTCAATATTTTAATAGAGTATATTCTATTTAAAGTTATTACAAAACATTGGCTATATTCCCTGTACTGTACAGTATATCCTTGTAGCTTATTTATTTTATACATAGTAGTTTGTATCTCTTAATCCCCTACCTGTATCTTGCCCTTCCCCAACCCCTCTCCCCATTGGTAACCACTAGTTTCTTCTCTATGAGTCTATTTCTGTTTTGTTATATTCATTTGTTTTTTTTTTTAGATTCCAAATATAAGTAATAACATATAGTATTTGTCTTTCTCTGTCTGATTTATTTCACTAAGCATAATACCTTCCAGGTCCAGTTGAGACTTCTTTTATGCATCCAGGATATGGTCTAACTTGGTAAATGTTGTGTGCACTTGAGAAGAATGAGTATTCATTCTGCTCTCGTTCACTGGCGTGTTCTAGAAATGTCAGTTAGGTCTATCTGGTTAATAGAGTTGTTTAAATTTTCTATATCCTTACTGATTTTATGTCAACTTATTTGATTAGTTATTGAGAAAGGGGCGGTCAACTCTCCAATTACAATTGTAGATTATTTCTTCTTGCAGTTCTGTCAGTTTTGTTCCATGTATTTTGAAGATCCATTATTAGTTGCATTCACATTTAGGATTATGTTCTCTTGAGTAATTAACCTTTATCATTATGAAATAACCTTTTTATCTCTGGTAATACTCTTTGCCATGAAATCTGTTTTGCCTGATATTAGTATAGGAACTCCAAGTTAAATTTTTTTCTTATCTATTTATTTGTAGTATTAGCATGATATATCTTGTCTCATCTCTTTATTTCTAACATATTTGTGTTTTCATATGTGAAATGGACTTCTTGTAGGCAGCATACAGTTGGGTCTTTCTAACCAACAAGACAATCTCTATCTTTAACTAGAGTGTTTAGACGATTTACATTTAATGGGATTGTTGATCCTTATGGATTCTTTCTCCATGCACTCTCCATCAACCTCCCACAATACTATGCGGTATAAGTTCCAACCACCTCAGTATTCTCAAACTCAATTTTTGTCTCCTCAAATAAAATACTCTACTTGTGATCTCTTTCTCCATGATTCATGATCCAGAGAAGACTCCAAACAGATAGCTGGGGTGATTACTTGGCTCACCTTGTGTGTTTCCATTCTCTGAGAGAGCACAGTCCTGTGTTGCCTGTTGTCTAATATCCCCAAACTGCTTCCTCATACATTTTGTCCAATTTTCTTGTTTCTGGTGAGAGGGTAAATCTAGTCCCCATTATTCAATCATGGCTGGAGTGGAAGTCTCCCTCAAAATCTTTTAAAATTAATAAATTAGCTAAGGAAATCTTGACATATATACTGTGAAATGCATGTTATACAATTATGTAAATTGATATATGTATTAATTTCATATAAAATGATAGAAGTGGGGGAATATAATATCTGCTTAACTCTCATGCCCTCATATCCTAGCATTGGACTCTCTCTCAAGGTAATGAGAGTTGGCCTCCTCTTATCTTTTGTACTTTTCTGCATTGCAAGTCATGGTGTCCATGTGTCCACCCCAGGATATCCCACCTTCAGGTTAAGCTTTTTCAATGGCAATATAAATGATTTTAATTATAAAAGTAAGAGTGGGCTGTTATAAACCACTACGCAGGATTTATAGTGCCCCAGCTTTGAAGACAGCTTTGCTTAAGGTGCCTTGGTGGGATGTTGCTGTCCCCGCATGCTCACATTATTTTGAAATTAGAGTCCTTTACAGCAAGGTCCCTGAGAAGTCTGTATTTTCTTTCAGTCAGAAAAGAGTCAGGAGAGATTTCTTTCACAGAGTACAAATGGTTGCTGCTTTATGTGTTTTATCTGATATGTTTACTCTCCACTCCCTGCTTCCTCCTTCTCTGCCTATTCATTATCTTTATCATTTTTCAAATTTAGTTTAATTTATTTTTTTACACAGCAGGTTCTTATTAGTCATCAGTTTTATACACATCACTGTATACATGTCAATCCAAATCTCTCAGTTCATCCCACCACCACCACCACCCCCTGCTGCTTTACCCCCTTGGTGTCCATACGTTTGTTCTCTACATCTGTGTCTCAATTTCTGTCCTGCAAACCAGTTCGTCTGTACTATTTTTCTAGGTTCCACATATATGCGTTAATATACGATATTTGTTTTTCTCTTTGTGACTTGCTTCACTCTGAATGAGTGAAGATCCATCCACATCTCAACAAATGACCCAATTTCGTTCCTTTTTATGGCTGAGTAATATTCCATTGCATATATGTACCACATCTTCTTTATCCATTCATCTGTTGATGGGCATTTAGGTTGCTTCCATGACCTGGCTATTGTAAATAGTGCTGCAAAGAACATTGGGCTGCATGTGTCTTTTTGAATTATGGTTTTCTCTGGGTATATGCCCAGTAGTGGGACTGCTGGATCATATGGTAATTCTATTTTTAGTTTTTTAAGGAACTTCCATACTGTTCTCCATAGCGGCTGTATCAATTTACATTCCCACCAATAGTGGAAGAGGGTTCTGTTTTCTTCTCCACACCCTCTCCAGCATTTGTTGTTTGTAGATTTTCTGATGATGCCCATTCTAACTGATGTGAGGTGATACCTCATTATAGTTTTGATTTGCATTTCTCTAATAATTAGTGATGTTGAGCAGCTTTTCACGTGCTTCTTGGCCATCTGTGTGTCTTCTTTGGAGAAATGTCTATTTAGGTCTTCCGCCCATTTTTAGATTGGGTTGTTTGTTTCTTTACTATTGAGCTGCATGAGCTGTTTATATATTTTGGAGATTAATCCTTTGTCTTATGATTCGTTTGCAAACATTTTCTCCCATTCTGAGGGTTGTCTATTCGTCTTGTTTATGGTTTCCTTTGCTGTGCAAAAGCTTTGAAGTTTCATTAGGTCCCATTTGTTTATTTTTGTTT
This sequence comes from Delphinapterus leucas, assembly GCF_059928025.1. NCBI lineage: Eukaryota > Metazoa > Chordata > Mammalia > Artiodactyla > Monodontidae > Delphinapterus > Delphinapterus leucas. The sequence continues at coordinate 79,779,667 of NC_143140.1, forward strand.
TTATTTCCATTACTCTAGGAGGTGGATCAAAAAAGATCTTGCTGTGATTTATGTCAAAGAGTGTTCTTCCTATGTTTTCCTCTAAGAGTTTTATAGCGTCCAGTCTTCCATTTAGGTCTCTAATCCATTTGGAGTTTATTTTTGTGTATTGTGTTAGGGAGTGTTCTAATTTCATTCTTTTACATGTAGCTGTTCAATTTTCCCAGCACCACTTATTGAAGAGACTGTCTTTTCTCCATTGTATATCCTTGCTGCCTTTGTCATAGATTAGTTGACCGTAGGTGCGTGGGTTTATCTCTGGGCTTTATATCTTTTTCCATTGATCTATGTTTCTGTTTCTGTGCCAGTACCATATTGTCTTGATTACTGTAGCTTTGTAGTATAGTCTGAAGTCATGGAGCCTGATTCCTCCAGCTCCGTTTTTCGTTCTCAAGATTGCTTTGTCTGTTCGGGGTCTTTTGTGTTTCCATACAAATTGTGAAATTTTTTGTTTTAGTTCTGTGAAAAATGCCAGTGGTAATTTGATAGGGATTGCATTGAATCTGTAGATTGCTTTGGGTAGTAGAGTCATTTCCACAATGTTGATTCTTTCAATCCAAGAACGTGGTATATCTCTCCATCTATTTGTATCATCTTTAATTTCTTTCATCAGTGTCTTATAATTTTCTGCATACAGGTCTTTTGTCTCCTTAGGTAGGTTTATTCCTAGATATTTTATTCCTTTTGTTGCAATGGTAAATAGGAGTGTTTTCGTGATTTCACTTTCAGATTTTTCATCATTAGTGTATGGGAATGCCAGAGACTTCTGTGCATTAATTTTGTATCCTGCAACTTTACCAAATTCATTGATTAGCTCTAGTAGTTCTCTGGTAGAGTCTTTATGATTCTCTTTGTATACTATCATGTCATCTGCAAACTGTGACAGCTTTAATTCTCCTTTTCCAATTTGGATTCCTTTTATTTCTTTTTCTTCTCTGATTGCTGTGGCTAAAACTTCCAAAACTATGTTAAATAAGAGTGGTGAGAGTGGGCAACCTTGTCTTGTTCCTGATCTTAGTGGAAATGCTTTCAGTTTTTCACCATTGAGGACGATGTTGGCTGTGGGTTTGTCATATAGGGCCTTTATTATATTGAGGAAAGTTCCCTCTATGCCTACTTTCTGCAGGGTTTTTACCATAAATGGGTGTTGAATTTTGTCAAAAGCTTTCTCTGCATCTATTGAGATGATCATATGGTTTTTCTCCTTCAATTTGTTAATATGGTTGTATCACGTTGATTGATTTGCATATATTGAAGAATCCTTGCATTCCTGGAATAAACCCCAGTTGATTATGGTGTATGATCCTTTTAATGTGCTGTTGGATTCTGTTTGCTAATATTTTGTTGAGGATTTTTGCATCTATGTTCATCAGTAATATTGGCCTGTAGTTTTCTTTCTTTGTGACATCCTTGTCTGGTTTTGGTATCAGGGTGATGGTGGCCTCGTACAATGAGTTTGGGAGTGTTCCTTCATCTGCTATATTTTGGAATAGTTTGAGAAGGATAGGTGTTAGCTCTTCTCTAAATGTTTGATAGAATTCGCCTGTGAAGCCATCTGGTCCTGGGCTTTTCTTTGTTGGAAGATTTTTAATCACAGTTTCAATTTCAGTGCTGTTGATATTTTCTGTTTCTTCCTGATTCAGTCTTGGCAGGTTGTGCATGTCTTAGAATTTGTCCATTTCTTCCAGGTTGTCCATTTTATTGGCATAGAGTTGCTTGTAGTAATCTCTCATGATCTTTTGTATTTCTGCAGTGTCAGTTGTTACTTCTCCTTTTTCATTTCTAATTCTATTGATTTGAGTTCTCCCTCTTTTTCTTGATGAGTCTGGCTAATGGTTTATCAATTTTGTTTATCTTCTCAAAGAACCAGCTCTTAGTTTTCTTGATCTTTGCTATTGTTTTCTTTGTTTCTTTTCATTTATTTCTGCTTTGATCTTTATGATTTCTTTCCTTCTGCTAAATTTGGGGTTTTTTTGTTCTTGTTTCTCTAATTGCTTTAGGTGCAAGGTTAGGTTGTTTATTCGAGATGTTTCCTGTTTCTTAAGGTAGGATTGTATTGCTATGAACTTCCCTCTTAGAACTGCTTTTGCTGCATCCCATAGGTTTTGGATCGTCGTGTCTCCATTGTCATTTGTTTCTAGGTATTTTTTTATTTCCTCTTTCATTTCTTCAGTGATCACTTTGTTATTAAGTAGTATATTGTTTAGCCTCCATGTGTTTGTATTTTTTACAGATCTTTTACTGTAATTGATATCTAGTCTCATAGCGTTGTGGTTGGAAAAGATACTTGATACAATTTCAATTTTCTTAAATTTACCAAGGCTTGATTTGTGACCCAAGATATGATCTATCCTGGAGAATGTTCCATGAGCACTTGAGAAAAATGTGTATTCTGTTGTTTTTGAATGGAATGTTCTATAAATATTTATATTCTATAAATATCAATTAAGTCCATCTTGTTTAATGTATTTAAAGCTTGTGTTTCCTTATTTATTTTCATTTTGGATGATCTGTCCATGGGTGAAAGTGGGGTGTTAAATTCCCCTACTATGATTGTGTTACTGTCGATTTCCCCTTTTATGGCTGTTAGCATTTGCCTTATGTATTGAGGTGCTCCTATGTTGGGTGCATAAATATTTACAATTGTTATATCTTCTTGGATCGATCCCTTGATCATTATGTAGTGTCCTTCTTTGTCTCTTGTAATAGTCTTTATTTTAAAGTCTATTTTGTCTGATATGAAAATTGCCACTCCAGCTTTCTTTTGGTTTCCATTTGCATGGAATATCTTTTTCCATCCCCTTACTTTCAGTCTGTATGTGTCTCTAGGTCTGAAGTGGGTCTCTTGTAGACAGCATATATATGGGTCTTGTTTTTGTATCCATTCAGTGAGCCTGTGTCTTTTGGTTGGAGCATTTAATCCATTCACATTTAAGGTAATTATCGATATGTATGTTCCTATTACCATTTTCTTAATTGTTTTGGGTTCGTTATTGTAGGTCTTTTCCTTCTCTTGTGTTTCTTGCCTAGAGAAGTTCCTTTAGCATTTGTTTTAAAGCTGGTTTGGTGGTGCTGAACTCTCTCAGCTTTTGCTTGTCTGTAAAGGTTTTAATTTCTTTATCAAATCTGAATGAGATCCTTGCTGGGTAGAGTAATCTTGGTTGCAGGTTTTTCTCCTTCATCACTTTCAATATGTCCTGTCAGTCCCTTCTGGCTTGCAGAGTTTCTGCTGAAAGATCAGCTGTTAACATTATGGGGATTCCCTTGTGTGTTATTTGTTGTTTTTCCCTTGCTGCTTTTAATATGTTTTCTTTGTATTTAATTTTTGACAGTTTGATTAATACGTGTCTTGGCATATTTCTCCTTGGATTTATCCTGTATGGGACTCTCTGTGTTTCTTGGACTTGATTAACTATTTCCTTTCCCATATTAGGGAAGTGTTCAACTATAATCTCTTCAAATATTTTCTCAGGCCGTTTCTCTTTCTCTTGTTCTTCCGGAACCCCTATAATTCGAATGTTGGTGTGTTTAATGTTGTCCCAGATGTCTCTGAGACTGTCCTCAGTTCTTTTCATTCTTTTTTCTTTATTCTGCTCTGCAGTAGTTATTTCCACTATTTTATCTTCCAGGTCACTTATCCGTTCTTCTGCCTCAGTTATTCTGCTATTGATCCCATCTAGAGTATTTTTAGTTTCATTTTTTGTGTTGTTCATCATTGCTTGTTTCATCTTTAGTTCTTCTAGGTCTTTGTTAAATGTTTCTTGCATTTTGTCTATTCTATTTCCAAGATTTTGGATCATCTTTACTATCATTCTGAATTCATTTTCAGGTAGACTGCCTATTTCCTCTTCATTTGTTAGGTCTGGTGGGTTTTTATCTTGCTCCTTCATCTGCTGTGTGTTTCTTTGTCTTCTCATTTTGCTTATCTTACTGGGTTTGGGGTCTCCTTTTTTCAGGCTGCAGGTTCATAGTTCCCATTGTTTTTGGTGTCTGTCCCCAGTGGCTAAATTTGTTCAGTGGGTTGTGTAGGCTTCCTGGTGGAGGGGACTAGTGTCTGTGTTCTGGTGGATGTGGCTGGATCTTTTCTTTCTGGTGGGCAGGTCCACGTCTGGTGGTGTGTTTTGGGGTGTCTGTGGACTTACTATGATTTTAGGCAGCCTGTCTGCTAATGGGTGGGGTTGTGTTCCTGTCTTGCTAGTTGTTTGGCATAGGGTGTCCAGCACTGTAGCTTGCTGGTCGTTGAGTGAACCTGGGTGCTGGTGTTGAGATGGAGATCTCTGGGAGATTTTCGCCATTTGATATTATGTGGAGCTGGGAGGTCTCTTGTGGACCAGTTTCCTGAAGTTGGCTCTCCCACCTCAGAGGCAGAGCACTGACTCCTGGCTGCAGCACCAAGAGCCTTTCATCCACACGGCTCAAAATAAAATGGAGAAAAAGTAGAAAGAAAGAAAGAGAGAAAGAAAGAAAGAGAGAAAGAAAGAAAGAAAGGAAGAAAGAAAGGAAGGAAGAAAGGAGGGAGGGTCGAAGGAAGGAGGGAAGGAAGGAAAGAAGATAAAGTAAAATAAAATAAAGTTATTAAAAAAATAATTATTAAGAAAAGAGAAGAAAAAAACCCAAAACGGATGGATAGAACCCTAGGACAAATGGTGGAAGCAAAGCTATACAGACAAAATCTCACAAAGAAGCATACACATACACACTCACAAAAAGGGGAAAAGGGGAAAAATATAATAGATCTTGCTCTCGAAGCCCACCTCCTCAATTTGGGATGATTCGTTGTCTATTCAGGTATTCTACAGATGCAGGTACATCAAGTTGATAGTGGAGCTTTAATCCGCTGCTTCTGAGGCTGCTGGGAGAGATTTCCCTTTCTCTTCTTTGTTCTCACAGCTCCCGGGGCTCAGCTTTGGATTTGGCCCCGCCTCTGCGTGTCGGTCGCGGAGGGCGTCTGTTCTTCGCTCAGACAGGACAGGGTTAAAGGAGCCGCTGATTCGGGGCCTCTGGCTCACTCAGGCCGGGGGGGAGGGAGGGGCACGGAGTGGGGGGCGAGCCTGCGGCGGCAGAGGCCGGCATGACGTTGCACCAGACTGAGGCGCGCCGTGCGTTCTCCTGGGGAAGTTGTCCCTGGATCATTAGCGGGCTGCACAGGCTCCCCGGAAGGGAGGTGTGGAGAGTGACCTGTGCTTGCACACAGGCTTCTTGGTGGCGGCAGCAGCAGCCTTAGCGTCTCGTCTCTGGGGTCCATGCTTTTAGCCGCGGCTCGCGCCCGTCTCTGGAGCTCCTTTAAGCAGCACTCTTAATACCCTCTCCTCGCGCACCAGGAAACAAAGAAGGAAGATAAAGTCTCTTGCCTCTTCGGCAGGTCCAGACCTTTCCTCGGACTCCCTCCCGGCTAGCCGTGGTGCACCAACCCCCCGCAGGCCGCATTCACGCCACCAACCCCAGTCCTCCCCCTGGGATCCGACTGAAGCCCGAGCCTCAGCTCCCAGCCCAGCCCGCCCCGGTGGGTGAGCAGACAAGCCTCTCGGGCACCGATCCTCTGTGCGGGAATCTCTCCACTTTGCCCTCCGCACCCCTGTAGTTCTTCTTGCTTCTGCTGTCTGCCCTCTGTGTTTATCATTTTAATAGTACTGCTTTATAACTTATTTAAGCTTTACTATGCATAAACTATTTTACATTATTATAAGGAATACAAGTTTGTAATGAAAGTAATTATTAACTTCTACTCTATAGAAAATGAAACAGCTACATAAATGTTGTTAAGACTTACTCAAGGTCAGGTATGGATATGTATTAGTAACAAAGCTAAGACTAAAACTCCAGGTCTTCTGATTCCAAATCTCATGGTGATTTTTCACGGTACTTCAGTGTCTTTCCTGCAGGCCCTTTCTTATTTATTGGTCTAGTTTGTTCTCAACTAACCTTGCCTTCAAAACTCATGCTTGATGTAATTTTTTTAATCCCAGAGGCTTTCAATTTCCCTGATGTTACAGAGCAGTATTCCTTTTATAAACATGTTGGAAGAATCCCTTTCTAAACAAGGTTCACGATATAAATGTTTGTTTTTGATGCTTCTGTTTTAATGAACACATGAAGTTCCAAAAAGCTTTTTATAAGTCCATTTGTTCATGAGTCCAAAGCATTACTTTTAAATTGGTTAATGTATCCATATCATGTAAAGTTAGTTTTCTTCAAAGAACTGTACACATTGATGGGATTAGTTCAGAATTTTGGACTTTCTTGGCCCCTTTCTTACCACTTTCATCATTCTCCAAAAGCTTTGTACTTTTTGGACATAATGGAGTTAATAATGTTAACAAACTAACTCAGAAAACACAAACACGATCTGGCGTGCAGATCTGGGTGTGTTTAGTCTGCACGGAGCTTTTCCAAAATGTGAATTAGCTGCAATATTTAAAACCAGGAGACTTCACATAAAAATCAGAATTTTTTCTGTCTCGAAAAATCAGAATATCTTGCACCAGTGAGCCCTCAACCCCTCATGATAACAGTTGTCCAGAGCTGAGGTTTGGCTGCCCTCTTCCGATAGGGCATGCACTACTTGGTCTGCTACAAGTTTTATTTTCCCGTTGTCTTTTACTGGTCTCACTTCACTCATTTACTTTATCTGCCTGAGTTTATGATTTCAGCCGCAGACTAACAAACTTTAGTCGAGACTAAAATATCTGGGTGCAACCATGGTGCCCTCTGTTGGTGAAGAGCAGGCTGGTGGGGTGTGGCTCTGAAAAGTTGCTTTGTTCATCTGTACAGATGGCTGTGAATTGAAAGTTTGTAAGTAGAGAAGCACTTACATTTATTAAGTATGTATATGTAGCAGCATAAGTATTCTCCAAGTTTCCCACACCTGTGTACCTGCAGTTCAATTCCTAACCTTCACAGACCTTTCGGGAGGATTGGGTATGTGTGTTTGTATGTGCACGTGCACTGTGGGATACAGAAAGTGGAGAGAAGTTAGCAGTACGCTTCCCTTGAAAATTCTTCCCAGAGACCAAGCATTACAGGAATTTGTTCATCTGGCTTTCTGGAAGAGGTCCCGCCTTTCCTGCATTGCTGTTGAACATGACTTATCCCATAGCAGAAAGAGCAACAACGTTTGGAATCAGAAAACCCTGATAACGGTCTTATTCTTGCCCATTACTATTTGGTCTGGATCAAGCTACCAAGTTTCTGTGGTCTTTTGGTTTTCTCATGGAAGAATCAGGATAATAACAACCATGCAAGTTAGCAAGGTTGTTGTGTGATAATCTGTGTCGGGTTAGAAACAGAGATGGTGAAAGACATAAATTATGCCACACTTCATGTTTCTGGCTTGTTTACATAGGGATTCAGGCTGGAAGGTTGAAACATATCCCATTAATTTTGAAAACTTATTTTTTTAATTTAGTAGAAGTCAATACGTTTTAATAACAGCTCTCTCCTAGAGTTTTAATAATAAAATGCCATTTGATCAAGTATGGTAGGATTATGTACACAGCTCTGTCATTCTAACATCTCTCAGTCCTGGGCAAACTTTCTGTGTGGAATGTAACTGGTCCTCAGATGTAAGGGATAATAGCAGTAAAGCTTTGCCTTGGGCCTCTGCTCTTCTCTCGCTGTGGGCTCTCTTCCTATGAGTGGTCAGCCATTACCATGGTTTCAGTATCACATTCTTGCAGGTGATTTTTTTATTACCTCTAACCTGATATCCGTGTACCTCTTTGATTACATAAGTGATATTTTCATTTGAATTTCCCTTCATCAACTCACAGTCCAGAATTCAAAACTCAATTCATCTCCTTTCCCAAATAGAGGCCCTTCTAAAATCTTCTATCAGTGGCATCAGTATTCTCTCAATTCAATGTAACTAGATTGTTCAGTGATTAACATGGCCACCATCACTGGGTTTGAATAACCTGTGACCCAGTCTTCCCCTTTATTCCTTGTATCTAGTCTAGATAGATCTTTTTCAGTATCATTCACATCGGTCCTTCCTTTTCTATTTCACTTATACCACGTCAGTCTAAGGCCTCCTCACTACCGCTTGAATCATAATGGAAATCCAGCCTAAGGATCCTGAAATTAAGCTTTTCATGAAAACCCTTCACTGGTTTCCTATAGACTACACCATTAAGCCTGAATGTTTCTGCCTGTCTTAAGCCTTTCCATATGCTAACCTTACATCTTTACATATTTTCGTTTTGCATCTCATTTCTCACTAGTCAAACCCTCCACTCCTTCACCCCAGCCTCTTTGCTTGCATGTTTTCCTTGCATGGACACTCTTCTGTGTCTATCCAAGTCAGACAAGATCTAAGAGGTCTAGTCATATGCCACCCCATTTCTAAGGCTTGTCACTATTCCTTCCTATCCTTGTTTCCCTCTTCCTGAACTTCTATAACAGTAACAATCTGTCATGCAGTCATCACGCTGACTTATCCGTACTTCTTGTTCACCGTCATTCATGAGTGCCATTTTTGCCTCTTCATCTAAATTATAAGCTACTTGAGGAGAGATATCACATCATGCTGAATCTCTCTCAAATTCCTCGACTGTGGTAAATATTGATTGAAGGAAAAATGGAATGCCTTGTTGATTTATTTGGATAAGTGAATTGAACAATAGATTCAATTAGATTTTGACAAGGCCTAACTTACTTTGTTTTTTTTGAACTTTTTTTTTTATACAGCAGGTTCTTATTAGTTATCTATTTTATACACATTAGTGTATATATGTCAATCCCAATCTCCCAGTTCATCCCACCACCATCACCCTCCCCCCCCCCTTGGCGTCCATACGTTTGTTCTCTACATCTGTGTCTCTATTTCTCCCTTGCAAACTGGTTCATCTGTACCATTTTTCTAGATTTCACATATATGCGTTAATATACGATTTTTTTTTCACTTTCTGACTTACTTCACTCTGTATGACAGTCTCTAGATCCATCCATGTCTCTACAATTGACCCAATTTAATTGATGGCTGAGTAATACTCCATTGTATATATGTACCACGTCTTCTTTATCCATTCGTCTGTTGATGGGCATTTAGGTTGCTTCTATGACCTGGCTATTGTAAATAGTGCTGCAATGAACATTGGGGTGCGTGTGTCTTTTAGAATTATGGTTTTCTCTGGGTATATGCCCAGTAGTGGGATTGCTCACTCATATGGTAATTCTATTTTGAGTTTTTGTTTGTTTGTTTGTTTTTGCAGTACATGGGCCTCTCACTGTTGTGGCCTCTCCCGTTGTGGAGCACAGGCTCCAGACGCGCAGGCTCAGCGGCCATGGCTCACGGGCCTAGCCGCTGCACAGCATGTGGGATCTTCCCAGACCGGGGCACGAAACCGCGTCCCCTGCATTGGCAGGCGGATTCCCAACCACTGCGCCACCAGGGAAGCCCTATTTTTAGTTTTTTAAGGAACCTCCATACTGTTCTCCATAGTGGCTGTATCAATTTACATTCCCACCAACAGTGCATTCCCACCAACAGTTTCTCCACACCCTCTCCAGCATTTGTTGTTTGTAGAGTTTCTGATGATGCCCATTCTAACTGGTATGAGGCGATACCTCATTGTAGTTTTGACTTGCATTTCTCTAGTAATTAGTGATGTTGCACAGCTTTTCATGTGCCTCTTGGCCATTTGTATGTCTTCTTTGGAGAAGTGTCTATTTAGGTCTTCTGCCCATTTTTGGATGGGGTTGTTTGCTTTTTTAATATTGAGCTGCATGAGCTGTTTATATATGTTGGAGATTAATCCTTTGTCCATTGATTCGTTTGCAAATATTTTCTCCCATTCTGTGAGTTGTCTTTTCGTCTTGTTTATAGTTTCCTTTGGTGTGCAAAAGCTTTTAAGTTTCATTAGGTCCCATTTGTTTATTTTTGTTTTTATTTGCATTACTCTAGGAGGTGGATCAAAAAAGATCTTGCTGTGATCTATGTCAAAGAGTATCCTTCCTATGTTTTCCTCTAAAAGTTTTATAGTGTCCGGTCTTACATTTAGGTCTTTAATCCATTTTGAATTTATTTTTGTGTATGGTGTTCAGGAGTGTTCTAATTTCATTCTTTTACATCTAGCTGTCCAGTTTTCCCAGCTCCACTTACTGAAGAGACTGTCTTTTCTCCATTGTATATCCTTGCCTCCTATGTCATAGATTAGTTGACCACAGGTATGTGGGTGTATCTCTGGGCTTTCTATCCTGTTCTGTTTATCTATATTTCTATTTCTGTGCCAGTGCCATATTGTGTGATTACTGTAGCTTTGTAGTATAGTCAGAAGTCAGGGAGCCTGATTCCTCCAGCTCTTTTTTTTTCCGTCAGGATTGCTTTGGCTATTTGGGGTCTTTTGTGTCTCCATACAAATTTTAAGATTTTTTATTCCAGTTCTGTGAAAAATGCCATTGGTAGTTTGATAGGGATTGCAGTGAATCTGTAGATTGCTTTGAGTAGTATAGTCATTTTCACAATGTTGATTCTTCCAATCCAAGAACATGGTATATCTCTCCAGCTATTTGTGTCATCTTTGATTTCGTTCATCAGTGTCTTATAGTTTTCTGAGTACAGGTCTTTTACCTCCTGAGGTAGGTTTATTCCTAGGTATTTTATTGTTTTTATTGCAGTTGTGAATGGGATTGTTTCCTTAATTTCTCTTCCGATTTTTCGTTGTTAGTGTATAGGATTTCAAGAGAATTCTGTGCATTAACTTTGTATCCTGTAACTTTACCAAATTCATTGATTAGCTCTCGTAGTTTTCTGGTGGCATCTTTAGGATTCTCTATATATAGTATCATGTCATCTGCAAACAGTGACAGTTTTACTTCTTCTTTTCCAATTTGTATTCCTTTTATTTCTTTTACTTCTCTGATTGCCGTGGCTAGGACTTCCAAAACCATGTTGAATAATAGTGGTGAGAGTGGACGTCCTTATCTTGTTCCTGATTTTAGAGGAAATGCTTTCAGTTTTTCACCATTGAGAATGATGTTTGCTGTGGGTTTGTCATATACGGCCTTTATTATTTAGGTAGGTTCCCTCTATGCCCACTTTCTGGAGAGTTTTTATCATAAATTAGTGTTAAATTTTCTCAAAAGGTTTTTCTGCATCTATTGAGATGATCATATGGTTTTTATTGTTCTGTTTGTTAATATGGTATATTACATTGATTGACTTGCATATACTGAAGCATATACTTGCTTCCCTGATAAATCCCACTTGATCGTGGTGTATAATCCTTTTAATGTGTTGTTGGATTCTGTTTGCTAGTATTTTGTTGAGGATTTTTGCATCTGTATTCATCAGTGATATTGGTCTGTAATTTTCTGTTTTTGTAGTATCTTTGTCTGGTTTTGGTATCAGGGTGATGGTGGCCTCATAGAATGAGTTTGGGAGTGTTCCTTCCTCTGCAATTTTTTGAAGAGTTTGAGAAGGATGGGTGTTAGCTCTTCTCGAAATGTTTGATAGAATTCACCTGTGAAGCCATCTGGTCCTGGACTTTTGTTTGTTGGAAGATTTTTAATCACAGTTTCAATTTCATGACTTGTGATTGGTCTGTTCATATTTTCTATTTCTTCCTGGTTCAGTCTTGGAAGGTTATACCTTTCCAAGAATTTGTCCATTTCTTCCAGCTTGTCCATTTTATTGGCATAGAGTTGCTTGTAGTAGTCTCTTAGGATGCTTTGTATTTCTGCAGTGTCTGTTATAACTTCTCCTTTTTCATTTCTAATTTTATTGGTTTAAGTCCTCTCCCTCTTTTTCTTGATGAGTCTGGCTAATGGTTTATCAATTTTGTTTATCTTCTCAAAGAACCAGCTCTTAGTTTTCTTGATCTTTGCTATTGTCCTCTTTGTTTCTATTTCATTTATTTCTGCTCTGATCTTTATGATTTGTTTCCTTCTGCTAACTTTGGGTTTTGTTTGTTCTTCTTTCTCTAGTTCCTTTAGGTGTAAGGTTAGATTGTTTATTTGAGATGTTTCTTGTTTCTTGAGGTAGGCTTGTATTGCTATAATGTTCCCTCTTAGACTGCTTTTGCTGCATCCCATAGGTTTTGGATTATCATGTTTTTGTTGTCATTTGTCTCTAGGTATTTTTTGATTTCCTCTTTGATTTCTTCAGTGATCTCTTGGTTATTTAGTAATGTATTGTTTAGTTTCCATGTGTTTGTGTTTTTTACATTTTTTTCCCCTGTAATTGATTTCTACACTCATAGTCATTTTACATTTTTTTCCCCTGTAATTGATTTCAAGCATAGAAAGATGCTTGATATGGTTTCAGTTTTCTTAAAGTTACTGAGGCTTGATTTGTGACCCAAAATGTGATCTATCCTGGAGAATGTTCCATGTGCACTTGAGAAGAAAGTGTAATCTGCCATTTTTGGATGGAATATGCTACAAATTTGAATTAAATCTATTTGGTCTATTGTGTCATTTAAAGCTTGTGTTTCCATATTAATTTTCTGTCTGGATGATCTGTCCATTGGTGTAAGTGAGGTGTTAAAGTCCCCACTATTATTGTGTAACTGTTGATTTTCTCTTTTATAGCTGTTAGGATTTGCCTTATGTATTGAGGTGTTCCTATGTTGGGTGCATAAACATTTACAATTGTTATATCTTCTTCTTGGATTGATCCCTTGATCATTATGTAGTGTCCTTGGTTGTCTGTTGTAACATAATTTAAGTCTGTTTTATCTGATATGAGTATTGCTACTCCAGCTTTCTTTTAATTTCCATTTGCATGGAATATATTTTTCCATCCCCTCACTTTCAGTCTGTATGTGTCCCTAGGCCTGAAGTGGGTCTCTTATAGACAGCATATATACGGGTCATTTGGCAAGCCTGTGTCTTTTGGTTGGAGTATATAATCCATTCACATTTAAGGTAATTACTGATTGATTTATTTATTATTGCTGTGTTGGGTCTTCGTTTCTGTGTGAGGGCTTTCTCTAGTTGTGGCAAGCGGGGGGCCACTCTTCATCGCGGTGCACGGGCCCCTCACTATCGCAGCCTCTCTTATTGCGGAGCACAGGCTCCAGATGCGCAAGCTCAGTAGTTGTGGCTCACGGGCCTAGTTGCTCCGCGGCATGTGGGATCCTCCCAGACCAGGGCTCGAACCCGTGTCCCCTGCATTAGCAGGCAGATTCTCAACCACTGCGCCACCAGGGAAGCCCTAAGGTAATTATTGATATTATGTTCCTATTACCATTTATTTAATTGTTTTGAGTTTCTTTTTGTAGGTCCTTTTCTTCTCTTGTGTTTCCCACTTAGTGACATTCCTTTAGCATTTGTTGTAGAGCTGGTTTGATGGTGCTGAATTCTCTTAGCTTTTGCTTGTCTGTAAAGCTTTTGATTTCTCTGTCGAATCTGAATGAGATCCTTGCCTGGTAGAGTAATCTTGGATGTAGGTTCTTCCCTTTCATCACTTTAAAGATATCATGCCACTCCCTTCTGGCTAGTAGACTTTCTGCTGAGAAATCAGCTGTTGACCTTATGGAAGTTCTCTTGTAATGTAAGACCAGACACTATAAACCTCTTAGAGGAAAACATAGGAAGAACACTCTTTGACATAAATCAGAGCAAGATCTTTTTTGATCCACCTCCTAGAGTAATGCAAATAAAAACAAAAATAAACAAATGGGACCTAATGAAACTTAAAAGCTTTTGCACACCAAAGGAAACTATAAACAAGACGAAAAGACAACCCACAGAATAGGAGAAAATATTTGCAAACGAATCAATGGACAAAGGATTAATCTCCAACGTATATAAACAGCTCATGCAGCTCAATATTAAAAAAGCAAACAACCCCATCCAAAAATGGGCAGAAGACCTAAATAGACACTTCTCCAAAGAAGACATACAAATGGCCAAGAGGCACATGAAAAGCTGTGCAACATCACTAATTACTAGAGAAATGCAAATCAAAACTACAGTGAGGTATCGCCTCATACCAGTTAGAGTGGGCATCATCAGAAACTCTACAAACAACAAATGCTGGAGAGGGTGTGGAGAAACTGTTGGTGGGAATGCACTGTTGGTGGGAATGTAAATTGATACAGCCACTATGGAGAACAGTATGGAGGTTCCTTAAAAAACTAAAAATAGGGCTTCCCTGGTGGCGCAGTGGTTGGGAATCCGCCTGCCAATGCAGGGGACGCGGTTTCGTGCCCCGGTCTGGGAAGATCCCACATGCTGTGCAGCGGCTAGGCCCGTGAGCCATGGCCGCTGAGCCTGCGCGTCTGGAGCCTGTGCTCCACAACGGGAGAGGCCACAACAGTGAGAGGCCCATGTACTGCAAAAACAAACAAACAAACAAAAACTCAAAATAGAATTACCATATGAGTGAGCAATCCCACTACTGGGCATATACCCAGAGAAAACCATAATTCTAAAAGACACACGCACCCCAATGTTCATTGCAGCACTATTTACAATAGCCAGGTCATAGAAGCAACCTAAATGCCCATCAACAGACGAATGGATAAAGAAGACGTGGTACATATATACAATGGAGTATTACTCAGCCATCAATTAAATTGGGTCAATTGTAGAGACATGGATGGATCTAGAGACTGTCATACAGAGTGAAGTAAGTCAGAAAGTGAAAAAAAAAATCGTATATTAACGCATATATGTGAAATCTAGAAAAATGGTACAGATGAACCAGTTTGCAAGGGAGAAATAGAGACACAGATGTAGAGAACAAACGTATGGACGCCAGGGGGGGGGAGGGTGATGGTGGTGGGATGAACTGGGAGATTGGGATTGACATATATACACTAATGTGTATAAAATAGATAACTAATAAGAACCTGCTGTATAAAAAAAAAAGTTCAAAAAAAACAAAGTAAGTTAGGCCTTGTCAAAATCTAATTGAATCTATTGTTCAATTCACTTATCCAAATAAATCAACAAGGCATTCCATTTTTCCTTCAATCAATATTTACCACAGTCGAGGAATTTGAGAGAGATTCAGCATGATGTGATATCTCTCCTCAAGTAGCTTATAATTTAGATGAAGAGGCAAAAATGGCACTCATGAATGACGGTGAACAAGAAGTACGGATAAGTCAGCGTGATGACTGCATGACAGATTGTTACTGTTATAGAAGTTCAGGAAGAGGGAAACAAGGATAGGAAGGAATAGTGACAAGCCTTAGAAATGGGGTGGCATATGACTAGACCTCTTAGATCTTGTCTGACTTGGATAGACACAGAAGAGTGTCCATGCAAGGAAAACATGCAAGCAAAGAGGCTGGGGTGAAGGAGTGGAGGGTTTGACTAGTGAGAAATGAGATGCAAAACGAAAATATGTAAAGATGTAAGGTTAGCATATGGAAAGGCTTAAGACAGGCAGAAACATTCAGGCTTAATGGTGTAGTCTATAGGAAACCAGTGAAGGGTTTTCATGAAAAGCTTAATTTCAGGATCCTTAGGCTGGATTTCCATAATGATTCAGTGGTGGTGAGGAGGCCTCAGACCGTCTATTCATCTCCTTTCCCAAATAGAGACCCTTCTAAAATCTTCTATCAGCGGCATCTGTATTCTCTCAATTCAATGTATCTAGATTTTTTCAGTGATTATCGTGGCCACCATCACTGGGTTTGAATAACCTGTGACCCAGTCTTCCCCTTTATTCCTTGTATCTAGTCTAGATCTTTTTCAGGGCAGGTAGCCCTCTGCCTTTTCATTTTGTCTATCTTTCTGTGAATGTGGTTTTTGTTCCACAGGCTGCAGGATTGTAGTTCTTCTTGCTTCTGCTGTCTGCCCTCTGATGGATGAGGCTGTCTAAGAGGCTTGTGCAAGTTTCCTGATGGGAGGGACCGGTGGTGGGTAGAACTGGCTGTTGCTCTGGTGGGCAGAGCTCAGTAAAACTTTAATCCACTTGTCTGCTGATGCGTGGGGCTGGTTACCCTCCCTGTTGGTTTTTTCGCCTGAGGCGACCCAGCACTGGATCCTACCTGGGCTCTTTGGTGGGGCTAATGGCGGACTCTGGGAGGGCTCACACCATGGAGTACTTCCTAGAACTTCTGCTACCAGTGTCCTTGTCCTCCCTGTGAGACACAGCCACCGCCCCGCCTCCACAGGTGACTCTCCAACACTAGCAGGTAGGTCTGGTTCACTCTTCTATGGGGTCACTGCTCCTTCCCCTGGGTCCTGATGTGCACACTACTTTGTGTGTGCCCTCCAAGAGTGGAGTCTCCGTTTCCCCCCAGTCCTGTTGAAGTCCTGCGATCAAATCCCGCTAGCCTTCAAAGTCTGATTCTCTAGGAATCCCTCCTTCCGTTGCCGACCCCCAGGTTGGGAAGCCTGACATGGATCTCAGACCCTTCACTCCAGTGGGTGGACTTCTGTGGTATAATTGTTCTCCAGTTTGTGAATCACCCACCCAGCATTTAAGGGATTTGATTTTATTGTGACTGCGCCCCTCCTACCATCACATTGCGGCTTCTCCTTTGTCTTCAATGTGGGGTATCTTTTTTGGTCAATTCCAGTGTCTTCTTGTCGATGATTGTTTAGCAGTTAGTTGTGATTCCAGTGCTCTCACAAGAGGGAGTGAGCTCACGTCCTTCTACTCCGCCATCTTGAACCAATCGATTAACTTACTTTTCAATACATACATCCCTCTTTGGCAAGTAAGTTGTGTTTTTAAATAAAAGGAATAGAGGAAATTGTTGTAATTTACTTTTAAAGTAAAAATTGGGACCCAGTTTAATGAATACACAATGTATTTTGAAAGGCAGTGGGACAGAATATTTGAAATCAGGCCTGTTCTAGAAAAATCTAAGCTATTTGTAACAAAATCATTAGATCTCCTAAATTCATCATATTTCTAGTACTTAAACACTCCTAGAGCACTGGAGAGGAAGTCAGAACAATATTGGCTATAGAACCTGACCAATGGGATTGACTGCCCAACGAAAGTGACAGGAACCTTCCGCCCACAAAAGTACCATGTCTTTTTTCCACAAACTCACCCTGCAGTGATTAAGTATGTGTACTTGAGAATGCTTCCAAAGGTTTGAGCAATCCATCTGGCAAAAGCATTTGACATTATGGGATTTGTTATTGTGGTGCTGTGCCAGCACCAAGACTTATTTAATTGCATTAGTCATCAAGCAGCAGTGCCACTAATCTTGGATCTTACTGAGTGCCGTCTGGATTATATGTGTGAGAAACGAAACAAACAAAACTAAACAACTACAAACATCACCCATGTTTAAGTCTGAGGTCTGGATGTTCTGACCCCAGCTCCCAACCAGTCCTGTGGTAAAACTGTAAGGTTCACCCCCATGCAAAAGAGGCATAACTGAGGTCAAAATGGTGAGAGCTTCCAAAAGGCCTTGTCTATCCAAAACACAATTCCCCAGTCACATGCTAAAGGTCTCCAAATTCTTACTATTGGGTCTTACTGTACGATTCTGTATATTTGAGTGGTACTTCCAAGAAGTCCCAGTTTAAACACAAGTATATTACCTGGAATTAGTTACCTGTTAACGCCTTAGTTCTCTGCTGTGATCTGTAAGAGCTAGCTAGCTTCCTCCAGCTGGATTCTGAGGGAATTGAAGTCAAGTAGGTTGGTTGTTTCGATGGGTTCAAAAATGCAAAGGCTATAACCATGAGATACTGCTGGTTAGAAATAACAGGGTTATAAGGATGTATCCTGAGAAGCTAGCCTTAGTAATGAGGGGGGAAGAGGGAGAACAGGGAAGAGGAAGAAACTTCCTACTTTATGACTTTGCCTATCTCTGATCTGACATTCGTGACTTCCCATACCAGATGTCATGAGACTGAAGCCTAACCATTATTTTGTGAAGCCCTTTAGCTTTTCCAATTGACACATTAGAAACTTACTCAAAACCTCCTCCCAACTCTCTGAAAGTTCAGCCAAGAGAAAGGAAGTTAAAGGGCAAGGCAAAGAGGAAGATAAAAAGCAGACGTTCAGTTTCCAGAAAAATCAACTTCCGTTTTTGTCTAGAAAATCTCCCTTTCTGCAAAATGTTGCCCTGTTGTGAAAGGTTTTGTACTTCTACCTTAACAGCCACTTGGAGTCCTGTCTGTACTTCTCTGTGTATTCTAGGATAAAATAACCAAACTCCTTATTGCCTGTGACAGGAGAACTAAAAAAGTATTTAGAAGTGATTGGGCAAAGCTCCTGACAGGGACTAATATGGGTGGGTAGCCTCCCAATGGATGGATAATTGGCTAGAAGCAGTATGCAGAGCTGTGGTGGGAATTTGTGAGGTAGAAGAGAGGGACACACACAATGAACCACATCAAATGATTCACTAGAAACGTCCTTCCCGCCCACTGTTGATTTGAGACCTCTGTCCTAAGAAACATAACTTCAGTATCACCTGAATATAAAATTTTGGTTTACTTTAATGGGCACATAGATATTAGTTAAAATATCAGATTTTGTGATATTAATCTTCATGATATAAAATAAACAGTACTACCCTCTCGTCCCTTTTAAACTACCACTCTTCTACCTTACAATAAAATTGGCTTTCCCAACAAGGGTCTGAGAGGGAAAATATCACTGAATAAGGTTACAAATATAATTCACATGCCTATGATTTTTATTTTAAAAATGGAAATCAAAGCAAACTTCATTCATTAGCAAAACAAACCGAGGACTTGTTTCTCCACCAAAATAAACTTTCAGA
This sequence comes from Delphinapterus leucas, assembly GCF_059928025.1. Classification (NCBI taxonomy): domain Eukaryota; kingdom Metazoa; phylum Chordata; class Mammalia; order Artiodactyla; family Monodontidae; genus Delphinapterus; species Delphinapterus leucas. Next base: position 79,798,359 of record NC_143140.1, read on the forward strand.
TGCTCTGAGTACATCAAGAGCCAAAACAATTTTTTTTTTAGCTGGTCTTCTCTAAGAGCGCTCTTTTGGCTGCTATGATTCAATCATCTGTCACATCTGGCCTGGCCCACCTTAGTCCCCTCTGCCTAGTATGGAAGAGACTGGATTGATTGCAGCTGTACGACAGAGTCACTGGCTCCTCCGATCAAAAGTTACGAAGAACTTTAGCCTGGCTCTCTAAGATTTATTCCTCAAAATGATCCCAATGATAGCTCTGACTATACCAAGAAGGTCCTGAAAAGGGCAGGGTTTGGAACACCACAGGATCATATACATGCTTCCTTCACAACTCATCCTTCACCTTGGCAGGCATACGTCTTCAAGTTCAGTTCAGGACGTACAATGATCAAGAGACTGAGACAAAGTAGATTTGGCTCCCTGGCTTGGAGTGGATTCCTGGCCGAAAACCCAGGGCAATGACTTGAGTGGTCAGATTTCCAAAATATAAAAGGAAATAGCAAGGGAAAAGGAGAAAAGAGAATGGTGTGTGTGTGTGTGTGTGTGTGTGTGTGTGTGTGTGTGTGTGTGTGTGTGTAGTTTCAGAGGTGTGTGAGTGAGAAAGATGGGTAAAACAAAACAGATTAGAAACCACGCCTCGCCTCTGCTATGCTCTGTGCTGGATGCCACTTGTTCACCTCTCCAGGTTCACTTTCCACCTTTTCTAATGTGATCTTGCTCTAGAAAGCCAACCTTTTATAGACTTCATCAATAGGTTCCCATGCCCTCTGACTCCCCATGGTTTCAACCACTGGAAGGCCCTGGCAGGAGTTCTGAAAGCTAAAGAGAGTAAAGCTGTAGTTGGCAAGGGTGTGTCCGCCTATGAAGACCACACCTCCTGCCAGGTGGCTTCTCCATGACACCCTCTCTGGAATTTCATGACTTTGCTCCCGTTCTGCCTTTCACACCTATGGGTGGTAATGGTGATAACAGACCTTTGCTGTTGCCAGTTCTGGGATCTGACACTACCCTCTGTTGGTTCCCTTAAACCTTGCCCACACCTCAGTAAATTATCCCTTTATTAAACTCTCCAAATTATTTGAGCATGCTACTGGTTTCCCATCAAGACTTGGATTGACACATGTTCTAAATACAAGAGTTTTTGCAAAGGAAGTGATGGAGATTGAGCTTCGGAAAGGCAGGTTAGAACCATAGTAATGTTATTTCTGGCTCTAGCGTTGTCGGTGCCAATGGAACAGGCCTATCCTTTTGTCTCCACAGACAGCACAACATAAACAAAAAGAAAAAGCAGTAAACAAGGAGTCAGAAGACTTAGAATCCAGTCTGGAATTTACCCCACACTGGGTATGTGGCCTTGGTCAATTAATTTAATTTTTGTGTGACTCAGTTTTCTCATTTGTGTAATGGAAATAACCTGCTCCGTATACTTCACAGCACTGTTAGGAGATTCAAATAACATAATGCTTTGAAAAAAGCCTTCTCCATATTTATCTACTGTAAAAGTTCTGTAGGCTCTTCCGGGCTTAGCAGCAATATCAGCTACTTTGAAGATTTCCTTGAGTCTCCCCATAAGAATTAATTCTCTTTCCTTCGTTTTCACATAGCAACTGATCAAACCTCTATTAAAGCATCTATCCCATTACATTATAGATGAGTGTTTATAAATGTATTATGTTAGTTGCATGATCTGCTCTTTACAGGTCGTATTCCAAACACCAGGCATGAAGATCTCAGCATGAGTTCATGAAGGAATGCATAGCACAGGCTCTTCTCTTTTATTCTCATGTCTCCATCATGTTTATATACTACTAGTTATCTCACCATCACCTTGTTTTGCTCTACAATAGCCCTGCTCCACAATGCCTGTCCCACTCATAACTCCTAGAAGTAGCCCGAAGGACTGCACAACACCACACTAACTGAGCCAGGGATAAACTCCAAAGGCATCTGAGCAGACAGCTAGCCATATATTGTCTGGTTTGGACCAATGAGCTATCCCTATCAGATTTTTTTTCTAAACATTTGAGCTATTCTGTAGTCAGTCAAGAGAGTTTTGAAGCAGGAAGGTACTGGAAACCTGGGACATGGGCATTTGTGAGCTCATGTAAAAGCTGAGGAGTAAGCTAAGGAGGTGAGCCTGCAGCGGGGACAGAACAGAGGAGGCATGCGGAGATGAGTGAGGTGAGAGGCTGCACCATGCCAGCAAATGAGAATTCTACTCTGGGGCTTTATAGACCCTAGGAGGCTGGGTTATGTTGTGTTCACCAACTTTAGATTCTGTGACACTTCTCCGTGTCCCTCTGCATCTCCTGTGTGTGTGTGAGCGAGCTTCAGGGGGTTTCTAGTTCTTGGCAGTCCAGTGATCTCCGACTGGAAGATCCATCTTAGTTTTCTTTCATGGTCCCGACAGGGTTGTTGAGATAGTGAGTGAGTTGAGCTTGGCATGATACTAACTCTGCTCCTGGGGGGATCTGCTATGGCCACTTTGAATTTGTCAGATACGGCTTACGGCTCGTCTTTTTTTTTTTTTTTTTTTTTTGCGGTACGCGGGCCTCTCACTGCTGTGGCCTCTCCCGTTGCGGAGCACAGGCTCCGGACGCGCAGGCTCAGCGGCCATGGCTCACGGGCCCAGCCGCTCCGCAGCATGCGGGATCCTCTCGGACCGGGGCACGCACCCGTGTACCCTGCATCGGCAGGCGGACTCTCAACCATTGCGCCACCAGGGAAGCCCTCGTCCTATTTCTTATATGCATGAGCTTTCTTCTTGTTTACAAGGTTTTCACAGCTTGGACGAAATCTTTTTTCTCTCATACCTGCTGAGCAGATGTCTCCTTTCCTTTGCCATCAAGTGTCACAATTGTTTTATTCTTAACCACTTTATTCCCTTAGCTCATTGTCCCTTTTCTCTACCCCATAGGTGCTCACATGTCACACAACTTCTGATAACCCACGTCTCCAGGGAGCAAAACAGAGTAAGAGTAAGAACAAGCAAAAAAATGAAGTTTTAAAGCCAACAATTATAATACTATAGGCAAGCCGTAGGCCTGGGGGACCTCCAGTCTTTTCTGGTTTTTTTTGAATTTTTGAATTTTATTTTATTTATTTTTTATACAGCAGGTTCTTATTAGCTATCTGTTTTATACATGTTAGTGTATACATGTCAATCCCAATCTACCAGTTCATCCCACCACCCCCCGCCACTTTCCCCGCTTGGTGTCCATACGTTTGTTCTCTACATCTGTGTCTCTATTTCTGCCCTGCAAACTGGGAACCTCCGGTCTTAACCCTGTCTCCCACATCTGGGACAGGGGCTATACTTCTGGGGCTCTTGGTTGACAGGGATTCCAGTGGGCCCAGACTGCACTGAATCAAGATGATACAATTGATCTGGGACCCCCCCATATTGAGTTGCTTCTGGGGTCTGATGAAGAGAAACCTTAAACTGTGTCCCAAAGCAGTTGAGCGCCATCCGAATTCCTAAGAATTGGAACCAGCTGACTCTTTCCCGGTGTTCAGGATGGGAAAGTTTCTAGGGGCAGTTCTATTACCCGGAGATACTCAGAATCACAACTTGTCATATGGCTCTAAATTTGATATCAGTTTCTGTAACAGTGGGTTGCGAAGTGCTGAAGCAGAGAGGGGAAGTAGGAACCTAAAAGAGGAAGAGGAGAAAAATGGCCTTGGAAAAATGGCAGCAGATTTGCTGCTTCCTTACTGTGAAAGTGTTATTTTTCAGCAACTACCTTGTGTATAAAGTAGTTTCTGTGGTGAAATCCCACCCTTTGAGCTACAGTTTAAGTGTGTGCATTCTGCTTTTAGGAACTTATGCTAATGGTTTCATTAAATAGTTATCCATAATAATAAATTCATGAAATACTTGCTTAATTATTAAAGAAATGATGTAACATCCAGCTATAGAGTCCACTAATTGCCTTTATAAGTATTGTAAGTTGCAAACTTTCTTAGAGAAGTGGTCTTTTTATTTTTCTTTCATCTTTTTGCTTCATAATGGCTTTCCTGATAACAATGATAGTACAGAAGAAATATTAACAGCATGACCAACAACTGGGCTTTACTTCCAAGGATCATAAGTGATCATCAGAGGTTATGCAATGGCACTTGAAGGAGGGAAAAACGGAAGGGGGAAATCTAAGTTCTTCAGTCAGATGTTCCGTTTGTTTTGACCAGGGCCCTTTCACCAACTCTCCGAAGTCTGTGATCAGGGATTCATTGCAGGCAGCTGTGTTACCTTTCAATCTGTGAGCAAGCCAATACCCTTCACACCTCAAAGTGATGGATATCACCCCCAGTTACAAAGAGGTTTGTTCCTTGCTTTAAAGTGAGAATCCAAACCTTGAAGTTTGGATGAAAAACCTTATTGAAAAAACAGTGAGTGGTGAAATACAGTTCAGTGTCACAGTTTTTTAAAAGAACAATATGGGCGTCTTTAAAAGGAGGTAATGATAAACACATTTAGCCTGTTAGTCCCTAGTGAGCTGTAAATCAAGTTCTGAGCTCTCAAAGCCTGAGATAATCATGTGAGCCCGGGCAGGGATGGCCTGAAATCATATTCTGGTGACATTATAACTTTGGCATTGACCTAAGGTTGTTATTTAATATCTCCAAGCCTCAGTTTATCTGCAAAAAAGGAGAGTGGTAGGATTATTTCTCAGGATTAATATGGAAATTAAAATAGATATTTTGTAAAAGCTCAATAGTTGCTGGTAGAGGTGTTCCCACATATACGACTATATATCCCAGTTCATCTGAACTGCACTCAACTCCTGAAGTTATGAAATCCAAATAGTGGTATCTTACTCTGTTCAGGCTGCTATACCACAATACCATAGGGTGGCTTGTAAATAAGAGAAATATATTTCTCACAGTCCTGGAGGCTGAGAAGTTCAAGATCAAGGTGCCAAGGATTCAGTGTCTGGTGAGCCCATCTTCCTGGTTCATAGACGGCTGTCTTTTCATTGTGTCCTTGCATGGTAGAGGGGTAAGGGGTCTCTCTGGGGCCTCTTTTATAAGGGTACTAAATCCCATTTATGAGGGCTCCACCCTCTTGACCTAAGCACCTTCCAAAAGCCTTACCTCCAAATACCATCATACTGGGGCTTAGATTTCAATATAAGAATTTGGGGAGACACAAACATTCAAGGAACTCATAGTCTTGTTGGAAAGACAGACAGTAACAATTCAGAATGACAGATTCTCTAGTAGAAGTTACCACTGGAAAGTAGTGAGGGGATAGTGGATGCCAGGTGCAGTGGTAATTTTCTGTTTTAAGAAAAGTATTTTTCAGTGTCTCCTGTGAGATAGGTTAAGGTTAAGATGGTGAAATATGAGCTGGATTAGAGAAATGTTAGACAGCTTGCATCTGGCTGGCTTACTAGACCCAAAGGATATTAATGAATAGTCAGTTAACCTGTATAGATTTCTAGTGGTGGACCGCAAGGCTCTGAGCCCTTATCTTATTCCGCTTTTGTATTAGTGGTTTAATAAAGTCATAGAAGGCATACTCATAAATGTATGCAGCAGATGCACACCTGCCAAAAACAACTAATTTAAATGATAATGGAATCAAGATTTATAGTGATCTCAATCTGTTGGGATATAGCATCAAAATAAGTCAGATCCAACTTAAAAAAGGAAGAAGCCTTCATTTATGATTGTACTGTTGTATCCTCATAAACATTCTTACTGTTAGTGCTGGTTATGTCAATTTCTTTTCTTGCACCTAAGAGATCCCCAACTGAGACAGCTGATAGCATCAAGTTCTCAGGGGCCTAACCCGGGAGAAGTGTGGAGCTGCTAGGGGGTAGATGAGGGGAGTAGATTGGACTCTATGGCTTCCTACATAGGTAAGGGAAGTGTGTTAATCAATTTTGTTTGAAGTTGAAAATAACATAAACAAAACTAAAAAACAAACAAAACGCATTGCATGTCATACTTAACAAATTCCAGAGATAAACCTATGTGCAGCATAGTTGGAGCCAAGTGCTCCCTGTAGGGAGAAATCTGCCTCTCTCAATCTCTTGACTTTTGTTTCCTGTGTGCTGTATTTATTCTTAGATTGGTTCTCATTATATGGGGATAAAGATGACCCTCAACATCTGTGACATATTCTATTAACTTAGCAGAATGAAAACCCCTTTCCCATTAGTTCCCCCAGAGCCCTAAGGTGGGCCCTCATTGACCTGACTTAGGTCACATCCCAACACCAGTCACTGTGGACAGGGTAGGGTGGCCATATGTAGGTCGTGTTCCCATTCTAGGTTTGGAAGGGTTAGTAGCAGCAGATAGGATCATTTCTATCCAAACCACATGAGGTAGGTTCCCACACAAAGAGGCATCCTATGAATAGAAGCAGAGGGAAGTGGATACTAGATAGGCAAACACAACAGATGATCAGCCTGGAGGTAATATTCCCACTGCACTATTCACAATAATACTGGATAAGACGGGATGGAAAATGGTTAGAAGAACTGCGATGAAAAACCTAAGGGGAGGCGTGAGAGCTGTTTTAAAGCTTGTGAAGAGTGAAGAGTCTTCCTGGAGAAGAGGGCGCTGGCTTGATTTCTTATATTCAGAGGATAGAAATAAGATTACTGGATAGAAGATTCTAGGAAGCTAATTTTAGTTCAATATGTGAAAAAAATTCTATAATGACTACATGTTGTCCAACCATGGTCAGTCACAGAGCAAGCTCTTCCTAAAGGGAGGGACTGATCACGAATTCCTGTTGATGAAGAAGCTTCCATTGGGTGGGAAGCTGAATTAAATGACCACCAAGATATCTGTTTTATCTTTAAGTTCCTATAACTCTTTGATTTTAAACGATATGGCAAGCATCCAGTGCATTACCTAGACAGTTTTGTTGGAATCCAGCTACTTCAAACTGCCAAAGCCAGAAATTTGAACCCTCTGACCAAGTTAATTAGGAGTGCCTGTATCCATGGGTATGTGTCAGCATTTGTATAAATGTAATCTTTATGAAAGTACCTCTTGTTGCTGGAAGGGCCCATGTAGCTTCTGGAGAGCTATTTTGCATTTCATGGCTTAGGTTTAAGCACTAAGAAGTCCCAGAAATGCACCCAATAGCCTGACTTGAGATTTCCATTTATAAATACTTTGACTGTATTATGGTTAAAGGAAGTTGATTAAAAGGAAAGAAGATAAGTTTTAAGTTTTGTAACGAGTGGATCTGGTGAGTTTGGAAAATTCCATATTAAATGTTTCTCTCGTTCACTTATAGTCTCTGAATGATGATAATGATTATAGCTTTCGTTTGTTGAGTGCTCACTCCTAATATTAATAGCTAACATTTATTGCTATTACTAAAAAATAGCTGATATCATTTACTGGGAATGATTCCAAATACTTTATATGTATTATCTCATTTAATACTCATAAGACCCCTATGAGGCAGGTATGAGGATTATCGTCATGTTATCAATGAGCAGATGGAGGTGCAGAGTTTAACCGCGTGTCAAGTTCACACACTTGTAAGAAGCAGTACTGCGATGCACCAAAAATGCTTTCATATGTGTTATCTTCTTTAAATCACAGAACAGCCCTGTGAAGAAGGTATAAATAGTTCCATTTTTAAAATGACGATAAATATCAAGAAGTCACTTGTTTAAGGTTATGTCACCTAGCTATCCGGTAGTGATTGGAAGTGGAGTCAAGCTGCCTCTGAAACTTGTACTTTACTTTTTCTTATATTCTGGAATCCAGAATGGTGGATGCAGCCCTGACTGGATTGGTCTTGGACTCCGTCCGCTGTGAACTAGTCTTTTCTTTGGGGCAGCTTCTATCACACTGCCCTCTGCTGGTCTGGGGTGTAACTGGTGGCATCAAGTGTCTGCTCAGCCCCTCGGGGTTCCAGAGAGGGGCAAGAAAATCCTCAGAGTTCCTCACCTGCTTTGTCTTCAAATTGTTAGTTCCTTGGGTGATCCCACAGTTCTTTTGTTTCTTAGCCTGTGGATTTTCAGGGATTTCCCTAAGAGCAATGTTTCTTCACTTTCTGCTTCCAGAGACCATTAGGGAAAGGAGCTGGGGAATCATTTTCCTGGAGCATAATTTTATGTAGCAGTTGACAGGGATTAGGAGAATGGAGTGAAAGGTCAGTGACCATGACTTATCGTCTTAGAGTGTCCTGTGCCTTATAACAAATCTGTCGTATTTTTAACCCTGTTCAGAAGAAAATGAAGCATCTGGCTACCCAGGGTCCTCTGTATCTTTGTAATTAATCTGAGGTACTAAGTTATATTGTGTAGATCAAGAATTCAAGAAACAAAATAATCTCCCTAAATTCTCATGAATTATGTATATAACATCAGTATATATGTATATATATATATATTTATTTGTATAGGATCTCTACTAAAGTATGTGTTCAGAATCTCCATTTGTCTGTCTGATCTCTTTATATCTTGCTCCATGTTTTAATCTACACCTCATAAATTTTATCATGCTGAATACAATGACTTTTTCCAGTGAACATTCTGGAAACTGTCCTACAATGGTAGTAGTGACTTGGATTCTGGGTGGGAGGGTCATTCCTAAAATGGTGCCAGGGGAAGAAGGTCCTGAGCTGAATCAGCACAAGAAAGAGCAGAGTCAGTGTGGAGAAGTGGACGAAGGTCATGGATGGGAAGGCAACAAGCCCGGGAAGCAAGAACAGAACAGAAATAATTAGAGACTGGGCTGTGATATCAGCTCCCAGATAATGATAAGGTCCCTAATAGATTTGTCAAAAAAGCGTAACATCAGCTACATTTCGTATTTGCGTTTGTTTTCTTTGTTTTTATTTTCGTAAAGATAGAAAATAAAAACAAAGAAAACTTGTGAGCTCTTTGTAACGGATTTTCCTTTGTGCCATCTCTATTCCAGATGGTATCCTTTCTGCCCAGGCTCACTTCTTCTCATGGCAAGTTTCTCAAAATGAAACTCCGTTTAGAACTTACAAATGAAGGAATAAACAAATGCACAAGAATTTAGTGACTCGATGCAAATATAATCTCAGCCACACAGAGTTTAACTTCATCTGTTGCTGTTATCAGCTGAATCTTAGCTGCTGCTTTCACAGCGAGGCTGTCCAGGTCTCAGAGGCATTCCCCATTATATGACTCCGGAAGCCCAGCCAGGGACTTCGGAGAGCACAAATGTTATTTGGTCTATGATATCTTTTTTTAAAAAAATTAATTAATGTATTTATTTTTGCTGTGTTGGGTCTTCATTTTCTGTGTGAGGGCTTTCTCTAGTTGTAGCAAGTGGGGGCCACTCTTCATCGTGGTGTGCGGGCCTCTCACTATCGCGGGCTCTCTTGTTGTGGACCACAGGCTCCAGACGCGCAGGCTCAGTAGTTGTGGCTCACGGGCCTAGTTGCTCCGCAGCATGTGGGATCCTCCCAGACCAGGGCTCGAACCCGTGTCCCCTGCATTAGCAGGCAGATTCTCAACCACTGTGCCACCAGGGAAGCCCGGTCCATGATATCTTTAAAAAGTGTTTCCCAGAATCATGAAGGAAGAGAGCTCAGACACCTGACTGGAGGTTATTTATCTAGAATTAGTAACCAAGCTGAAAGCGCCACATACACCCAGCAATGTTACAGAGAAGTTTGTGGAATCAGCTGAGAGATAAATGATACTTTATTAATTTATTTTAAAAAAATTTTATTGGAGTATGTTTAATTTACAATGTTGTGTTAGTTTCAGGTGTACAGCAAAGTGAATCGGTTATAATACTTTATTAATGTAATCTCACCTTAAATCACTTGGCTCTTTGGTTAGAATACTTTCACACTTTCTCTTTTCCATGTTTATCTCAGAGGTCCTAAAGCATTCGTTTTTTGTTTACAGGAATGTGGTGATGGTATCATTGGCAAAATAACATAGTGGGAATAAACCTGCTAATTTATGTTACTCAAAACATGTTATTAATTTATGAGTAACTTGTGAGTCACATTAACCTGAAATTTCTTATAAAGCTCCTTGCTTGCCCCTGTCCACTTATGTAGAAGTCTAGCACTACTATCATGAGTAAATGCTACTTCCTGCGTGCCATCTGCCTCCAGTATTTTTTTTTTTTTTGGCGGTACGCGGCCACTGTTGTGGCCTCTCCCGTTGCGGAGCACAGGCTCCGGACGCGCAGGCTCAGCGGCCATGGCTCTCGGGCCCAGCCGCTCCGCGGCACGTGGGATCTTCCCGGACCGGGGCATGAACCCGCGTCCCCTGCATCGGCAGGCGGACTCTCAACCACTGCGCCACCAGGGAAGCCCTGCCTTCAGTATTAATTTACTTCCCTCATCTACAGTGAAGTTCAGATGCAGAACGGGAAGAGGGTTGAGGAGCAAATAGAAACAAGCAGCTTGAGACTGACTTTACAAGCGGGACCCCGCTCCTCTTCCACGTGGTGCACTCATGCATGGACTGGACCAAGTAGTTCAAAGGGTCCGTGGTGGATTAGGAGTAACAACGGATGTACTTTGGATGAAAAGGAGAAACGAAAGGGAGAAGTGTCAAACTGTAGTGACATATGCTGGTTCTTCAGTAAATCCAAAGGTATTCAAGTGCCGACTGTACACTTAACACCATGCTCAAACGTCACTGTGGTAACATTTCCCTAGGGAGTTAAAATGGCTTGCAGACTACTGAGTCCTCCAGATAAACCTGCATTTTATATAGAACCCTGTATGACTATGTTGTAGACAGTCAATGAGACATCCTTCAAAATGCTGTTTTGGGTACCATTTGGAGCTTGGTGTGGAAAAAATAATTTTATCATCCTTTATTGGGCGTATGTGACTTAGTAATGAAATTTACTATTTAATAAGTGATTATCCAATAGTACCATTTTTTGGCAATCATAATAAAAGCCATAGAAAATAAGTACATATTATACATATTGATACATGAACTGATTTGAAAATGCAGGTGAGAAAGGTTATGTTATCTCGGAGAAGCCAGAATGGGGGTGGAGTGGAGGACAGTTAGTAATAGGCGGGCTCACTGAGCGTCTGGCTATGCCAGGGGCCCCAGAGGCAGGCAGGGGGGTCAGTATCTGCTTAGGCATGAATAGGCTCTGATTTATTCTGAGGCAAAGCAGAAATCCCAACTCAAGGGCAAAGACAAAGAATGAGTTTCAACCCATTGTTTGCCTGTTGCTACAGTTGACTTTTATGGGCTTGGTCACAGTTGTAGGTGCTCTCACCCCAGGGAAAGGAAATAATTTTTGATTGTCTATTTATGAAGAGTTTTCAGATAGGTTATGAAATTGAAGCCTCCAACAGTTCTGTAAAATGGGTATCATTTCCCAATTAGGTTAAGGAATATCAATTGTAACTAGAAGTTTCCATTCAAACTCAGGTGTCCTGATTCCAGATTTAGTGCCTGGAATTTAGTTATGCTATGCCCTTGGGAAGTAGCTGTATATTAATTATTTAGGTCAATTTAAAATTTCTCCAGAGCTGAACAAAATTGGGATGACCCTTATTAAGGGTTATTCTTAAGAGATTGGTGCAATAGCCTTCTACTGAAATGAAGATTTGCTTTGCAACAGAAATTGCTAAAAATTTTGTAAATCAAGTTAACAGAACCATTTGGATAATGTTAAAAAGTATTTACCTAAACATGTTTTACAACTTCATTTCCTAGAATCCAATTGTTTAAATAACTGCACCATTGTAAACACACAAGTGTAATTTTGCTAAGGAGTTGATTTTGACCAGAAACAATCAGATTGGTTAATTACTGAAAGGATGATGTAGTCCTTGGGGGGGGAAGGTACTTAAATATGACATTTGAAAAACTTTTCTAAACATTAATGTTAAATCTTTAAACTATTTAGAAAAACTAAAGATTTATAACGCTAGGGAACTTGCCTACATTTCTTTGTCTGAGTTCAAAATAATTATCATGTAATTCCTATAGATCCTACGGTTCTGAAATAAGATAAATAGTATTAAATAAATGCAGGGAATTTGATAAATTATGATCCCCTTTAGGAGCAAAAGATTTTATTTATTTATTTTTTATAAATTTATTTATTCATTTATTTATTTTTCGCTGTGTTGGGTCTTCGTTGCTGTGCACGGGCTTTCTCTCGTTGCAGTGCGCGGGCTTCTCATTGCGGTGGCTTCTCTTGTTGTGGAGCACGGGCTCTAGGTGCACGGGCTTCAGCAGTTGTGGCACTCAGGCTCAGTAGTTGTGGCTCATGGGCTCTAGAGTGCAGGCTTAGTAGTTGTGGTGCACGGGCTTAGTTGCTCCGTGGCATGTGGGATCCTCCTGGACTGGGGCTCGAACCCGTGTCCCCTGCATTGGCAGGTGGATTCTTAACCACTGAGCCACCAGGGAAGTCCAAAAGGATTTATTTTGACAGCATTTTTATTTGCACCAGTTGTTCTAATAAAGATAATTTTCATATTTAAAAAATTATGGGGCTTCCCTGGTGGCGCAGTGGTTAAGAGTCCGCCTGCCGATGCAGGGGACACGGGTTCGTGCCCCAGTCCGGGAAGATCCCACATGCCGCGGAGCGGCTAGGCCCGTGAGCCATGGCCGCTGAGGCTGCGCGTCCGGAGCCTGTGCTCTGCAACGGGAGAAGCCACAGCAGGGAGAGGCCCGCGTACCGAAAAAAAAAAAAAAAGTATTTACCTAAACATGTTTTACAGCTTCATTTCCTGGAATCCAGTTGTTTAAGTAACTGCACCGTTGTAAACACACAAGTGTAATTTTGCTAAGGAGTTGATTTTGACCAGAAGCAATCAGATTGGTTAATTACTGAAAGGATGATGTAGTCCTTGGGGGGGAAGGTACTTAAATGTTACATTTGAAAAACTTTTCTAAACATTAATGTTAAATCTTTAAACTATTTAGAGAGAAAAACTGAAGATTTGTAACGCTAGGGAACTTGCCTACATTTCTTTGTCTGAGTTCAAAATACTTATCATGTAATTCCTATAGATCATACGGTTCTGAAATAAGATAAATAGTATTAAATAAATGCAGGGAATTTGATAAATTATGATCCCCTTTAGGAGCAAAAGATTTTTAAAAAAATAAATTTATTCATTAATTTTGGCTGTGTTGGGTCTTCGTTGCTGCGCACGGGCTTTCTCTCGTTGCGGTGCGCGGGCTTCGCATTGCGGTGGCTTCTCTTGTTGCGGAGCATGGGCTCTAGGTGCACGGGCTTCAGTAGTTGTGGCACTCAGGCTCAGTAGTTGTGGCTCATGGGCTCTAGAGTGCAGGCTTAGTAGTTGTGGTGCACGGGCTTAGTTGCTCCACGGCATGTGGGATCCTCCTGGACCAGGGCTCGAACCCGTGTCCCCTGCATTGGCAGGCGGATTCTTAATCACTGCGCCACCAGGGAAGTCCAAAAGGATTTATTTTGACAGCATTTTTATTTGGACCAGTTGTTCTAATAAAGATAATTTTCATGTTTAAAAAATTATGGGGGCTTCCCTGGTGAAGCAGTGGTTAAGAGTCCGCCTGCCGATGCAGGCGACACGGGTTCGTGCCCCTGTCTGGGAGGATCCCACATGCCGCGGAGCGGCTGGGCCCGTGAGCCACGGCCGCTGAGCCTGCGCGTCCGGAGCCTGTACTCGGCAACGGGAGAGGCCGCGGCGGTGAGAGGCCCGCGTACCGAAAAAAAAAAAAAAATTATGAGGTTCTGATTTTTCTCCTTTATGGAACACACCTATCGAATAAGACAATTAAAAAAACTTACAGAGCTCTCCTAAACGGTGGCATTAAAAAAAATATTGCTTCACTTTTTCTGCCAGCCATTGGTGGTTGAAAACGTGTAGTGTTGCAGCAAGAGCCTGAGGTTATCGTAATAACTGAGTGAAAATATAACAATGCACTTGAAAGCTCCTGGCATGTGGTAGAATCTCAATAATCAAGCATTAAATTCTTCATGGAGCTGGATATTTATGGGAAAAAAAAGAATTCATTTGGAATTTTACTTTCAAAAATCTTAAAAATTTACTTGGCTCCAAACTTTCAGCAAACATATATTGTGTCCTTATGCATTTGCGACCTTGGAGCCACATGCTATTTTCCCACAGCAGTGTAGTTCATGTGCCAGTGATTAACTGCAAGCATTGTTTATTTTGTCTTCATTAGCAAGAGCTGACAAGAGACCCAGTTTTCTTAGCCTCAGCTAAGAAAGAAGGAGTCAGCTTTGATAAACTTGCAATACTTCAATTTCAGTGAAATAGTGATCTGGAGGCAAAGCCAACACATGAATCCACTGTTTCTCAATTCATATGGAGGCCACATCTAGATTGCACAGGTACTCCATTTTCACATGCAAAAATGTCAGATAATTCTATTGTTTCTTAGCCCAACTACCTTGTCCCATCTTTCCCCTTCCATATAGAGAAAGGAAATTTATATTTAAATGAAAAAATAACTGACAACTAGTTTATTGATTGTTTTAATGTCTTTTTCAAAGACCATATTAGTTTTTATTTGAGAAGTCTTTTTAAAGTACAAATAAGAATACTCAAATGTGTATTGAGAAGTAATCTGTAATAAAGAGTAAATATTCATTGAACAGTAATGAACAATAGCATCTAATAACAATAATTGAACAATTGAATAATAATGTCCAATGACTTGTGACACTGATCAAAATGTGGCTCCTGAATCTTTCCAGCTGTATCAAATGAATAATCATGATTAACCTGTAAATAGCTTTAGGGTTTTTACAGATTTCTTAATTTAGAAAATATTAACAAGGTGTTGGGGAAGTCAAAATGTTTATCCCTCTAGTTTCAATCCTGTAACAATTATATGTCAACTTAAATGTCTCTTGTAGCAAATCTAGCCAGCCAGCCAGCCACTCTCCCATGATTGTACTAGACACAATGAGGAAGTTGAGGGAAAAAAATTCTCAAGAAATTCTCAAAAAATTCTCAGACATGAAAAATGTGAGATCATAGTGTAAAGGGAGGAAAACCTTTTCCTCTACCCTCTTACTTTACTCTCTTACTCTGAGGACTGTGAATTAAACTGACAAAAGACAGAGTAACAGGAGAACAGGTTTATTTCATATGCACATGGGGAGCCTCACAGAAAAAAAGTAAAAACCCCCAAAGTGGTTAGGTCTGGGAGCTTATATACTGTTTTAACAAAGGATGATAAAGTGTGGAGAAGTGATAAGACAAAGAAAAAAGGGTTTGGGCTTCTAGGGCAGTAAATTATGGGAAAGTAAACACATGGAAGAAACTAATGGAAGATAAGAGTAATTTGGTAAGATTTGTTGTGCAGACTCAAATCAGTGCTTTCTCCAGTGATGAGAATCATCTCCTCATCCTGGTATGGGAAAAGGGAGAGGGGACACTTTCAAAAAGGGAAATTTATACCCTGCTTTTAGGTAGAACTGCTGTTTCTCAGTTGCCTTCAGCTCAGAATAATCCTTATGCCAAAGTGACATATTTTGGTGGTGGCATATTTGGACATCCTTCAATAGCATGGTGCAAAAAAAAGCAAACTAAATATAAATCCCAGCCTGGGTCTCCCTCTTACTACTAATGTGTCATTACAGATGTGGTTTAACTTGTCTGATATTAAGCTATCTTATCTAAGATGGACATGATAATATTGATCCCACCTATAAGGCTGGAATAAGGACCAACTGAGAACTGCATGTGAGCCCTTTATAAACTGTTAAGAACTTTATGCATGCTGAGTATTACATGTTAAGTGCACCATGTGGGGTAGCCTCCAAATTAGTTTTTACCAATTAAAAAAAAAAAACATTGCACCTAGAAATTCTGATATAAAGAGGGGTGGGTGCAAGAGAGGTCTACTCTCCTAAGAAGTTTATTCCTTTTTCACGTCTATAAATCAATGCAAATAGTTTTATCTTTTATCTTAAAATACATTATGATATCCTTTAAAAATTATGCCTAAGATTCTTATGTGCTTCTCTCCCCCTCATCCCTACCCCCAGTTGACAAGCTTTGCTCAAAATGGAATAAATAGTTCTCCAGAAAAGTATTAGTGATGGCTCAAGTTTTAGTGACAGGCCTCCTAGAGGAAATGGCACTTAAACTGGTGCTGAAGGAAGAAAAGGCTTGGCCAGGATGAGGACAGAGAGAATAGTATTTGAGAATAAAGCAAAAGCATAAGCAAAAACAAAGAGATGGCAAGAACAGAGTGTGACCGGAAATTTAACTGTGAAAATATCTTAAAATATTTCAAAATATAACCCAAAAAGTAATTTAATATTTAAAAATGATTCCTTCTGAGAAGTCACTTCAATGAAGCTCTTTGTTCTATGAATCCTGGCTATTTTGTTTTATTCTTTATCTTTCTGAAGAGCATGATCTAATTAAATCTATTATTTTGAAGACCAAGATAAGTGTCAAAATGGCCACATGTAAAGTCCTTTAAAAGAATGCTCTTCTTTTTTTTTTTTTTGCGGTACGCGGGCCTCTCACTGCTGTGGCCTCTCCCGTTGCAGAGCACAGGCTCCGGACGCGCAGGCTCAGCGGCCATGGCTCACGGGCCCAGTCGCTCCGCGGCATGTGGGATCCTCCCAGACCAGGGTATGAACCCGTGTCCCCTGCATCGGCAGGCGGACTCTCAACCACTGCGCCACCAGGGAAACCCTGAAAGAATACTCTTCTTTTATAACAGAAGGCAGCCTTAATTTGGCTGAATGCAATAGTAATTTTTCTTTTTGATAAGAGCTTTGGGTAAAAATATAGTTATCCAACTCTTCTTTTGAAAAATGCCAACTCTTCTGAAAAATGCAGCAGATTTTTTGGAATCAAATGAAAATGACCTTTTTAGACACAGGAAGCCAAGTAATTCATGAAGATGCCCGGCTTTGTTTTAGCAGCGAACCAAGAAGATGCACTTTGACAGAGTTTATTTTCAAGTTGGTGAAAAGGAAAGGACAGTGAGATGCTTTCCTGTATTACCAGTGAGATGCTTTCATGTACTACCCATAGAGCATATTTGTCACTTCACCAGACTTGATAATGAGATGGACTAAGCCTTTCTAGAGACATTTGGGATAGAAACTATTATCACACAGGTGAATAGTATCCTTCAAACCTCTTATGTTCAACATAAACATTAAATGTGTTCTTCCTTCTCTTTGGAAGATTCTAGGGGCGTTCGGCAAGAAGAGGCTGCTGACTGGAGTCCAGAACCGAACTAATCAACTCTCTGAAGTCAAAACAGTGTCTGAATGATGAGTCCCCAGGCAGATTTCAGGAATGTAGAACATTTGGTGAGTTTGCATATTGTACCAGGAGCCTCTTGTTTTCTCTGCAGGTTAAACCAAAACCAAGAACGTTCTGGGGAACCAGAAACTCTTGGGCTCTAATACTGTTCTTTGAAAAGCCCTCTTCCGCTCCTTCACTGACAAATGCAATCAGATTCCTGCAGTGTGAAGTGCATTGTGCTGAGGGCTAGAGAAGACAAAAGAATATAAACACATAAATCTCTGTCTTAGGGGGGTGTTCAATTCTTAGGGGAGATAGGCATACATACAAAGAGATATAATGAGATTAAATAAAAAATTAGTGCCATGACATGCATTCATTCTCTCTTTCAACAGATTTTGCTGATCATCTGTTGTCAGCTAGACACTCTGCTTGCCTTGTTAGGAAGTTTAGACTTTATCCTATGGGCACTGGAAGCCATTAAAATGTTTAAGCAGGCACTAGCTTGACAAGATTGTGTTTTAGAAGGTCCTATCTATTGTAAAGTGGCAAGATTAGAGTCAAAGCCACCAATGGAAGTTGTTTCAATGATCAAGGCAAGAGATGATAGTGGCCTGAGCTAAGGCAGAGGAGTAGAAACGGAGGGAGGTGAACATGTCTGAGGAAGTACTGTTGGAGAACTTGGGCAATGATGAGATGCAAGGAAGGGGTAGGGAAGGGGAAAACCCCAAACTGGGACTCCACAGAAGATGGGTGTGAGCCCATGTTTGGGAGGAAATCTGGACGTGACACTGGGAAATAATGCTGATGTTCTGGTTTCACTTAAGGCAAGAAGTGGAGAGAACTTTCAGGGAGAATTTAAGGATCTAGGGGAGTTTGCTTACTATACAATAAGACAATGTTTTCCACAATGGATCATGACCCATCAGTGAGTCAAGAAATCAATTTAGTGGATTTTGACTACCATTACTTTTACTTTCTCAAGATAATTAATTAATTTTTGGTTGCATTGGGTCTTTGTTGCTGCACGCCGGCTTTCTCTAGTTGTGGCGGGGGGCGCTCCTCCTCGTTGCTATGCGCGGGCTTCTCATTCTGGTGGCTTCTTTTGTGGCAGAGCATAGGCTCTAGGCACGCGGGCTTCAGTAGTTGTGGCACGCAGGCTTAGTAGTTGTGACGCACGGGCTTAGTTGCTCTGCGGCACGTGGGATCTTCCCGGACCAGGGACCCGTGTCCCCTGCATTGGCAGGCGGATTCTTAACCACTGTGCCACCAGGGAAGTCCTGTGTTTACTTTTAAAAGCAGCTTTTTTGAAGTATAATTTACACACCATAGAATTCACCTATTGCAGGTGTACAATTCAATGATTTTCAATTTATACAGTTGACCGTTGAACAACAGAGGTTTGAACTGCGCAGGTCCACTTATACACAGATTTCTTTCAATAAACATATTGGAAAATTTTTTTGGAGACTTGCAACAATTCGAAAAAACTTGCAGATGAACCACGTAGCCTAGAAATATCAAAAAAATTAAGGAAAAATGTATGGCATGGATGCATAAAATTTATGTAGATGCTAGCCTATCCTTACATGCACGTAAGGTGAGTGAGTGATATTTAATCTAAAATTAATAATGTGTTAGGGTTTTCTTTTTTACTATTTTTAACTTTGCTTTCAAAGAATTATATTACTGTACAGTATGCCTCTCTCTCCTGTAATTGGAGCCTATTATCACAGGTAAGTGGATTTCTAAAAACTGTAACAATGTTTCCAATACTGTATTATGAATATGACTGTAATATTGTATGACATAAAGTTTTTAATAACGATTCATTCATTAGTGTATATGCTAGGCTACTGTGAAGCAGTTGTATTGATTACAACTAGGTGACCATAAAGCAATCATATTGCTGCTTCTTTGTTATCAATGCATGAATTATTATACCTGTAAATAAATATGAATTTCTTTTTCACATTATCTTTTCATTTTTCATGTCTAGTGTTAGTAACACACATAACATCTACAGTGTTTTGTATCATATAAGACAATACTGATGTAGGTACTGACAGATGATTCATCTTGTAAACAGGTGATGTGAACTTATGGTATGGATAAGTATAGTACAGTACTGTAAGTGTGCTTCCTCTTCCTTATGATTTTCTTAATATCTTCTTTTCTCTAGCTTGCTTTTTGTAAGAATACAGTGTATAATACATATAACATATGAAATGTGTGTGAATTGACTGTTTATATTATCGGTAAGGCTTCTGGTCAACAGTAGGCTATTAGTAATTAAATCTGGGGGGAGTCAAAAGGTATACGTGGATTTTAAATTGCCCAGCAGGTCAGCATCCCTGACCCTTGCACCGTTCAAGAGTCAACTGTGGTTGTAAAGCCATGACCACAATCCAATATTAGAACATTTTTAACACCTAGCAGGTTTCCTTGTGTTGTTTGAAGTTCATCTCTGCTTCC
Organism: Delphinapterus leucas; assembly: GCF_059928025.1. Classification (NCBI taxonomy): domain Eukaryota; kingdom Metazoa; phylum Chordata; class Mammalia; order Artiodactyla; family Monodontidae; genus Delphinapterus; species Delphinapterus leucas. The sequence continues at coordinate 79,818,016 of NC_143140.1, forward strand.
ATCCTCAGCCCTAGGCAACCATTGATCTTTCTGTCTCCTTATAGTTGCCTTTTCTGGACATTTCATATAAATGGAATCATAGAATATGCAGTCTTTTGTGTCTAGCTTATTTCCCTTAGCATAGCATTTTTGAGGTTCATCCATGTTGAATAGGTATCAACAGTTTGTTCCTTTTATTGCCGAATGGTCCGTTGTATGGATACATTTTGTTACCCATTCACCAGTTGATGGACATTTGGACAGTTTCCAGTTTGGGGCTAATATGAATAATGCTGCTATGAACATTTGTGTATAAGTCTTTGGGTGGACATGTCTTCATTTCTCTTGGATATATCCCTAGGAGTGGAATTTCTGTGTCATCTGAAAAGTTTATGTTTAACTTTTTAGAAACTGCGAAATTATTTTTCAAAGTGGCTGTACCATTTTACATCCCAGCAGCAATGCGTGAGTGTTTCAGTGGCGGCACACTCTCCAACTGGTAGTGTTAGTCTTTCTGACTATAACTCTTCTAGTGGGTGTATTGGTATCTCATTGTGGTTCTAATTTCCCTGGTGACTAATGTGGTTGAGCACACAATGAGCTTATTAACCATTCATGTATCTTCATATCTTTTGTGCATTTTGTAACTGGGTTATCCTCTTATTATTGAATTATGAGAGTCCTGGATATATTTCTTTACTAGATGCAAGATTAACAAACATTTTCTTCTACCCTGTAGCTTGTCTTTTCATTTTCTTAATGGTATCACATTAGAAGCACAGAAGTTTTTAATGAAATCTGATTTCTTAATGTTTCTTTTATGGATTTTGCTTTTGGTCTTTTATCTAAGAACTCCTTCCAACCCAAGGTCACAAAGATTTATATTCTCTTCAAGAAGTATTATAGTTTTAGCTGTTATATTTAGGTCTCTGATTCATTTTGAGTTAAATGTTATGTATGGTATGAGGTAAGGATATAACTTCATTTTTTTTTTTTTTTGCCTGTGGGTGTGCAATTGCCTCACAGCAGTGTTATTTGTTTAAAAAAGACAATAGAATGCATTGCACATTTTAAAATAAAATGTGTATATATTCCATGTGGTTTCTGAGTTATATAAAAGAAAAAGATTTAGTATTTTGCTGGTTTGTGATCAAAATATCTTCAAAGCTACTGCAGTATGGCTTCCAGAGCGTACAGTGCAAAAATTTGGGAAGGAGGAAAAGGAGAAGGTAGGAAGCAACTGAGGTTGGAAGCCCACAGTCAGGACTTAACATCTAGGGCGATGACCAAGTTCAGAGTGAGTGATATGAGCTGGTGAGGGCCCTATAATATTGGGGAACTTGGGCTCTAGACAAAAGCCAATCCTGAGTAAAAGAAATCTATGAAAGTATAATGAAGGGAGTGTGTAATTCTAACAGGGAGGATTAGAGTAAATTCCCCACTGGGAGAGAACATTTGAGTTGGACTTGAAGAATGAATAGGCTTTATCAAGCATCCCAGGGAGAGAGGCACTTTACTCAAGGGAAGAGCAGAGGTAAGAAAAGGAATAGATCAACTAGAAAGAAAAGAGCCACTAGCTCATCGTGGTGAGAGATGATAGAAGAGTAAGTCAACTGTGATGAAAATTCCACTAATGTAGGAAGCTGGGTTTGAAGTTTTTAAAACCAAAACCTTACTTGGTCTCACCACCTAACTAAATAAAGACTAGTGTTTGTGTTTTTCAGTCATCTTCTATTTAAAAGTTTGATTAAAATAATTAAATTAATGTTTGTTGTATATACATGTAGGAAAGTCTTTTATCCATTCACTGTTCAGTCTTTCAAAATTTGTCTTTTTTCATTCTTCAAGACTCACTTTTTTCCAAGTGATAAACTTTTTAAATTGGCATTGCCTGTAATGACAACCTGTCCACCCTTTTCATTTTTACTTAAAAAAAAAATCTACAGCCTCACGAGAAATTAGAATATCAGGCCTGCCCCTCTGTGCTGTCCTTCTTCCCCAACCTTAATAATCCATGTCAATATTTAAACCCCTTTAGCAGTAGAACATTCTTCACAAAGTTAGGTTAATGGTACATTCACGTGGGATCTTTAACTCTTCCAGTGTAATTTGAGTTATTTTCTGCAAGTTAATTTTAACATACAGGCCAAAAAGAGGTGTGGGCAGGTGCACACCATTTTACAGCTCACAAATATGTTTTCAAAATCCCTATTGGATGGATATCTATCACAAAATATCGATCTCTGTCATTACCTTGCTTTTTGGCCTTGAACAAATATAATTTGCCAGGCCTTGATTGCCTTACCTATAAATTCAGAAGCTTGGACTATTCTAAGGTTCTCTTCCTACAATAGAAGCATGACTATTTTAGCCATTCCCCTGGACATCTTCAGCATAAATTATATTCACTTATACAAGCCAAGATCCAAAAGCAACATATAAACCCACCAACTGGACAGAAAAGTGTGATGAATAAGAATAATGGACACTCATACGCATTTATAAGAAATAACATTTCCTTTCATACTAAACTTTTAAATCTTAAGCACGTTAAGTATATTGTATTTTCTTTTGCAACTGGTTTGTAACGGATGTGATTTTTCATCATAGGCAGTGTGCACTTAGTCATTTATTTATTCAGAAAATATTTCTGAGCCACATATTGCATGTAGATTCTGTCCTGGGTCCTGTAATGGGCACAGACATCCAAAAATGATCATCTAAAGATCGAATAAGACAGCTAGGGCAGGGACGTAAATAAGAATGGTGCCAGTCAGTCTGTGTGATCACTCGGGTCAGGGAGTCACAGATAACAGCTACCATAAAGTACAAGGGAGTGAGTGCTTATTTCCAAATGTGACGAGGAAGACCACAGACGGCAGCATCTGAGAAAACTCCTTTGCATCCTAATGAGCACCTGTTCCCAAGAATGTTGTAGACTATCTGAAGGTTGTCGACTTGGCAGAAAAGCACTTAGATCATCTGTGTCAGTGTGAGCCCATGGACCAAAACAGATCGCACTTTAGGGCCGTAATACTTGACAGTGTCTCCTCAGAACATTTTAGGGTGTTTTCTGTAAATGACCTGGGTTTTGGCACCGCATTTATTGCCTAGTATTTTCTTTTTTGGCTGTCAGTTCAACCTCAGAGCTACATCATAGAAGTATAGGAAGTACACATAGAGGTTTAAAAATATTTACTGTAAATTGGAATAAAACTTAGGAAATAGATGATACTTCAGTATGCTATTTTAAATATCACATTTCCTCTTTTTTAAAAGCTGGCAGAAGTAATAACTTAGTTATCTGAATGTCTTTAAAGACTAAGACATAGCTTTTTCCTGACTTATTTTTAGTTTTAAGAAACAACGTTTTTTTAAAATCCAATTTTGGAGGCGGGTAGAGGCACTTTATAACAACCACATGTATGAAGTTACATACATATTCAGGGTATAGTAGAAAATGGTGTTGTAGGAAGAGGCCAGGACTCAGAGATAATGTCTAGTTCTGTCATTAACTAATTGTGAAGCCCTGGATGAACCTCTTAAGTGTACTAACCTTGGGTTTTCTCCACCATAAAAGTCAGGGGACTGAAATAAATGATCTCTAAATCCCTTTCTAGTTCTGATAATTTTTGTCTATATTTATAACTTATTCTGTGTAGAGGCAAATAGCCAAGTTTTATAGAGTAATATTTACCCATTAGTACAAATACTGAGAACGTCTCCTTGAATTGAAGCAGATCAGCCTGGGAGGACTGCCTGCATAAAGAGATATGAAATGATATGTCTGTGTTTGTGTTTGTGTGCAGAGCTGAAGGCTGAAGTCCAGTGACTCTCTTTTTGCTTTGTGTCAGCATCAGTGCTAATCAAATGGTTGAATTAGCTCTGAACCCCTCGCAGATCAACCTAACTCATTTGCAGGTGGGGAGGTTCTGCTGAAGCAATTGCTTAGCACTTAGTCTGAGAGCTGTAAATAGAATCTGATTTAATCGCTCAATAATACAAAAATAATTTATCTCTCAATTATAGAGTGGAAAATTTAGGCAATCAACAAGAAAAACAACCCCACAAAACACAAAAGCAGTATCCAGTGGGAGACAAAGTACTTTAACCGAGGACATTTTCCTGGGGTTCCTGAAATCACCCCAGAGGCAGCTGTCTCCTCTGCCTACATTCAAGCCCCATCCTATTTGTAGGTTTCAAAAGTAGCAATGCAAATGTTTCATCAACGTGTTTGGCGTGTGATAGGCCTGTACTAGAGGATTATTTTGCCATGAGTCCTAGTTGCAAGGAATGTGCTAAACTCAGAAGAGGTATTTCTAGGACACCATGCCTGGGGATAACAGGCATTCCTATAGCAACTGCCTCAGACCATGGTACCAGATCCCTGAGCACTGGTTTTCTTTAAGTGATGCCTAGAGCATCCCAAGTTGGGACGAGACATCAAAGGAAACTGACTGAACGAATGCCCTGCTCGAGTTACTAAGTGTGTGCTGACATAGAGCTTGTGAGGAAGGGCTGAGACTTTGGGTTAGTCGAGGACAAGAGCCCGTTACTCGTTCTGATAACAAGCTATCTTTATTTCTCCAAGCGTGTTGATTGATAATTTGGGCTGGGGAGGGCCCAGTGGTACCAAGAGTACAAGTCACTTAGTAGAGGGGGCCAAAAGGGGCAAGACACAGAGGAGGAGAGAGTGTCAGACTAAAGCAAAGACAAGCAATGTGAAGTGGTGGACAGAACATGGACTGTGAAGCCAGACAGAGTCAGGTGTTCATCTTGGCTCTACCGCTTCCTGACTGCCTGGTTTATATTTCAGTCTCCTCATCCGTAAATCAGTAATAATACCCCCTACCTCATGAGATCTTGTGAGGATGAAATAACGTGTGTAAAGGCCTCAAATACAGTGAGCATTAAAAGAAGTGATCTTTCTCTCCCTGCCCTCCAGCAATGTTATTGTGTCCCCCCAGATCCATATGCTGCAGTCCTAAACCCCCAGTGCCTCAGAACGAGCCTGCATTTGGAGACAGGGTCTTTCTTTATTTTTTCTTTTTTAAATTGAAGTACAGTTGATGTATAACACTAAATAAGTTACAGGTGTGCAATATAGTGATTCACAGTCTCCAGAAGTTATACTCCATCTGTAGCCACTACAGAGCACTGGCTATATTCCCCGTGCTGCACATTTTATATATAATATCAATAGTTTTTACTTCCTAATCCTCCATCCCAAATAGTCCCTCCCCCCCTTTTCTCTCCCCACTGGTAGCCACTACTTTGTTGTCTATATCTGTGAGTCTGCGTCATTTTTGTTATATTCACTAGTTGGTTGTATTTTTTAGATTCCACATATAAGTGATACCATACAGTATCTTTCTTTCTCGGACTTATTTCTAAACATAATACCCTCCAAGTCCATCCATGTTACTGCAAATGGCAAAATTTCATTCTTTTTTATGGCTGAGTAGTGTTCCAGTGTGTGTGTGTGTGTGTGTGTGTGTGTGTGTGTGTGCGCGCGCGCGTGCACATGCGCATACACCACAGGAGAAAAGGTCTTTATGGAGACAATTAAGTTACAATGAGGTCATTAAGGTAGGCCCTAATCCAATATGACTGGTGTGCTTAGAAGAAGAGATTAGGACACAGCTGTACACAGAGGGAAAACCACGTAGAGAAGCAGGGAGAAGATAGCCACCTAGGACTTCCAGCCTCCAGAATTGTGAGAAAATAAATTTCTGTTTTTTAAGCCACCCAGTCTGTGGTATTTTGCTATGGTAGCCCTAGCAAACTAATGTAAGCACCAACCCCTACCCCACCTCCAGCAGAAGGGCACATGGCAAAATATGGCCACTGTGGGGAGAGAAATCTAACATCCAGAAGTAGCCGTAGCTTGTAGGTAATAGTATACCAGGGACACCTAGACTCATGCCAAACCATTTGGTGTGTGCTATGTGAAGGAAAAACAAATACCATGAATGTGAAGTAAGTCAACATTATCCAAGCAAGATATAAATCTCTGATAAAACAAACTTTATCTTATGAGTAAGAGAAAATAAAAATTTTAATAATGGGTGTGTTAAACCATTTATACATAAAACCAGACATTATTGGAATTACGTGCTGAACAGACTAAAAAGTACAGTTGACCATTGAACAATGTGAGGGTTAGGGTCACCTATTCCCCCAACCCAGGGTACAGTCGAAAATCGTGTACTGCTATCTCCGTGTCAGAAAACAAAGGAATCGGGCTTCCCTGGTGGTGCAGTGGTTGAGAGTCCGCCTGCCGATGCAGGGGATGCGGGTTTGAGCCCTTGTCCGGGAAGATCCCACATGCTGCGGAGCAGCTGGGTCCATGCGCCACAGCTACTGAGTCTGAGCTCTAGAGCCCGCGCATCCAGAGCCTGTGCTCCACAACGGGAGAGGCCACTGCAATGACAAGCCGGAGCACCACGGCGAAGAGTGGCCCCCGCTCGCCTCAACTAGAGAAAAGCCCGGGTGTAGCAACAAAGGCCCAGTGCAGCCAAAAATAAAATAAATAAATTAAAAAAAAAACACCATTCACTTAAAAAAAAAACCCCAAAAACCCAAAGGAATTGATAAATGACTCATCCAAGGGCAGGAAGCTGAAACAGTTTGGCTAGAATAGGATTCAAACCCTCGTTCTTTTGATTCCACATGTTGTGATCTCTAACAGAACACAAGCTTTCCCCCACTCTCAGTTCATTTAAAGATCTGTAAAATGAAGATACAAGTACTACATTCATTGAAAAAAAAATCCACATATAAGTGGACCCGTGCAGCTCAAGCCAGTGTTGTTCAAGGGTCAACTGTAGTTATTGTTGCCATTATTGTGATGATGGCTAAAAGCGATAACAGAAATCTTAACGTAAAAATCCCAGTGTGTTGGTTTAATAAGGTGCTTCAATTTAAACCCCATGTGGACATGAGTAGTCATCTTTTCCTACCAGTCTAACTCATTGAAAACTCTCATCAGCCTTACTGCTGCCTGGGGGGAAGGCAGGTGAATAGGATTCACAGGGAAGGGCTTTCAAAACAGTATCTTCTCATCCAGAACACACTTCAGTGTAGCTGTTGAAATGCTTTAAAATGCCTTTTCAATGTGCCAAAGGACGAGTAATGAACTTTGGAGGGCTGTGTGCTTTCTTGCTGATTTGACTGTGAATCTTTTTATAGAAACTGAAGCCCATTTTATTTTAATGACTGCAAAGTGAGGCAGGAATGTAAATTCACTCTAATGAACAGGATTGTCTCCTTAAGGAAGGCCAGCACCATTACCTCTAACCCGAATTTAAAGGAATACGAATCACTGAGATTAAACAGATATTAACATTTTGCCATATTTACATTGGAAGGAAGGAAGGGAGGGAGGGAGGGAGGGAGGGAGGGAAGAAGGAAGGGGAGAGAGAGAGACAGAGAGAGAGAAGAAGAGAGACTTTTGGTTTCATTTCCAATATGTAAAGAGCTTGGAAGTCATAGCTCCCATTCTCACAACAAGAAAAAAGCTGAACAAAGTGATAATCAATGACTTTTCTTAGATCCATCAGAGAACTGAGGTCACAGGGCATACTGCCTCCACCAAACTGGAGACACAGGCAAATAAAGAAAATCACAGCCAAAATCAGCTTATTGGGAGCAGAAGCTGTTAGAGCCAGTAACTGGTAGGAACACTTAAAATGGTAATTTTGACAAGTTGCTGGAGGCTGAAGTGTGGACTAGCTTCAGAGTTAAAAACTCCTGGGGCTTCAGTCTTGAGGACGTGTCACACTTTTGTGGGTTTACCTCCAGGAGTCCCACCAGGATCTCCCAGTGAAGACCAGAAAAAACTCCTTTCCTGTTTCAGGAAGGAGGAGGGGGAAAGTAACCTTCTGAATTATGCCTAGAGAAAAAGTAATCATTTTGCAGTACATATCGAGTGTTCTCCATGACAAAGACCTGTCCTCTAGGGCAAACTACTTTACCAAGCTTTATCTGACCTGGGGAAAGGGCAGTCAGACAACTCTAGGCCCCTCTAACTTTCTTCTGTCTCCTAAGGGGAGAAAAACTGCCTAAGAAACACTTCTGAAGGTCAAAGCCCAGGGACTGTAGGTACTGAGAGATTGATATCTAATCATAGGATTATGGAATACTTCCCTTCCCCAGCATCTTAACCACATCAACAGGGCTCCAGTATAATAATGGTGGATTACAATGAAGGAGCTGTAAGGCACAGACTCTATTTAAGAAGGATGTCATAGGGAAATTCAAAGACAACAGGAAAGAGAAACAAACTAGGGAGCTAGAGGAAACTGAAGTCCCTGGCACCAACAGCTACAGAAAACATTAAACATAGCCTGGGTCCTAGCCAGATTAACATAAAACCTCACACTAAAAGCCTAATTGCCTCAGTTCCTATTACCCAATACATCATGTCTGACTTTCAACAAAAAATTACAAGGCATGTTCAAAGGCAAGAAAAAACATAGTCTGAAAAGAGAGGGCAAGCATCAAAACCAGACTCAGCTATGTCACAGATTTTAAAATTATCAGATATCTAATTTTAAATAAATATGACTAATATGTTAAGGGCTCTAATGGAAAAAGTAGACAACATGCAAGAACTGATGGGTACTGTAAGCAGAGAGATGGACACTCACTTGATGAGGCCAGCGTTACCCTAATGCCAAAGCCATGTAAAACATTACAAGAAAGGAAAACAACAGACCAATATCTCTCATGGACATGGATGAAAAAATCCTCAACACAATGTTAGAAAGTCCAATCCAACATAGACCTAAATGTAAAATGTGACAACTTCTAGAAGATAATATAGGAGAAAAATCCGGATGACCTTGGATTTGGTGATGAGTTTTTACGTACAACACCAAAAGCATGATGCATGAAAGAAAAAATTGATTAGTTGTACTTTATTAAAATTAAAAATTTCTACTCTGTGAAAGACACTGTAAAGAGAATGAAGATAAAAGCCACACACTGGGAGAAAATAGTTACAGGATATGTATCTGATAAAGGACTTGTATCTAAAATATACAACTCTGGAAAATCAATAATAAGGAAAGAACCCAATTTAAAAATGGGCAAAAAATCTGAACAGACTCTTCACCATAGAAGGTATACAGATGGTAAAAACACATATGAAAAGATATTTACCATCATTTTTCATTAAAGGATTACACGTTCAAACAACCTGATACCACTTAGAATGGCAAAAATCCAAAACACTGGCAATACCAAATGCTGACAAGGATGCAGAGCAACAGGAACTCTCATTCACTGCTGGTGGGAATGCAAAGTGGTGCAGCCACTTTGGAAGACAGTTTGGCGGTTTCTTACAAAGACAAACATAGTCTTACTATACAAGGCAGCAATCATGCTCTTAGCTATTTATGCAATTGAGTTGAAAACTTATGTCTTCACAAAAATCTGCATATGCATGCTTATAGCAACTTTATTCATAATCACCAAAAACTAGACACAACCAAGATATCCTTCAACAGGCAAGTGGATATACAAACTGTGGTACATCCAGACAATGAAATAGTATTCGATAATAAAAATTAATGAGCTATCATCCCCCACCCCCACCCCCAAAATGAGGGAAACTTACATGCATATTGCTCCGTAAAAGAAGCCAGTCTGAACGAAGACTCCATACTATGTGATTCCAACTGTATGACATTCTGGAAAAGGCCACCTACAGAGAGAGTAAAAGGATCAGGGGTTGTCACAGCTTTGGGGGATGGGTGGAAGGGATGAATAGGTGAAGCACAGGGGTTTTTAGGGCAAACTAGGAAACTGTTCTGTATAATACTCTAATAATGGATATGTGACACTATTTGTCAAAGTCATAGAACTGTACAATGCAAAAAGTGAACCTTAATGTAAATTATGGACTTTAGTTGATACTAATGTATCGGTGTTGTTTCATTAATTCTAACAAATGTACAACAGAAATGCAAGATGTTAATAATAGCGGAAACTGTGAAGGGGACAGGGTTCTATAGCAACTCCCTGTGCTACCTGCTCAATTTTTATGTAAATCTAACACTGTTCTTAAATATAAAGTCTACTAAAGAAAGAAAGTAAAAGGAAGGAAGGAAAGAAGAGGGAAGGAGGGAGGAAGAAAGCTTTACAAGCACATATGAAGTTCCCCAAACCCATCCCTTCTTTCTCTCTCTCCCTCAAGATGTAACCATGGTCCTAAAATTGGTGTCTTTTCCCATTTTTCGTTTTACATTTGTAACGTATATACACACACACATACTTTAATAAACAATATATAGTATTATTTTGGTATTTTACAATTTTATATAAATGACATACTGTATACATTCATTTTGATCAACTATATTAAGGTATAATATACATACAAAATAAAACCCATCAGTTTTAGGTGTGAAATCTGACACATTTTGATAAACGTACATAGTTGTGTCAGGACCACAGCAATCATGATATAGAAATCTCCTTTGCAGTTACTTCTCCCACCGATCACCTGACCTTGCAATCACTGACGCTTTCTATGACCACAGTTTTGCCTTTTAAATTTTAAAGAATTTTAAAGTTTAAAGAATTTTATCTAAATAGAATTATACAGTATATATGCTTGTTTCTGGTTTCTTTCACTTAGCCTAATACTTATGATACTTGCTCATCTGTGTTTATCAATAGGCCATTTCTTTTTATTTCTGAATGGTACTTTTTTGTATTGCTACTTCACAATTTGTTCGTTTATTTACCTGTTGATGGACCTCTGAGTTCTGTCCAGTTATGGGCTATTACATGTAAAGCAGCTATGCATGTTGTGTACAAGTCTTAATATTAGCTTATGCTTTCATTTCTCTTGGGTAAATACCTAGGGCTGCAATGGCAGGATGGTAGAGTAGGTTTATGTTTTTAGGAAACTGACAGTCTGCTGCTGATGTTGCGTTTTACATTGCCACGTGCAGTGTATGATAATTCCAGTTGTGCCTCCACATTGACACTCGGTAATGATCAGTCTCTTAAATTTTAGCCATTTTAATAGGTGTATAGTGGTACCTCATTGTGGTTTTGATTTACATCTCCGTAATGACCAAGGATGTAGAGCATTTTTTCATGTGTTTATTTGCCATCTGTGTATCTTATTTAGTAAAATATCTGTTCAAGTCTTTTGCCCATTTCCTTTTGGGCCTTATGTCTTATTGTACTGTGTGAGTTCTTTACACGTTTTAAATACAAATTCTTTATTAGAAAGTATTTGAAAATATTTTTGCCCAGTCTGTGGCTTGCCTTTTCACTTCCTTAAGTGTCTTTTGAAGACTGAGAGTTCTTAACTTTTATGAAATCCAGTTTTTCTGTTTTTTCCTTTTATACTTGTGCTCTTAGTGTCCTGATTAAGAAAACATTTCCTAACCCGAGGTTACTGTGATTGTCTTCTATGTTTTCTTCTAAAAGCTTTATAGTTGTAGCTCTTCCTTTTAGGTCTATAATCGTTTTGAATTAATTTTTGTATATGATTTGAGGTAAGGAACAAGGGTAATTTTTTTGCATATGGACAGCCAGTTGTTCCAGTGTTATTTATTGAAAAGATGATCCCCCCATATCAAATTCCTTTGATACCTTTGTCAAAAATCAGATCAATTGACTGGGTGGGGAATGGGGTGACGTGCAGCAGATTTTCAGAAGGCAGAAGTGAGAAGTGGAATGGTCCCTTTTCTCGGTATGACAGTCATTTTACTGAAGAAAATTATATTTAAAAACAATCATTTAAGTTTTCTGGGAATTGTCCCAAGTGTATACAGCAAATGAAGAAACATTCATTCAAGAAAATCTACTAAATCTTGATAAGAGGAAGAGTCTTTGGCATCTGAGCCATGACCGGCCCTTCCCTTCCCTCGACAAGCTGCAGGTTCTGGAAACACTGCTCTGGGTCCTCTACTTCAGGCAGCTGTGGCAGAGAACTATATAGGGGTTCCGTCTCCCTCCTGTGTCCCAGAACAGGGCTATAGCTTCACCCGGGGAGGGGTAGGCTGCCGGTATTTCTCATCTCCTCTCAGCCCTTTGCTGCAGAAGCTCCATTCCTATCTTATGTGGCCTAGAGGACTGAGGCTCCCTTCCTAGACTCTACTCATCGGGTGGAAACACTATTTCAGGACCAGCAGTCTGAGAACAGTGGAGTCCCCTTCGCTTCCTCTCCAACTCGCTCGGAGGCAGAGATTCCACACGGAAAAGGCCAGCCAAAAAGACCAGAGGTTACTACCTCCCCCCTCCAGCATCCATTAGTAGAGCAATGGATCCTCCAGGATAAGGAGGCCATTAACTGCACCCCAGCTCCTGTGCAGTGGTGTAGAGTTTCTGCCCAAGGGGAGAGGCAGGCCTTAAGAACAACTGTATGGCAACAAATTAAATAACTCAGATGAAATGGATAAACTAGAAACACAAACTACTGAAACTGACTCCAGAAAAAACCCTGAAAATCAGAATATACTTCTAAGAAGTAAAGAGGTTGATTTAATAATTTAAAACCTGCCCATAAAGAAAAGCCCAGTCTCAGATAGCTTCACTGTGAATTCTTCCAAACATTTAAAGAATGAATACCAATTCTTCATAAACCCTTCCAAAAAACAGAAGAAGCAGAAATATTTTCTAAATTATTCTATGAGGTCACTATTACCCTGATACCAGAACCAGATAGAGACATGAAAAGAAGAGAAATTATTACAGATCATTATTCCTTATTAATACAGATGCAAAAATTCTCAGCAAAATGTCATCAAACTGAATCCAGCACATAGGAAAAGGACTGTGCACAATTACCAAGTGGGATTTCTCCCAGGAATTCAAGATTGATCGAATATATGAAAATCAAATATAATATGCTGTAGTCCTATAATAAAAGGCAAAAACCTCAATAGGCACAGAAATAACAGGTATTTTTCAAATGGCCAATGCGCACAAGAAAAAAATGCTCAGTGCCATTAGTCATGAGGAAATGCAAATCAAAAACACAATTAGATGCCTCTTTGCACCCGTTAGGTTGGCCATAATTAAAAAAATATATGGTAAGATGTGTTGGTGACGATGTGGAGAAATTGGGACCCTCAGTCATTATGGGTATGAGTGTAAAATTGTGCAGCAACTTTGGAAAACACCTGGAATTTCCTCAGACGTTTTAGCATAGAGTTAGCATATGATCTATCAATTCCGTTCTGAAGTGTAAAGCAACAAGAAAGTAAAACGAAAATTTGTACATGAATGTTCATAACATTTTTAACAATAGCCCAAAGTGCAAATAACCTACATGTCCATCAACTGATGAATGAATAAACAAACTGTGGCATATCGTACAATGGAATATTATTTAGCAGTAAAGGGGAATAAAGTACGGATACATGCTACAACATGGATGAACCTTGAAAACGTTATGTTAAGTCAAAGAAGTCAGACACGAATGGCCACATATTGTTTGATTCTACTTATATGAAATGTCAAAAACAATCAAATCTATAGAGAAAAAAGTAATTTATTAGTTGCCAGGGGCTAGGGGAAGAGAGGAAATGGGAGTGACTGCTAATGTGTGTGGGTTTCTTTCAGGGGTAAAAAACATGTTCTAAACTTAGAATCACTGTACAACTCTATGAGTATACTAAAATCCAATCAGCCATAGATTTTTGGACCTACTTATGGAATTTCTACTTTATTCCACTGATACATATGATTGATCTCTATGTCTATATTTACAGCAATCCTACACTGTGTTAATTACCTTCCTTTTTTAATGAATGTTTAAATCAGGCAGTGTTAACAGTCCAAGTTTGTTCTTCTTTTGCAAAAGATTTTGGCAATTCTAGATCCTGTGTCTTTCCATGCACATTTTAGAGCCAGCTTACTAATTTCTACAAAAGTCTGCTGGAATTTTGATTAAGAGGCATTGAAACTATGGATCAGTTTATGGAGAACTGACATCTTAACTGTATAGAGTCTTCCAGTGTGCATGTGCATGACATATCTCCCCATTTTTTATGTCTTCATTTATTTTTCTCAGTGATGTTTTATAGCTTTCCGTGTACAGGTCTTGCACATCTTTTGTCAAATTTATCCCCAAGTATTTTATAACCGATGTTTTTTAAAATTTCAATTTCCAGTTATTGCTACTATATGGATATATGATTGATTTTTCTATAGTGACTTTGTATCCTGAAACCTTGCTAATCTCATAACTTCTAGTAGCTTTTTTGTAGTTTCTATAGGATTTTCTGCCTAAGTGACCATATCTGAGGATAAGCTAAAAATAAGTTACCCACAACAAGCCCCCAGAAGTATTTATCAACTGTAGGCAGGCCCTTCTCTGGATCTCTCTTCCTAATTTAGCATATTGAAGAAAAGTGAGGACATCAAACACAGGAGTAAATGATCAATACACAACTTTTCTGTTTAGGGACGTTCTTATCAGCGCTTACAGAGAGTTTTCCAGAAGGCGGTTTGACAGTATATGTCAAAAGCCACTTAGGCGTACATAGCTTTTGACCTAACTGCCTAAAAATGGAGAAAGGGAGCATAACTTTTATGCATTTTCATGGTTTGGCTTAGGGTTGGCCATGTTTATTTTTAATACTTTGAGGATAAAACAATTTGAGTTGAGAATAGATATTTTTGTTATGCCTTGCAGTAGGAACATCACCTTGAGCACTGAACTGTGGTAATAAGCCAGCTATGCTTTGTGTTAATTCATGATTTTTATTTTTAAACAGAATTTGCTCTAGCAGGTACTTTCCTTTAAGCAGATCTGTTCATCAAGGTCACTCTGTGTGATCCATAATTGCCCTGCTAGTCACCTTACAAATGGCATGTTCTATGGTTATTTGTCCTGGGCTGATAAGAGTGTGGATGCACTGGGCAGAGCATTCTAGGAGTTACCCAAGGGGAAAAATAATTACTGACAAATAGTGGGTGACAAGCATGGTTAGGGTATTCTACATGGTTTTCTCTTTCAATCCACCATTTTCATCATTTACTGTGTGTCCTTATTAGATCTGTCCAGGGAAGATGGGGATAAAAAAGATGAAATAGACACAGTCTCTGTACTAAGCGCTTTGTAATATAGTGAAGAAGATCTGTTCTTTTTGGTGGGACCTCAGCTGCTGGACTGCTCTTTCCTCCATCTTTTGGCTTTGACTATAGATGTAATACCAAGTGCTTCAGTAGCCATGTTGTGATAATGAAACAGCAGTTGTGAGGACAAGAAGCCAACATACTGAGAATGGTAGCATGGAAATATAGAAAGCGTCTGGTTCCCTAATGACAGTATTGGGCTACTGAACCAACATCGAGACCACTGCCCTCTTAAGCAAACAATAAATGTCATCATGGTTAAGGACAGGTCTTCAGTTACCTACAGCTGAAAGTGTTTCTCACTTTTACACATGAAATACCAGGGAACCAGAAGTTTTGAGCCTGAAGCTACAGTTTAAAATTTTACATTAGGTTTAAGTTTTTCCAACAGTAACTTGCAAAGTTTTAAAACATTCCTGCCCAGCTCCACTGGCACCACTTTTGCTATAGAATGCCTCTTTTTCATTTGGGCACATTGTTTCCGGAAAGCTACTGAGCCTGGCACTTTTCCTATAATGAGTAAACTAGACATCTCAGCAAGGAGAAAACAAATCTAGGCAGAAGGCAAAGCTGGAGGCTTTTCCTTCTGCCGTGAGGTACGTAGACATATTTTCAGCACCATCCTTAGAATTAATTAATTAAAAGAATACGCTAAGTGTTTCCAAGGCTTGTTCTGAAATGACTCCTTCAATTAGAGGTTCTTTACTTTTGGCTTCTTTAAATCTTGCTGGTCCATTTTTTTACACTTAAATCAAGGAGCTTTTACATTTTTCTAGACCTTCGGGCTATTCTGCTTCTATAGCTGCCACCTGAAGGGCAGAAGAGAGGCAGATCAAGACTGAAATTTTCAATTTCTCTTTTCCTTTTTAGTTTTCAAATTAATGAGCTGTATGCAAATAGATGGGTGGCAAAGTGAGCTCAGGTTAGTGTCCTCCTTCCTTCATCTCATGCTCACCCGTGTCATCTGGCAGGCTGGGGCCTGCATAATGTTCCATTAATGATCCAATTTGGCCCATGTGAACTTCACCTCCTGTCCACATCTATATCAGCTTCTGCTTGGGAAGGCTTTGCATTTTCTTCATGACTGGAGATCATAGTGGGCGCTATGACTGAAACATCTGTAGGAAAATGAAGTAATGGGCCAGCTAATATGCTTAATGGCCTTAATAGCGTTAAAAACGAATGCGTTTAATGCTCATTTCATTCATAGCTGCCCTTGGCATTATGGATGGCAAGCCCATGCGTGATGCTGAGACAAAAATGGCCCAAATGTCACTGCAAGTTTGAAGAAGAGTGAAAGAAAAATATTATAGCAGCATTATAAAATTTCATCTCAAATCTGTCTTCATCGGAAAGAATTACATTATATGAGAAAAGAGGCAGCCAACCAGGAAACGGTTGCTGGCTTAAAGGAATTTAGCTCATGTGTAGAAAAGAAGAAATCCTGGAAGGCTGTGCTGAGGGATCCAGTGAGCAAAGACCAATAACATGGGAGGAAGAGACTCTTCTGGGAAATAGGGGATTTTTAACTGGGGAGGTCACCCTTTCCTTTCATGGTTACAGAGTTTTCTCCTCATAGGATAGGCTGTGTTCCACACCTTCCCAGACCTCTTCCCCTTCTGGGCTCTGTGTCATATTCCTCAGGGCACTATTTACCAGAAGTAGTTGGGTGAATGAATTCTGATCACTTCCTCACAATTAGCCCTACATGAGAGGCTGTCTCTGATGAGATTCTCTGCAGAAAGGTCCCAAGGATCATGGGCGGTCGGGACACTTGGCACCACTGCAGGTTCTAGCAGGGCCCTCCGATATTGTAGGCAAGCTTTTGCCACCTCCAGAGGGGCACAGGGATGGCCCTGGGGAGACAATTAGCAATAATGTTCTAAACTCTGAAGATAAACTTCATAGCAACTCTGGGGCCTCTTTTGTGGATTCTGTTCCCTCAGCTCTCAGAGAATCCTAGAGGGAGAAGGATAGTCTTTCCATCTCCCTCAGGGATCCAAAGAGTGCTAGAGGCCCAGACAAGATAGAGGCTAAAGAAGAGTAACAAGAAGTCCTCAGAAAATGAAATCACTGCACCTCCACGTTCACTGCAGCATCATGCAAAACAGGTAAGACGTAGAAACAACCTAAGTGTCCATCTGTGCATGAATGGATAAAGAAAATGTCACACACACACACACACACACACGCACGCACGCACACACAGGCAATGGAATACTATTCAGCTCTAAAAAAGGAAATTCTGCCATTTGCAACAACATGAATGGATCTTGAAGGCATTGTGCTAAGTGAGATAAGTCAGACAGAGACAACTACTGTATATTATCACTTATATATGGAACCTAAAAAAGCCAAACTCATAGAGGCAGAGTAGAATAGTGGTTGCCAGGGATGGAAGGTGGGGGAAGTGGGGAGATGTTGGTCAAAGGGTACAAACTCCCAGCTATAAGGTGAATAAGTTCTGGGAGTCTAATATATACCATGGTGACTGTAATTAACAATACTGTACTACATACTTGAAAGTTGTTAAGAGACCAGATCTTAAGTGTGAATCATCACAAAAAAATGGTAATTATATGAGGTGCTGGAGGGGTTAACTAACCTTATTGTGGTACTCACTTTGCAATATATACGTGTATCAAACTATCACCTTGTACACCTTAAACTTACAAATGATATATGTCAATACTATCTCAAAGCTGGAAAAAATAGTTTGATATATTATATGGTAGGAAGGATTTTCAAAAGGTGAATAATTTTCATATTATATTGGAAAGTTCTTTTCTACTCTGATAAAATTAAACTATAATTATCAATTTTAAAACGTCCTCAGAATTATAGAAGCAAACTGTGGACATGAAGAAACTTTTTACTTACTGATAACAGGCATTGGTGTAGAGACACTGCCAGAGGTTGGATCCAGAGATAAACATGGCCGGTCAAGCACTAGCGTCCGACATGGCTGCTACACTGCTCCTGACTCAGCTTTGCAGGGCTCCTGCCTCTTAGTAAGATTGCTGAATGACTTTTATGATCAACTCAGGCAGGAGGTTGTGATGTTTCCTGGAAAGGAGAACTTAAAAAAATTTCTCTCTGTAGAATAAATACTAGCGATGTAAGCGTTGGGATTTGTGAAAAGTTTGGGTTTCAGCCAAGGCATGTATATATCAAGGTCATGAAGGTTCATTTCTCTAAATTTTCATCACAATTTTAATTTGGCCACAGCATCTTTGACTGTGCTAAGCACTTGTGTTTACTTACAGCTGCTCACCCCCAGGTCTTAAAAAAAGCATTCTGTATTAGTTAGTTTTTGAGGACCGCTGGGACTTTCCTTGGTGACAGGCAATTCGGAAATTTAAAAAATTAAGGAATAAAGAAAATGATGAGAAACAGTGCGTCTTCTGAATGATTCTGGATAATCTGAAGAGAGTCCAGCTACCACAGCTCCTTAAAGCTCGGATATTCACTTATTGCCCCACCACACCTAAATAATTGCTTTCACAACTGATATTTGATTTCATCATATTTGAGTTTTTTCCTTGGAACGAGTTTATAAAGTGAACTCTCTCAGATGAAAATAAAATTTAATTTCCCGACTTTATTTTCTAAATGGCTTATCGATACTCTTTATTCATCACTCAGTTTTGAGGACACATTTAAAAGGGGGAGATAAATATAAATTAGAGTACCTGTAATATTCCTTTTTACTCTCAACTACTAAGAGGAACTTCATTTTGTTAACATGTAGGAAAAAGTCATCCTCAAACTATCATTAAGCAATGCTGGGGTTTTTTCTTGAAATAAAGGAGCAGCTGAAACTTGGCTTAATAGTCCCTGTTTTCTGACACCTTAGTTACTAATCCAGATGTTTTGAGTTGTATTTGCATAGATCAGAATCTTAGAGAGGATTTTTTCATTTCAATATGTAATCTAGTGAAAGGCAACTAAGCCATGTTAAGAACAGCAATTCTTTCTTTAGATATCGAATACAAGTACAGTGTTTTAAAATGCCATAATTAAGCATAAGAAGTTAAAGTGGAAAGATGAATTTACCAGCAATACTAAATATCTTTTATAATCTTTAGAAAAAATATGTGGAAGTATTATGTGTCCAATATTTTAGTGCCTTACCATATTTAGTTCTCTCAGTTGCCGTATGAAATAGGCATTATGAATTCCTTCTTACAGACAAGAAAACCAAGGCTCAGAGTGTCTGAGGGAACTTCTCAAGGACACAAAGTCAGGAATGGTAGGGCTGAGACCGCAGCTTAAGCTCATTATCTTTCCACTACACTATGTTCCCATCCTTTGGAACAGCCATGGAAAAATCAACCAAGACCACTATCTCTTTATTATGAATATGATATTAAATAGAAGGCAGAAAAGTATCAGTAGCTTCTACCCAGAAGAAAATCTTTTTTGCCTGATCTGTTCTTCATCTTTAAACTTCTATGCTCTCTCCTTTTACCTGTCCATCACCACATAAGGCATGTGGACTTGTGCTGGTGCAGGAAGAAAACGTCCTCAACTGAAGAAATTATATCAAAATATTAACAGTGGTTGTGTTTAGACTAGGGAAAATTTATTCCTTCTTTCTACATTTCTATATTTTATAATAAAAAATACACCTTAAAAATAAGATTTAAAATGCATATTTCTATTTTTTTAAGTTAAAAATATGTCTGTAATGGGAAAACAAAGGATTAGATAAGTTATTGAGATGTAAGAATTTGGGTGGAAAGTCTGCTGGCTATAAAAGCCCAACTTGTAAACATACCAAGATGTTGGAACTAATTTAGCTGTTATCTCTTACTTGATTTAATTTCTTTCACAGCCTTTGGATGTACTTCCACGTGTCTTGTGAGGACATGTGACAATGCTCCGCGGTCATTCTCTGGGTTTCAAGGGCTCTTCTTGCTTAATCTTGTTGGCATTAACCTTCTTGCCCTTCCCAGCCCTTCATTTGCCTCCAAGGTTTTTCCAGGACAGTGATGGGTTTATTTTATTTTTTCCTCTTTCCAGTATTAGGTCAGATTATGCTCCGATGCTCCAGAGTACACTCTTTGTTTAAATACACACATTTTTTCTCCTATTACAAAAGTAATGTTTTGGAAACCTTAGAAAAAAATAGTTGAACCAAACAATGAAAAAAGGTGCCATATATAATTTAATTACCCAGAGATGCTTTTGTGTATTTCCTTCCATTACTTTGTCTATTCGTGTGTGTGTGTGTGTGTGTGTGTGTGTGTGTGTGTGGTTCATAACAAGTTGGACAGAATTTTTTTTTAAATCCCAATTTAAAATAGAATGGTTCAGTCTAGATGTAAAATGAAAACCTAAGATATGGTTTTATTGTGCCATGATTGCTTTAAAGACACCTGTCTACAGCTTTTGCCAACTCTCCAGTAGTTTATATAAAATATCAAAACTAAATTTGCCTCTTAGCTTTATCTATCTTGAAGGAAGGCACTTTTCTCCCCTTGAACCCTTGAACTCACGTTCATGTATAAAATAAGAGCTTCCTTCCTCTCCACCGGTATGTCCACCATCTCCAGGATGTACTGAATAAGGAAGCTTCAGAATTCTTTCCAGCTCTTCACCAGCTCCCCCCTTTGGAAGAAGGAGTGACTTTCTGCCTGGAAAGATGGGAGAGCCCATCAGGCTGTGAAGCAAGCCAATGCAGAAGTGGAACTCGGCATCAGAAAACAGGCCGGTGTCTATCTCCTCCCCATTCCGTTTTCCCCTGTGGTGAGCACAACAGGAAGGGCACCTCCTGCCTGAGGTTCTCCAGCTGCACTGCCTACTGGTTGCAAGAGCAAGCCGGATTCAGCCCACCCTCCTAAATCTGCTGCACGCTGGGTCCTCCCAACTGTTGCCTGTGTATATGTATCAAATTGTTTAAAACACAGCGGGGGGCTTCCCTGGTGGCGCAGTGGTTGAGAGTCTGCCTGCCGATGCAGGGGACGCGGTTCATGCCCCGGTCCAGGAAGATCCCACATACCGCAGAGCGGCTGGGCCCGTGAACCATGGCCGCTGAGCCTGCATGTCCGGAGCCTGTGCTCCGCAAGGGGAGAGGCCACAACAGTGAGAGGCCCGCGTACCGCAAAAAAAAAAACACAGCAGGAAGGAGGAGCCTGATAATCAGCACCCAATCTCAATAATGGTCTCTGTAGAGCACACTCTGTATGTTATAATGTACACCTGTGCAGTGTGTGTATGGTGTAAGTGTATATTATTTCTCAGAATTTGAATTGCAAGTAGATTTTTGTCAGTTGCAGGAAGACGTTTTGATTTCCTTTAGGGCTCCATAATTAAGCTTCCTAGAATAGCTCAGAAAACAATTTTGCAATTATGTCAAAGCTAACCTATAACTTTAGTATAAAATTTAGCAAAAAATAAGTTGAATAAAGTGCCATTCACATATACACTGAAACCACCAACCCTTGCTCACTTAGTTGAGAACAACAGAGCAAATTTAATAGACTTAGAGCCAGTTGAGCTGTTTTCTAGCTGAGGGGCTGGCTAAGGTGCCTTCCTCATGTCTCAGTGTCTCTAGACACCATGAGGTGCTTCCTGTGGGGAACTGATGGGGAACGTGTCATCCCATTCTATGATGGTAATTTTATGTGTCAGCTTGGATCATGGCATGCCCAGATATTTGGCTAAACATTATTTCTGGATGTGACTGTGTGTTTCCAGATGAAATTAGCATTTGTATCAGTGGACTCAGTAAGGCATTTGCCTTCCGCAGTGTGGGTGGGCATCACCCAATCCATGAGGGCCTGAGTAGAACAAAAAGGTGGAGGAAGGAGGCATTTGGCCCTTCCTGCCTGGCTGCTTGAGCTGGGACATCCATCTTCTCTTGCCCTTGATGCTTCTACTTCTCAGGCCTTCAGACCCAGCTGGAATCTATACCACCAGCTCCCCTGGTTCTCAGGCCTTTGGATTCAGATTGAACCACACCACTGGCTTTCCTGGGTCTCCAGCTTGCAGATGGCAGATTGCGGGGACTTTTCAACCGCTATAGTTCTGTGAGCCAATTCCTTATAATAAGTCTCTTCATATTTGTATCTATATATTTCCTGTCAGTTCTGTTTCTCCAGAGTGCCTTGACTAATACACATTCTAAGTCCCAAATGGAATCTGTTCTTTTCAAAGAAAGAGGGGTCTCTGAAACAGAGCTGTGGCCAGACTGCCAGAGATCCAGATAGGTTAGAGGGATAAGAAGAGAAAGAGGAAATGCTCAGAATTAAAGAAACAGGGATGCCAGGCCTTCTCCCTATGACCCAGACATCAGTGTGGATAGATGGGAGATGATCTGAAAGCTGACCAAACATGATTCTAAGCATGTGTGAAACTCATATGGGGAATCTGCAAAGTGAGGCTTTGTAGTAGCTGGGGACCCACGTTAGCAGGTAAACACTTGTTTCAGTAAAACAAGAATTACACCAGAAGCTATACAACCTGAAAACAGGAACATCAGTACTAGTAGAAAAGGTAGAGATGACAGACAGAGAGGGAGAGAGAGAGAGAGAAATTGTCAAGGGTTTTAGTGATGTTTGCAACCTCAAAACACATTCTGTTGTGGAGCCTGGCAGGGTATATTTGCCCATTTATGTAATTTAGAGTGTTCTGTTCAACCATGATTTTCTAGGTTGAGCAGAGGTAGGTTAGGACATTGATGTTCATTGTTGCACATTGTTGTCCAAGATCACACAGCTAGTAAAAGGCAGATCTGGGACCCAGACCCAGACAGTGACTCTAGCATCCCTGCACTTAACCACTGCACTCAGTGTGTCTATAGATACAAACAATGAGTCCTCCTAAAATGAACTCCCAAGAGGTTACCAAACCAGAAGCCACCTTTTCTCTTTATAGATACACGTCAAAGAGAAATGTTGACATCTGGCAATCCTTAACAATTTTACACTTATACATTTTTAACTAGGGACTATTTCTTTCAGTGTTCTTAAAATTTTCAAGGTAATGCTACTTCAAGTAAAATAGCCACAACTGGGAATGTCAGCAGAGTATGCTGTACAAAATAAAACCGGCAATGTCTTTCAAAGAACAGTCAAATGTGTTTTGTCATTGCACAGACAGTCTCCTTCCATGGCAACATAGAAAAGAGCTTCCTTTCCATCCTGTTGATGCACTCCTTTGTTAAGAGTATGAAAAATAGGAAGAAAGAAAAAATAAAGGTTTTTCAGTTTCTTTTTAATAGAGGGGTTAAACCTAGTGTTTCATTGATTTGTTTATTTTTTGAAACTTAACAGTTGGCTCGCTCTGGGTCCTTTCCCATCCAGCCACACTCCTCTCAGCTTCTAGGTTGAAAAGGTGTGTTCTCATTATCTAAACACTCATTACTGAATCCCTAATGTTACGAGGTTCAAAAGATGACACAACCTGGAAATCTTTAACAATAAACTGACCACATTTATAAGAGAATTCCTACTCAGACAGTTTCAAAACATGTTTCACAACCTTTGGTTATCTGAATGTTGATGATTGTTTTTATTAGCATGCTACAAGGCAAATTCACTCAAAAGAAAAATGGCGAATCTTGCCATATATACAATTTCATAAAGTCATTGCAATGAATGGCAAAGAATGGCTTCACTCACTCACAAAGCCACTGGCAAATAAGTTTCCATCAGAGTTAGAAGACTTGACAACTGAAGAAGAGACACTTGACAAGGATGATGATGCTTTGAAAAGGAATGACTTGAATATCAAAGGATTAAGAAAAGATCTTGTAAAATATGAGGAAATCCTTGAATATATTTGTGGAAAAAAAAATGACTGCCTTTCTAGTTTGCATTGAAAGTCCAGTGTGAAGAATGTCAAACTGTGCTATAAGATAACTTTGCTGGGACAAAATTATACCCCTTAACCTTGCTGGGACAAAATACTTAATTCTTCCTTTAGCCTAAGAATTATCACGTACATGCAATGATAGGCTAACATTTTTAAGGTAATGTAAAACTAATTTTCATAATTTTGGCTTCATTTTCAAAATAACAGCCTAATCAAGCTTTCTTTTTGATTTTCTATTAAATGTTGGTTCCCATTTTGTGCAGATTTACTTTTAAGTGGTTCTTTTCTTATTCTTGGATAATGAGGACTTTCTGTACTTTATTCTGACAGAGCAGGGGCTAAATGGGGTTCATGAGGCTAGATGGCTCGCTCATCATCAACTTCACTTCAATAAAAAACTCTTCTGAGGACCCACAGAGTCTGGAATGCCATGAGTTGAATAACTTTTCACCTTGCTTCACATCCAATGTTTATCTCCTCATGGCTAGGTTTGATGAAGGCTTTGCAGACCCACAGAAACAGGTCCGTGATGACAGTCCTAGATTTAATAGAGACTCAGTAAAGAGCAGCTCTTCAGAGTAACCCTGGCTGCCCAAAGTCAGGGGTCCTCAGAAAGTCCTTTTTCCTCAGAAAATTCTTCTGACTAAATAGTTCACATTGCCATACACAGAGAAGTACTAACTAAGCTAATGCTTGGAAAAGCATCTTTTTCTTTGCCCCAGCAATTCACCTTTTAAGTTCTTACACACTGTGGACATTACTGAAAGGGTAGCTGAAATGATCTTCTGGCATAAATCAGTTTATTTACTTAGGGATGCATCATAGTGTTATTTTCTTGCAAAAAACGTAATAACAACCTATTATTTAAAAAAAACTCTCTCAAAAATGATTTATTATAAACACATTCAGCTGCTAAGAACTCTTGTCTCTCTCTCTAGACCTAAACCTTCCTCTAAATTTTGCAACCAATTTTCTCCTGTACAATAATCTCAAATTGATGAGTAAGTGTAAGGAAAGTGACTAATGCTAAAGATTAATCTTCAACTGGATAATTTCTTACTTGGGGAGATTCCATTGAAACTGAGCAAATATCTCTAAAAAAGAGTAAAAATTACATTTAGATATTTAACATACTAACATGAAAGTGGAAGTCTTTTGTATGGGCATGGCAGCTTGCTTCTTAGTCTGCTTTAGGCTGCTAAAGTGAAATGTGACTAACATGTCCATAGCACTTTTCCTAAAAGGTTATAACAAAAATATGATCTTTGTTTCTGCTGAACATGAGCTATTTGAGTTTATTGATGACAAGCCACGCTGCTACCTTTACCTCTATTCAAAAGAGCCAAAGTTGCATTCTTCACAGAGTCAGAGACTCTTTATTCCATGTTAAAGAAAAGTTATATTAGAGGGCCTAGTGCCAATAGTACTTAAAATACCATCAATTTTAAAAGATCTTTAATTCAGAAAAAAATTTTTTTAAAAAGCCATTCGGAGGTTGACCTATGGCTAAATTGTCACTAGTCCCTATTGGAATACAAGTAATGCTAGCATTAATACATTTTTTTAAAGATTTTTCGGTATTTTTGATGTGGACCATTTTTTAAAGTCTTTATTGAATTTGTTACAATATTGCTTCTGCTTTATGTTTTGTTCTTTTGGCCGTGAGGCATGTGGGATCTTAGCTTCCCGACCAGGGATCGAACCCACATCCCCTGCATTGGAAGACGATGCTGTAAGATGCTTAACCACTGGATCACCAGGGAAGTCCCAATACATCTTTTGTTTGTTTGTTTCTTTGACATGTGGACTTTTATTTTTTTATTTTTTCCCAAAATTAATGATGTTTTTATCACTTTTAATTTTAAGTTCATATCTTTTATTATTTTTTCTTTTTAAAATTTATTTATTTGACAGTCTTTTTTTTTTTTTTTTTACCAAAGCAAAGGCATTGATAAAGCAAATACAATCTGCAATAATAAACACATCTCAATAGAAGCTAAATATCATTAACTTACTACATAATTTAGACAGTAAATATGGTCAATTTTTGCTTCTTTCCCATAGAATACATTTGATCACATTTTTTTTTATATAGCAGGTACTTATTAGTCATCAATTTCATACACATCAGTGTATACATGTCAATCCCAATCGCCCAATTCATCACACCACCCCGCGGCTTTCCCCGCTTGGTGTCCATACGTTTGTTCTCTACATCTGTGTCTCAGTTTCTGCACTGCAAACCGGTTCATCTGTACCATTTTTCTAGATTTCACGTATATGCATTAATATACTTGTTTTTCTCTTTCTGACTTACTTCACTCTGTATGACAGTCTCTAGATCCATCCACGTCTCAACAAATGACCCAATTTTGTTCCTTTCTAGGCCGAGTAATATTCCATTGTATATATGTGCCACATCTTCTTTATCCATTCAACTGTCGATGGGCATTTAGGTTGCTTCCATGACCTGGCTGTTGTAAATAGTGCTGCAGTGAACATTGGGGTGCATGTGTCTTTTTTTTTTTTTTTTTGGATGACCACAACAAAAGCAACAATGATTGCAATTACCAAACATGAAACACACTCATACTATGTCATAATATTGACATTCACTCCAGTAATCCTCCACTGTAACAGCTCCTTTACTTTGCAGCGAAAATTGATTTGTATATTTTTTGCCTCTGAGTCCTTGTGGGATTTTTTTTTTTTTTTTTTTGCAGTATGTGGGCCTCTCACTGTTGTGGCCTCTCCCGTTGCGGAGCACAGGCTCCGGACGCGCAGGCTCAGCGGCCATGGCTCACGGGCCTAGCTGCTCCGCGGCATGTGGGATCTTCCCGGACCGGGGCACGAACCCATGTCCCCTGCATCGGCAGGCGGACTCTCAACCACTGCGCCACCAGGGAAGCCCCGGATTTTTTTTTTTTATTCAGACAGAAAGTCACAAAAATTATAATCATCCTCATCAGTTCACTCAGTCCCATGTAATTAATTTTTTTCATCTTGATCTTTTGTTAGCACTTTTATGAATTCATCAGTTTTCCATTAGAGTTCTGAAAATGCTTATTCGTTCAGTTCAGCGGTATAGTCAGTTACCAGAAACCTGTACGTGTCAGAGTCTTTTCCATGAATCCTTGAAGATGAAACCCTTTTATAGGAACATTTTTGCAAAAGCCTCAGAGTACACCCAGAACTGTCTGGAAATGACAAAAGACTTAAAAATGACCACGGTTAAAGATTTGATGAAAGTTCATAATAATGCAATTGACAAGGAAATTTAGTTATTTCTGAGATATACATTTTAAAGTAATAACTAGAATTATGACATAACATTATACCAGAACATAAAAGACTTTTAGAAATTTCATGTAATGTCTGAAACATCTATATTAAGGTATTTCCATACAAATAACCCAAAGAAAGTTTAGTATTAGTTTTTGTTTGTTTGTTTGTTTGTTTATACTGCAGGTTCTTATTAGTCATCAATTTTATACACATCAGTGTATACATGTCAATCCCAATCGCCCAATTCAGCACACCACCATCCCCACCCCACTGTGGTTTTCCTCCCTTGGTGTCCATACGTTTGGTCTCTACATGTGTGTCTCAACTTCTGCCATGCAGCTAGTTCATCTGTACCATTTTTCTAGGTTCTACATACATGCGTTAATATACGATACTTGTTTTTCTCTTTTCTGACTGACTTCACTCTGTATGACAGTCTCTAGATCCATCCACGTCTTAACAAATGACTCCATTTCGTCCCTTTTTATGGCTGAGTAATATTCCATTGTATATATGTGCCACATCTTCTTTATCCATTCATCTGTCGATGGGCATTTAGGTTGCTTCAATGACCTGGCTATTGTAAATAGGGCTGCAATGAACATTGGGGTGCATGTGTCTTTTTGAATTATGGTTTTCTCTGGGTATATGCCCAGTAGTGGGATTGCTGGATCATATGGTAATTCTATTTTTAGCTTTTTAAGGAAACTCCATACTGTTCTCCATAGTGGCTGTATCAATTTACATTCCCACCAACCCTGCAAGAGGGTCCCCTTTTCTCCACACCCTCTCCAGCATTTGTTGTTTGTAGATTTTCTGATGATGCCCATTCTAGCTGCTGTGAGGTGATACCTCACTGTAGTTTTGATTTGCATTTCTCTAATAAGTAGTGATGTTGAGCAGCTTTTCATGTGCTTGTTGGCCATCTGTGTGTCTACTTTGGAGAAATGTCTATTTAGGTCTTCTGTCCATTTTTGGATTGGGTTGTTTGTTTCTTTAATATTGAGCTGCATGAGCTGTTTATGTATTTTGGAGATTAATCCTTTGTCTGTTGATTCATTTGCACATATTTTCTCCCACTCTGAGGGTTGTTTTCTTCGTCTTGTTTATGGCTTCCTTTGCTGTGCAAAAGCTTTTGAGTTTCATTATGTCCCATTTGTTTATTTTTATTTCCATTACTCTAGGAGGTGGATCAAAAAAGATCTTGCTGTGATTTATGTCAAAGAGTATTCTTCCTATGTTTTCCTCTAAGAGATTTATAGTGTCTGGTCTTCCATTTAGGTCTCTAATCCACTTGGAGTTTATTTTTGTGTATGGTGTTAGTGAGTGTTCTAATTTCATTCTTTTACATGTAGCTGTGCAGTTTTCCCAGCACCACTTATTGAAGAGACTGTATTTTCTCCATTGTATATCTTTGTCTCCTTTGTCATAGATTAGTTGACTGTAGGTGTGTGGGTTTATCTCTGGGCTTTCTATCTTGTTCCATTGATCTATGTTTCTGTTTTTGTGCCAGTACCATATTGTCTTCATTGCTGTAGCTTTGTAATATAGTCTGAAGTCAAGGAGTCTAATTCCTCCTGCTCCGTTTTTTTCCCTCAAGACTGCTTTGGCTATTCGGGGTCATTCGTGTCTCCATACAAATTTTGAGATGATTTGTTCTAGTTCCATAATAAATGCCATTGGTAATTTGATAGGGATTGCATTGAATCTGTAGATTGCTTTGGGTAGTATAGTCATTTTCACAATATTGATTCTTCCAATCCAAGAACATGGTATATCTCTCCATCTGTTGGTATCATCTTTAATTTCTTTCATCAGTGTCTTATAGTTTTCTGCATTCAGGCCTTCTGTTTCGCTAAGTAGGTTTATTCCTAGGTATTTTATTCTTTTTGTTGCAATGGTGAATGGGAGTGTTTCCATAATTTCTCTTTCAGAATTTTCATCATTAGTGTATAGGAATGCAAGAGATTTCTGTGCATTAATTTTGTATCCTGCAAGTTTACCAAATTCATTGATTAGCTCTAGTAGTTTTCTGGTGGCATTTTTAGGATTCTCTATGTATAGTATCATGTCATCTGCAAACAGTGACAGTTTTACTTCTTCCTTTCCAAATTGTATTCCTTTTATTTCGTTTTCTTCTCTGATTGCCGTGGCTAGGACTTCCAAAACTATGTTGAATAATACTGGTGAGAGTGGACTTCCTTGTCTCGTTCTCGATCTTAGAGGAAATGCTTTCAGTTTGTCACCATTGAAAATTATGTTTGCTGTGGGTTTGTCATATATGGACTTTATTATATTCAGGTAGTTTCCCTCTATGCCCACTTTCTGGAGAGTTTTTATCATAAATGGGTGTTGAATTTTGTCAGAAGCTTTCTCTGCATCTACTGAGATGATATGGTTTTTATTCTTCAATTTATTAATATGGTGTATTACATTGATTGATTTGCATATATTGAAGAATCCTTGCATCCCTGGGATAAATCCCATTTGATCATGGTGTATGATCCTTTTAATGTGTTGTTGGATTCTGTTTGCTAGTATTTTGTTGAAGATTTTTGCATCTGTATTCATCAGTGATATTGGTCTGTAATTTTCTGTTTTTGTAGTATCTGTCTGGTTTTGGTATCAGGGTGATGGTGGCCTCATAGAATGAGTTTGGGAGTGTTCCTTCCTCCGCAATTTTTTGGAAGAGTTTGAGAAGGATGGGTGTTAGCTCTTCTCAAAATGTTTGATAAAATTCACCTGTGAGGAATAAAGACGCAGACCTACTGGAGAACAGACTTGAGGATATGGGGAGGGGATAGGGTGAGCTTTGACAGGGCGAGAGAGAGTCATGGACATATACACACTAACAAACGTAGTAAGGTAGATAGCTAGTGGGAAGCAGCAGCATGACACAGGGATATTAGCTCGGTGCTTTGTGACAGCCTGGGGGGTGGGATAGGGAGAGTGGGAGGGAGGGAGACGCAAGAGGGAAGACATATGGGAACATGTGTATATGTATAACTGATTCACTTTGTTGTGAAGCAGAAACTAACACACCATTGTAAAGCAATTATACCCCAATAAAGATGTTTAAAAAAAAAAAATTCACCTGTGAAGCCATCTGGTCCTGGACTTTTGTTTGTTGGAAGATTTTTAATCACAGTTTCAATTTCATGACTTGTGATTGGTCTGTTGATATTTTCTATTTCTTCCTGGTTCAGTCTTGGAAGGTTATACCTTCTAAGAATTTGCCCATTTCTTCCAGCTTTAACATTTTATTGGCATAGAGTTGCTTGTAGTAGTCTCTTAAGATGCTTTGTATTTCTGTGATGTCTGTTGGAACTTCTTCTCTTTCTAATTTTATTGATTTGAGTCCTCTCCCTCTTTTTCTTGATGAGTCTGGCTAATGGTTTATCAATTTTGTTTATCTTCTCAAGAACCAGGTTTTAGTTTTCTTGATCTTTGCTATTGTTTTCTTTGTTTCTATTTCATTTATTTCTTCTCTGATCTTTATTATTTCTTTCCTTCTACTAACACTGGGTTTTGTTTGTTCTTCTTCCTTAGTTCCTTTAGGTGTAAGTTTAGATTATTTACTTGAGATGTTTCTTGTTTCTTGAGGTAAGCTTGTATAGCTATAAATTTCCCTCTTAGAACTGCTTTTTGCTGCATCCCATAGGTTTTGGATCATCATGTTTTCATTGTCATTTGTCTCTAGGCATTTTTTGATTTCCTTTTTGATTTCTTCAGTGATGTCTTGGTTATTTAGTAACATATTGTTTATCCTCCATGTGTTTGTGTTTTTTACATTTTTCTCCATGGAATTCATTTCTAATCTCAAAGTGTTGTGGTCAGAAAAGATGCTTGATATGAGTTCAATTTTCTTAAATTTACTGAGGCTTGATTTGTGACCCAAGATGTGATCTATCCTGGAGAATGATCAGTGTGCACTTGAGAAGAAAGTGTAATCTGCTGTTTTTGGATGGAATGTCCTATAAATATCAATTAAATCTATCTAGTCAGTTGTGTCATTTAAAGCTTCTGTTTCCTTATTTATTTTCATTTTGGATGATCTGTTCATTGGTGTAAGTGAGGTGTTAAAGTCCCCCACTATTATTGTGTTACTGTCGATTTCCTCTTTTATAGCTGTTAGCAGTTACCTTATGTATTGAGGTGCTCCTATGTTGGGTGCATATATATTTATAATTGTTATATCTTCTTCTTGGTTTGATCTGTTGATCATTATGTAGTGTCCTTGGTTGTCTTTTGTAACATTCTTTATTTTAAAGTCTATTTTATCTGATATGAATATAGCTACTCCATCTTTCCTTTGATTTCCTTTTGCATGGAATATCTTTTTCCATCCCCTCACTTTCAGTCTGTATGTGTCCCTAGGTCTGAATTGGGTCTCTTGTTGACAGCATATGTTTGGATCTTGTTTTTGTATCCATTCAGCAAGCCTGTGTCTTTTGGTTGGAGCATTTAATCCATTCATGTTTAAGGTGATTATTGATATGTATGTTCCTATGACCATTTTCTGAATTGTTTTGGGTTTGTTTTTGTAGATCCTTTTCTTCCCTTGTGTTTTCCACTAAGAGAAGTTCCTTTAGCATTTTTTCTAGAGCTCTTTTGGTGCTGCCGAATTCTCTTAGCCTTTGCTTGTCTGTAAAGCTTCTGATTTCTCCATCGAATCTGAATGTGATCCTTGCTGGGTAGAGTAATCTTGGTTGTAGTTTCTTCTCTTTCATCTCTTTAAGTATATCATGCCACTCCCTTCTGGCTTGTAGAGTTTCTGCCGAGAAATCAGCTGTTAACCTTATGGGGGTTCCCTTGTATGTTATTTGTCGTTTTTCCCTTGCTGCTTTCAGTAATTTTTCTTTGTTTTTAATTTTTGCCACTTTGATTACTATGTGTCTCAGTTTGTTTCTCCTTGGGATAATCCTGTATGGGACTCTCTGTGCTTCCTGGACTTGGTTGGCTATTTCCTTTCCCATGTTAGGGAAGTTTTCGACTATAATCTCTTCAAATATTTTCTCGGGTCCTTTCTCTCTCTCTTCTCCTCCTGGGACCCCTATAATGCGAATGTTGTTGTTTTGAATGTTGTCCCAGAGGTCTGTTAGGCTGTCTTCATTTCTTTTCATTCTTTTTTCTTTATTCTGTTCCACAGCAGTGAATTCCACCATTCTGTCTTCCAGGTCACCTTTCTGTTCTTCTGCCTCAGTTATTCTGCTATTGATTCCTTCTAGTGTAGCTTTCATTTCAGTTATTGTATTGTTCATCTCTCTTTGTTTGTTCTTTAATTCTTCTAGGTCTTTGTTAAACATTTCTTGCATCTTCTCGATCTTTGCCTCCATTGTTTTTCTGAGGTCCTGGATCATCTTCACTATCATTGTTCTGAATTCTTTTTCTGGAAGGTTGCCTATCTCCACTTCATTTAGTTGTTTTTCTGGGGTTTTATCTTGTTCCTTCATCTGGTACATAGCCCTCTGCCTTTTCATCTTGTCTATCTTTCTGTGAATGTGTTGTTTGTTCCACAGGCTGCAGGATTGTAGTTCTTCCTGCTTCTGCTGTCTGCCCTCTGGTCGATGAGGCTTGTGTAAGTTTCCTGATGGGAGGGACTGGTGGTCGGTAGAGCTGACTGTTGCTCTGGTGAGCAGAGCTCAGTATAACTTTAATCCGCTTGACTGTTTTTGGGTGGGGCTGGGTTCCCTCCCTGTTGGTTGTTTTGCCTGAGGCAACCCAATGCTGGAGCCTACCTGAGCTCTTTGGTGGGGCTAATGACAGACTCTGGGAGGGCTCACGCCAAGGAGTACTTTCCAGAACTTCTGCTGCCAGTGTCCTTGTCCCCACAGTGAGCCACAGCCACACCCTGCCTCTGCAGGAGACCCTCCAACACTAGCAGGTAGGTCTGGTTCAGTCTCCCCTGGGGTCACTGCTCCTTCTCCTGGGTCCCGATGCACACACTACTTTGTGTGTGCCCTCCAAGAGTGGAGTCTCTGTTTCCCCCAAGTCCAGCCGAAGTCCTGCAATCAATTCCCACTAGGCTTCAAAGTCTGATTCTCTAGGAATTCCTTCTCCCATTGCCGGACCCCCAGGTTGGGAATCCTGATTTGGGGCTCAGAACGTTCACTCCAGTGGGTGGAGTTCTGTGGTATAAGTGTTCTCCAGTCTGTGAGTCACCCACCCAGAGGCTGTGGGATTTGATTTTACTGTGATTGCGCCCCTCCTACCGTCTCATTGTGGCTTCTCCTTTGTCTTTGGCTGTGGGGTATCTTTTTGGTGAGTTCCAGTGTCTTCCTGTCGATGATTATCCAGCAGCTAGTTGTGATTCTGGTGTTCTCGCAGGAGGGAGTGAGAGCACGTCCTTCTACTCCGCCATCTTGGTTCCTCTCCTCCCCAGTACATCTTAATATTAGCCTCCTCTCAATAATTTAGACGTTGGTTTTCCAGTCTGCCAATTGTCTTGTTCTATTGCTAGTCTGTTTCACTCTTGACTTCCCTTCTTTCTAAGCACATGGCTCTAGAAGGAGAATAGAATGATAAGAACTAAAACTTGAATTCATTAATTTCGAGAGTTGTTTGGAACTCTGATTCAAAGAGCTGAATTTAAAAAGTTAATAGATTTGGGACTGTTTTATTTATTTATTTATTTATTTATTTATTGTTGGCTGTGTTGGGTCTTCATTGCTGTGCACCGAATTTCTCTAGTTGCGGCAAGCAGGGGCTACTCTTCGTTGTGGTGAGCGGGCTTCTCATTTTGGTGACTTTTCTTGTTGCGGAGCAGGGGCTCTAGGTGCATGGGCTTCAGTAGTTGTGGCACGTGGGCCCAGTAGTTGTGGCTCACAGGCTCTAGAGCGCAGGCTCAGTAGTTGTGGCGCACGGGCTTAGTTGCCCCGCAGCATGTGGGATCCTCCTGGACCAGGGCTCGAACCCATGTCCCCTGCATTGGCAGGCGGATTCTTAACCACTGCACCACAAGGGAAGTCCCTGGGACTTTTTTATGAACTTCAATTATCTGTACCATTCCTGGTGAATTTTCCTTTTGCATGATAGGTGTCTACCTTCCCATACCAAGTGTTAAGACATGAAATATATCATTCACTTTATTTTTTCAAAAATCAAATTAAATCTAACTCAGAGGAAAGTTTATAGTAGTCATTATTGGGACTCGATTCTCTGTGTTCCATCTTCTGTTCCTGCTAGCCAGGACCTTTTGAGGGCTTCTGAGATCTTACAGCAAAGCAGAACATTTGGGAAACTCCACTGCTCTGTGGCCTGTAAGTGCTTGATATTACAGTTGTCTATGACTTTATAGGCCTTGGAAATTGCTCCAGTTTTAGTGCCACCCTTGGGAAGGGTACTCAGTGCCTAGGGACTGCTCACTCATGGTACTGTGAGGTTCTGTTCCCTTCCTCAGTCACTAAGAGTTAACATTTAACTACTGTTCCCTTCTTGTATTAACCATCCTCTCTTGTCCCTTATCTTCTCCCTCACTCCCAAAGTGGATACCTGTCTCACTTTCCTCTGTCAAAATCTCTTAATTTTGTTTTTTAATTTTCAAAAACAGAAGCCAGAAAGGGAGGTTATCTTCAGGCAACTTGCACTTGACTTTGAAACATAAACTTCTCTGAGAAGGAAAATCCCAAAGTTCATCTCACTTCTTGGAAAAGGATTAAAAAAAAATAATAAACAGGAAGAGCCAAATATATCTCAATAGCTATCACTTAAGATACGGTTTATAATTAGATAAAATGTGAGAAACATAACAATGCAATATAAATGTAATGAGTAAGATAATGAATGAAGGATATAAAATGGAAGTGGAAAAAAGTTGTTGGCAATCATTAAAAACTAAGTTGTTTTGGTTTAACCTCACCTTGCTGACAAAGATTGCCTGTGTTAACACGACTGCTGGATTCCCCCCCCCATTCAAAGGAGACTCTCCGGCCTTGATATTTAACTTTTGATTTCAAAATTCAATTCCAGCAACATTCAGTGTTCCTCCAAGGGTGGGCATGAGACTAAATGTCCTGTCAGAATCACCAAGTGCAGATTCCTGGACCCTCTCTAAGACTGCGGCTCCTGCAATATCGATGACTTTTCAGTATTGTGGTTGCAGCAGTCCACACGCTCTGGAGCAACATGTGAACCAGTCAAAGCCAAATACTCTTTCAGTCACTGGCCAGTTAAAAATTTCCATCCCAGGACTTCCATCCTCTTCTCACGCCTAACACAGGCTCCTCTTTCTGGTTCTCCTAGTTACAAGGGACTTGCTTGTGTCCCTCCCTGGGCAGAAGCAGCGAGGGCCAGGTGAGTCACCTACCGGATTGGCTCCTGACTGGCCCCAGGTTGGCTTTCAGTGGCTCTGGTTTTGGCCACGAGCATCACTCTGTCACATTTACCTCATGAGTAAGTCTTTGCATCCTGGAGCACAGTCAAAACAAATTACTCGTAGAATTCTTATCTTTAAATATTTAGTCTAGCTTTTTGGACTCACCTTGGGCTCTGTGCTAGGTGACGCTCTTCTCTAGCACCTCACCAGGAGTTACCACAACATTTTGTTTTCAACATTTCTCTTGCCTCTGAGAATTCACCTCTCATCTGCACCCCATTTCTCAATGGCTCAGCTCCACTTTGATATTTAGGGTTATCTGTTACTTAGTAAACCTGTATAACAATTCTCGAGTGGGTTATGACTAGGTGCCCTTGCAAATCCAAACTGGAACGCTGTTGAGAGTGAAAAGGATGCTATTGATAACACTGGGACCGGAGTCAAGTCAAACAAAACGATGACCATCTTAGTGATGACAGGCACTGTGAGAAGTGCTGCGGTGCCAGTTTTTCTTTCCTTTTTTTTTTTAGTGACTGTTCTCAGCTTTTCCCTAAGCCTCTATTTCTGCTGACAGTTGAAAACACTTGATTTGGGCATTTAAAAAGAACCTAATTCCAATTTAAAACTTACCCCAGTCTCTCTAGAGGCAAATGTTCAGGCTCTCAGAGACTTGCCCATCTCTCCTTCTTTCTTTCTCCTGGTAACATCTGGGTGTTGGGGAAGTTTCCTGAAGATGGTGCATTTAAACAAGGATCCTCTGGTCCAAGGGCCATTCAGCAGTCTTTGCTGAGCCTGTTGGCCTTTGGTTGATGTGCAGCTCAACCCTCTAGTTCATGAGGTGCCGAACTGTGTCCTTGTCGCATCTGCTACCCAAATGGCTGCAGTGGAGCGCCTCCCAGGGTTGTCAGCATTCTCTATGCCCAGGAGTCACTTGCCCTGCTATCTTGCCCCCACCCTGGCTCCCATACTGCTACAGTCCCTCTGAGTCCCACCTCTATTTAGAAGCAGGCCAGCTTGAGAGGGTCCACCTCCCAGCCTTGCTTTCAGGTTCTTTTGACTTCGTCTGGAGCACTTCCTGGCAGATCTATCACCCAGTTAAGTCTGCATACTCTGCCAGGGCTTGGAGGGTGTCGTCTGGACCCCTGAGGTACCACCCACGGACTCTGGCTGGAAGGGGGGGAGAGGGGGAGTTGCTTCTTCAGTTGTTAACTCCATGGTACACTCTCATCAGCTACCTAGTTCACTGTTTTAAGGGATTTGCCTGTTTTCACTCTTTTAATCTTCACAGCAAACATCTAGTGTAGGTAACATTAATACCTTCAGGTTACAGATGAAGAAACAGGAACAGAGAATAAGTAATTTGCCTGAGGTCACCCAGCAAACAAGGGACAGAGCCAGGACTTGGGTCCAGGCAGCCTGGTGTCAGGATCTGTACTCTGAACCAATATGCAGGGAGAAGTTTTGGGATTAGGCTGATAAAATGTGATTATTCAACAAGAAGTTTCCTCCTAGATAAATTATTTAGGTGTTAAAAATTCTTCTGACATGAACAGATACTCTGACACTCAGTATTTTGGAGACTCTAAGTCAACGCTTTTACTCTGTTAACCTAACTTTTCATTAAAAAGCAGCATCTCCTCCCACTGTAACTCATAATTAAAATAATAACTTTACTGACTTGCTGTTTATAAACCCCACTGATACAATAATTTAGTAAATAAATGTGATTTCTTCAGAATTAGGCGTGCTGATCTCATGTCTTCTCCTCTTAGGATTTTAATTAATTGGATGCCAGTAAATATTGGAATAATTTTTAGTGCTTTAAGTGTATACATTTTTTAATGAAACGTCTTTTTGAATACTTGTGGTTTTCTTCTTTTCTTTCTTTTTTATTTTCTTAACAAAGCAAATAGTTATTTCCGATACAGAGAAATTCTTTACTCTGTCTTAGATGTTCCCTTATCGTTACGTCTCTAATTTAATCTTGTACTAATTCCAAAGAACAATTGTGCAATTTCTGGATCTTCTAAAGTATGTCCCATTCATTTCCTGAAGCCTTGGAAACTCTTTATGCATAATGCTCTCCTCCCCAAGCCTTTATTCATTTTTTAATTCTTCTTGACCAAAAGTTTGCACTTTTCCCAAACCTCTGTGTTTTTGTTTTGTTTTGTTTTGTTTTGCGGTACACGGGCCTCTCACTGTTGTGGCCTCTCCCGTTGCAGAGCACAGGCTCCGGACGCGCAGGCTCAGCGGCCATGGCTCATGGGCCCAGCCGCTCCGCGGCATGTGGGATCTTCCCGGACCGGGACACGAACCCGTGTCCCCTGCATCGGCAGGCAGACTCTCAACCACTGCGCCACCAGGGAAGCCCCAAACCTCTGTGTTTTTTAAAAAATCTTCTTTATCTTATTTTTTCAGTTATTAGGTGAATTTCTACTATCTTTCTGTCTCTGTTTTTTCCCCCGGGTTGTTTTGGTGATTCAGTTTCTGGCCTTCAAATGTATAGTTGCCACATTTTTACTGCCACTGACTATAAAATTCTTCCCAGTTACTAGGCTGTGAGAAAGTAGATGCAAAATTGTTCCTATTGCCTGCTGCCCAGCTGTGTGGCACTGGCACCAGAGTCCAAGAAAGCATCCTTTTTCTCCCTGTATTTCTTAGATTCAGGAGCCTGTTCAATATGCATCATCTATGGGACCAGCCAAGTAATTGCCTATTGATAACCACCTAGAACCTCTTACTTGTTTAAATAAAGTTAGTTTCACTTTCATTTTGCTTCAACTTCCACATAGAGAATGCTATTTATCTTTTTCTAATGGTATTTAAATAATTATTATCCTAACCCTGCAGGTTCAGTGAAGCGATATTGCCATTGGTGTCTTAGCTACAAATGAGTTGCTCTCCCTTTGGAAATAAGCAGCATTGGCTTGCTGAAACTTGGCTGGAATTCGAAGACCCAGAAACTGGGCTGGGGACAGAAGCAGCATTTGATGAAAAACAGAGAGTTAAGGCGCAGCACCCTGCAGAGGAAAACAAAACAAAAGTCATCCATCTTGTCCAATAGTATTAACGATCCAAGTGAGCCAACCAGAGAATCCATTTGGTAGGCATTGGAGTAAAAACCAGAAAGCAGTAACACGTAATATAGTAATTCGTTTTTCTCATTTGATTCTCAAAGTCTCATGGCCAGAAAGGGACAGAGCTGGAATCTGCTCTGCGTGGTGGGAGCAGAGAGCCTGTACACGTCATATCTATGCTTGAGTGCATTCTGGTTTCCGGTCTTTGAGAGGTCGTCACCTGCCCTGGTGCCCTGGGTCATCCACTGATACATGGGGATCCAGGCTTGCCACGTTCTTTGGCTGCTGCAGAGGCTTCTACACTCTCAAATACTCTACTGAGATCGGGACAGGGACCCAGAGAATGTCCGCTGACCTGGAAAGGGGCTGCTGCAGTTGACATTTTTTTTTTTTTTTTTATGCGGTACGCGGGCCTCTCACTGCTGTGGCCTCTCCCGTTGCGGAGCACAGGCTCCGGACGCGCAGGCTCAGCGGCCATGGCTCACGGGCCCAGCCGCTCCGCGGCATGTGGGATCTTCCCGGACCCAGGCACGAACCCGTGTGCCCTGCATCGGCAGGCGGACTCTCAACCATTGCGCCACCAGGGAAGCTCTGCAGTTGACTTTTATAGGACATCTGTAGAATGGGCTTTTGGCCCAACTTGTACACAAAACCTCAGTGAGGTTGATTTTGGGGTGCTATTTGTGCTTTTGCTTGTATCACAACCCTTTAGAATGCTCATTTTATTACCTTGTGGTTATGTCTTTTTCTATTTTGAGTAGATACATTATTTTCTTTCTGGCTGCTTATTTTCCTACCTTTTTTGTTTTCGGTCCAATTTACCGCAAAATATAGATGTTCCCAGTAATTTTTTCATGTGTCTTTTTGTGGCTTGATAGTTTATTATTGCTAAATAACTCTCCATTGTATGGATGCACCACAGTTTATTCACCTATTGAAGGCTATCTTGGTTACTTGCAAGTTTTGGCAATTAAGAATAAAGCTGCTGGGGTTTCCCTGGTGGCGCAGTGGTTGAGAGTCCACCTACCAATGCAGGGGACACAGGTTCGTGCCCCGGTCCGGGAGGATCCCACATGCCGCGGAGCGGCTGGCCCGTGAGCCATGGCCGCTGGGCTTGCGCGTCAAAAAATGAATAAAGCTGCTGTAAACATTCACGTACAGGTTTTTGTGCGGACATAAGTTTTCAGTTCATTCAGGTGAATATCAAGGAGCACAATTTCTAGATCATATGGCAAGAGTATGTTTAGTCTTGTAAGAAACTACAGACTGTCTTCCAAAGCGGCTGCACCAGTTTACATCTCACCAGCAATGAGTGAGAGTTCATTCCTGCTGCCGCACATTCTCACCAGCATTTGGTGGAGTCCGTTTTGTGGATGTTAGCCATTTTAATAGGTATGTAGAAATAGCTCACTGTTGCTTTCATTGGCAGTTCCTAATGACATATGATGTCCTGCATCTATTTTTGTTTTTTTGTGTTTGTTTGTTTGTTTTTGGCTGTGTTCCCTGACCAGAGGTCAAACCTGTACCCCCTGCAGTGGATGTATGGAGCTCTGACCACCAGACCGAAAGCGAATTCCCAGATGTTGTGCATCTTTTCACATGCTTATTTGCTATTTGTCTGTCTTCTTTGGTGATGTGTCTGTTCATATCTTTTGCCCATTTTTTAAATTGAGATTTTTGGTTTTTTACTGTTAAGTTTTACTCTTTGTTTGGGATACCAGTCTCCTATCAGATATGTGTTTTATAATTATTTTCTCCGAGCCTGCAGCTTGTCTTTTCGTTCTCTTAACAATGTTTTTCACAGAGCAGAAGTTTTAAATTTTAATGAAATCCAACTTAACAATTTTTTTCTTTCATGGATCATGCTTTTGGTATTGTATCTAAAAAGACCTTGTCAAACACAAGGTCATCTATATATTTTCTCCTTTGTTATCTTCTGGAAGTCTTATAGTTTTGCATTTTACATTTAATTCTGTGATCTGTTTTGAGTTGATTTTTGTGAAAGGATTAGGTCTGTGTCTAGATTAATTTTTTTGCATGTGGATGTCCAGTTGTTCCAGCACCAAATGTTGAAAACACCGTCTTGTTTCCATTGAATTGCCTTTGCTCCTTTGTTAAAGTTCAGCTTACTTTATTTGTGGGGGCCTATTTCTGGGCACTCTGTTCTGTTTCATTTTTTTATTTGTTTATTCTTTTGCC
Source organism: Delphinapterus leucas (assembly GCF_059928025.1). Taxonomy (NCBI): domain Eukaryota; kingdom Metazoa; phylum Chordata; class Mammalia; order Artiodactyla; family Monodontidae; genus Delphinapterus; species Delphinapterus leucas. The sequence goes on from NC_143140.1 coordinate 79,858,798, forward strand.
AATACCAACTGTCTTAATTGCTATAGCCTTAGAGTAAATCTTGAAGTTGGGTAGTATAAGTCCCCTGTGCCTTCCTTCAATATTGTGTTGGTTATTCTGGGTCTTTTGCCTTTCTGTATAAACTTCAGAGCCAGTTTGTCCACTTAGAGGGGTGGGATAGGGAGAGTGGAAGGGAGACGCAAGAGGGAGGAGATATGGGGATATGTGTATATGTATAGCTGATTCACTTTGTTATACAACAGAAACTAACACACCATTGTAAAGCAATTATACTCCAATAAGGATGTTAAAAAATATTAAAAAAATAATAATAACTTGCTGGGATTTTGACTAGGATTGCATTGAATATATAGATCAAGTTGGAACAGCTGATATCTTGACGATATTGAAGTCTTCCTATATTCACGTACATGGAATATCTCGCCATTTATTTATATCTTCTTTGATTTCTTTTATCAGAGGACTTTAATTTCCTCATGTAGATATTACATCTATTTTGTTAGATTTATACCTAAGGATTTCATTTTGGATGCTAATGTAAAGGGTATCGTGTTTTTAATTTCATATTCCAATTGTTCATTGCTGGTATATGAGAAAGCAATTAACTTTTGTATATTAATCTTGTATGCTGCAATCTTGCTATGATTGCCTATTAGTTCCAGGAGGTTTTTGCTGTTGTGATTGATTCTTTGGGATTTTCTACACAGACAATCATGTTATCTGTGAACAAAGACAGTTTTATTTCTTCCTTCTCAATCTATATGCCTTTTATTTCCTTTTCTTGTCTTACTGCGTTAGTTTAGGACTTTCAGTATGATGCTGAAAAAGAGTGGTGAGCGTGGTTATCATTGCCTTGTTCCTCATATTAGAAGAAAAGCATCTACTTTCTCACCATTAAGTATGATGTTAGCTGTAGGGTTTTTGTACATGTTCTTTATCAATTTGAGGAAATTCCCCTCTATTCCTAATTTGATGAGGTTTTTTTGTTTTGTTTTGTTTTGTTTTGTTTTGTTTTGTTTTGTTTTGTTTGCGTTACGTGGGCCTCTCACTGTTGTGGCCTCTCTCGTTGCGGAGCACAGGCTCCGGACGCGCAGGCTCAGCGGCCATGGCTCACGGGCCCAGCCGCTCCGTGGCGTGTGGGATCTTCCCGGACCGGGGCATGAACCCGTGTCCCCTGAATCGGCAGGCGGACTCTCAACCACTGCGCCACCAGGGAAGCCCGAGGTTTTTTTTTTTTTTATCATAAAAGGATATTGGGATTTTGTCAAATGCTTGTTCAGCATGTATTGATATAAGCATATAATTTTTCGTCTTTAACTTGTTGTTATGATGGATTGCATTAATTGATTTTCAGATGTTGAACCAGCCTTCCATACTTGGAATAAATTCCAGTTGGTCATGGTTTATACATCATTTTATGCATTGTTGGATTCAATTTGCTAATATTTTGTAGAGGATTTCTGCACCTCTACAAAATATTCGTGTTCATGAGAGATATTGGTCTGTAGTTTTCTTTCTTATAATGTCTTTGTCTAGTTTTGGTATTAGGATTATGTTGGCCTCATAGAATTAGTTAAGAAGTATTTCCTGTTTCTATTTTCTCCTTACTCTGTTTACTTCTAGACTTATTCATAAGCCTCAAGAGAGTCAATAATCCTAAACTCATATGTCTCATTTGGTATGTTGCATCATATTTTATGTAAGAGAACAGGGACAGCTATTAGCTTTTAATTATTTTGTGGCCTTAGGTTTTAACATTTAGTTAAACTCCTGTTCAAGCCAGAAATACCTTATTATCAACATTAGCATAAAGAAAAATTTTCTGAAAGTCATTCTTGCCTTGGCAATAGTACCAAGATTAATTGTCAATAAATGCCTGTCTGTTTGTTTGGCATCATTGTAAATTGAGCAAAGTAGCTTTCAGAAAATTTCCCTTTATAGGGATAATGCTAGACTGAAGAGATGTATGCTCAGAAAATAAGCAGCCTTTTGCAAGGAAAATTCCTCTGAATAAAACTGCCTTCAAAATACTTTGCGACAACAACAAATAAAGAGCTTCTGCAGGAAAAACCAGAAACAAAACTCTGACTCTAATTCCAAGGCCAACGATACCACACTGTATATAATACACTTCCTTTTGTGCAAAAATAAGAACATGAGTATAAAGGGAACATTTATGAGAGCCAGCATGATCAATTTGAAGAAAATAGCGGCCAGAAACTGCAATCCAATTTTTTTCTGTCTAGAAAATCAACGAACCACAGACATCTAATAAATCAGTCAATTATACTCAGATGCAAGGCTCTACAAAAGATGTAATATTAGGTTTTGCAAATCATTACTGTCTTACAGAGATTTTATGACAGTAAGTTCCACTGATTAAAGTGCCAGTATAAAACATTGCTTTTCATTCCAATAGCTAGTGCAGACTCATCCTCTGTAATGATGGAAGGTAATAATTATCTAGTGGGCAAAACCCACATGTTAGCAAACAACCAACAACAACAGAAAATCAGACTGCTCAAAGGAAATGGAAGAGCTGATGAGGTACAGCTGAGGTGGTGTCAGGCTTAGATCCCCAGTGAAAACACCCAGAGCAACACCCAGATCCCTCAGATGGCAGGTGCTGTGCATGTTTCCATGACAACTCCAAGGGCTTGGATGGGGACTTATCACTGGGGTTGCAGAGTTAGGATTTCTCTGAAAGGGGAATTACAAAATTTTTTTAATTAAAAATAAAATTTATTCCTAATTTTAAAAAATGGAGATCATTTTTAAAGCCTTTGAGTTCTTTGTCAGCCCCACTGCCTAGGGTACCATTTCATGGCATGACAAATTCCCCTTTGTATTCTGTAGTCAGACCTTTTCGGATAGACCAGGCCAGAGACTTCCTGACTTTACAGTAGGGCTGGCTTAGTTTCTGTCACCAGCCAAAAGTTCCTAAGGACTCTGGGCCTGAGTGAAAATTCACTTTTGTGGGGAAGGATGCTCGAAACAATGATGGACTAGATAAAAATCATTATATAGGACTTGCCCTGTCCCCGCTTTGGACCTTACCTCAGCCCTGACTACCCAGGAAAGGAAAAGGAAATCTCTGTCTCCAGTCTCTTTCCTCATTCTAAGGGAAAGCTCTGCTGAAAAATCTATAGTAGGCCTAATATTCAATCACGAGAAATGCTGTGCTAAATGCTTGACCCATATCGTGAGCAATCCTCTGTCTCAGACTGGTCTGGACAATGGCTGTTAGGGACTGAAAGCTTGTGTCCCCCCAAAATTAATGTATTGAAGCCCTAATTCCCAGTGTGGCTGTATTTGGAGATGGGGTCTCTAAGGAAGTAAGTGCAGCCAAATGAGTTTGTAAGGGTGGGGCCCTGATTTGATAGGATTAGTTTCCTTTTAAGAAGAGACACAGGAGAACTCTCTCTTTCCCTTCCTCTACCCACCCCGACCCTCCATCTTTCCACACACATGAGAACAAAGCAAGGAGGCAGCTGTTTGCGTCAGAAAGAGAGCTCTCTCATCAGAAACCAAATCAGCTGGAACCTTGAACTTGAACTTCTCACCTCCAGAGCAGTCAGAAAGTATATTTCTGTGGTTTAAGCCACCCAGTCTATTGGGTTTTGTTATGGCAACCCCAGCAGACTAACATTCCCTCAGAGAGGGAGATAGTCATTACATAAGATTCTGTCAGACACAGATGGTATCAGCCCTGGCAGTCCAGAAGCCTGCAATAAAAAACACCACATCACTGATCTTCATGTTTGGAGTGATGGCATTTTTTCCTATACATATAAGTGTGTCTGGAAATCCTAAGATAAGACAGCATTTTTAGTGTGACTTCTGGGTAATGACTGCCCTTGTGTCTGCTTAGCTTGTTATGAAAGCAGTTCAAGCCTCGTGACACAACTGTTGGACACACTGAGCATTGTCATAACATCTACAGATGGGACACAGATGGTCAGTAACTTTCACCAGGACTAACTAACCTGTGGGTGATCAGGAAAGAAACCACAATGGACTGGAAATTGAACTCTGCTTCTCTGCGTGATCCTTGGGTGCCACTTTTGGCAGCAAAGTAGAGAATTTATTTTGACATCTCTACCCCATCAAAGTCTGTGGTTCTTCCCAACACTCCTCGCCACCTCATTTGCTCACCTGCAGCCTGTGCTAAGGTTGTGACTAAACGGCCCCTTCTCATTAGGAGCAGCTTAGAGGGAGTATACGCAGGTTGTATAAGGGGAGCGAGGCTTGCAGGCACTGGGCTGATTGTGATTTGTTCATTCTTTACAGTAATCAGTGAAACGTTGATTGATTCCTTCTTATTTTCATGCTCTGGTTGTTACTGCTTACCGTGAATATTCTTTTCTTTCAGTTGTGTCTCTTTACTGTTTTCTGTCCTCCAAATGAACATTCTCAAAGAGACCTTTGACCCTGAATCTATTTTTAGTTTATTGTTTCTGAAATACAATACATTGAAATCTAATTACTTGCATTGTTAAAGTATATCAGTGGGGACACTCTTTTAGTTACTCATTTTAAAATAAATTCCCAAGGAGCTTCAGGTTCATCCCCTATGACTTTTCAGATGTTAAGTGAATAAGCACAGTAGGGATCCTGGTTTGGAATCCAGTAGTAGGTTTTGTTTAATGGAAACACCGTGTGTGAAGCCCCTCTACTTCCACTCCGGCAGTTCTGTCGGTGGTACCTCTACCTAATGGGTAAATGTTGAGCAGTTGGTGCTGTGGAGGGGTTTGTCAATATCCATGGTATAAACACTCCCCCACCACCTGTTTCAGGCCGCCAACAGGGTGTCACTCATGTGGTGTTGGTAAGAGGTGCATACAGTTGGCTTTCAGGCTCCTGCTTGGTATGAATACCAGGTCTAATTATATCGTAGAAAGGGAGATTTAACCTCTGCACCAGATCTTCGATTAGACCCCTGCTCTAAGGGGTTCCTTGTGCCTTGAAACCAGCCTTTGTCACCTAACCATGCATCTCTGCTGTGTGCGCTAGCTCCCCAAACATGATGGAGGAAATATACCAAGGCTTTACAAATGCAGCAGAATCTGACAGTCTTCCCACACCCTTGTTCCCCGAGGCCACATCCCTCATCTCTTTAGTTCAAAAGCAATATTTCTCCATAGAGAACCACTTCCACTCTGTCTGTATGATCCAGTGTATTCAATAAGCGTGGATGAGTACAATTTTCTGCCTCAGTGGAAGATGGAATGACATTGGTGAAATTGTGATACACAGTTAATTTGGTTTATACAAAAAAAAGAAAAAAGAAAAAAGAGCAAGCGAGACTTTCAGTTATCTGCTCATGTCAAAAATAAGGAAAAGTTTTATTGCACCTATTCCATGGCATATCCAGTGGTCAGTGGCGGTAGAAAGGACTGTGGTTTTCTCACCAGGGCAGCTCTGCCCTGTGGTTTCGGGAATTGTACCTGCTCTCTAGCCTCATGCCTACTTTTCCAGCATTCCCCAAAGTTCTGTGGGTTGCCCACTATCCTTCGAATAAACTCCTTTTTCTACTAAGTTGAACAAAGTTGGCTATTGCTTGCAACTAAGAAGAGTTGAGGCTCTGAAGCTAGACAACTTTGGGTCAACTCCCAGATGCCAAACCTACTAGTTTGTGTCCTTAAGCAAATTTCTCTATATGACTCAGGTTCCTCAACTGTAAAAGTGGGATAATATCTCTCATGGCGTTATTATGAGGCTTAAATGAGTTAATACATATAAAGCCCTTAGAACAGTGCCTGGCACCTAGTAAGCCCTCAGTAACTGTTAGCTATTATCATCATGCTGGGTACATTTTAGCAAAAATTGGTTGATGTCAACCAACTCCAGATACAAAGGAAAAACAAACAGCCATTAAACCATTGCTTTTTATGACACTTATTTTACATTTTCTCAAACATAAGAAACCGCTTCATAGTATAATAGCTTCAAACTTGATACAGAGCAGAGAATATGTATTTAGTTTTTCCGTGGAAATCAGCAGTTTAGAAGTTGATCACTGTTTAAATCCAGCATCTGTTAATGTTTAAAGCAATTCATAGTTTTCCTCAGAGCACATGATTTTAGACAAAGACAACAAACAGAAGTGCCAGAATGGGCTCACTATCTGGTTTGCATAAAATGAAATGATTTGAATAAAATCTCTATATGAACTGTGTGTGTGCTTCTTCAGTTCCATATGAACAAAACCTTTTATTATCCTTCTCAAAAATTCCTCTGATACTTGCCATTTCAAATTCTGGAATGGCTATTCTAATTTTAATGTCCCATTCTTGTTTCCTTCTTGGCAAAATTCATTGTTTTGCTTTAGTGTTCTAATTTTTTTTTAATGTTTCCAACATTTCTAACACATGGGCAGTTTTTAAAACTGGCCTTTTACTTTTTTTCCTGTTCATTTTGATTCAAAAAAATAAGAAGGAGGGGAACCCCTTGCATTTTCCAAAGTATATTTTACAATGAACACAGTTGGCTACTGGCTTCGCTAGAGATGATTCACTTATTCATTCAACAAATAGACACAGAACTCCTATCTGGAGCAGGACAGGGATAGATGCCAGGGATGTCGTGTTGAACAAGGCATGACCCCATCCTCAAAAAGTTTACAATTTAGTAGGAAGAGAGACAGGGAAACAGGCAGTTCTAATACCCCTCCGCTAGAGGTAAAATTCATTGTGCTGTGGGAGCACAGCAGAGGGACACCCAGCCCAAACTCAGCGGGTCAGGAAAGGATTCCCACAGGAACTGACATTTAGCTGAGACTTGTACAATAAATAAGAATTAGCCTAGTGAAGGACAGTGTTTTTCTTTAATATGCTTGCATAAGTGTATATAATTAAATTATATAATGCTATGAATATCTTTTATGAATCTTTTCTTTTAAAAAAGATGATCACAGGGCTTCCCTGGTGGAGCAGTGATTGAGAGTCCGCCTGCCGATGCAGGGGACATGGGTTCGTGCCCCGGTCCGGGAAGATCCCATATGCCGCGGAGCGGCTGGGCCCGTGAGCCATGGCCGCTGAGCCGGTGCGTCTGGAGCCTGTGCTCCGCAACGGCAGAGGCCACAACAGCTAGAGGCCCGCGTACTGCAAGAAAAAGAAAAGAAAAGATGATCACAATTTTTAATGTCCTATAAACATTTGATTTCTTTTGACAAGCAAGATGTAAACATAGCAGATTCCGAAACTGAGAATTTTACATGTATTTGCAGCTTAAATTGTACCCCTGATTTTAAAATACTTTAGAAACTTGTCTTAGTCAACTCAGGTTGCTATAACAAATACCACAGACTGGGTGGCTTAAACAACAAATATATATTTCTCACAGTTCTGGAGGCTGAAAGTTTGAGATCAGGGTGCCATCATGGTGGAGTCCTTGGTGAGAGCCCTCTTCCTGGCTTGCAGAGAGCTCCTTCTAGCTGTATCCTCACATGGGAGAGAGAGACAGAGAGAGTAAGAGAGAAAGCTCTGGCCTCTTCATCCCCTGTTAAGGGAATCCATCCTATCTTTGCTTATGACCTTGTCTAAACCTAACTACCTCCCAAAGGCCCTACCTCCAAATAGCATCAGGGACTAGGGCTTCAATATGTAGATTTTGGGAGGACACAAACATTTAGTCTCTTGCAATACTTTACTATGTAGTTATGTTTTATTTTTCCTGTGTGAGAAAGTTTATTTTCATCACGTTTCCCTAGCAATAAATCAAATTCATTAAGAACGAAACAGTGAATTTTTTTTTTTTTTTTTTTTTGCGGTACGCGGGCCTCTCACTGTAGTGGCCTCTCCCATTGCAGAGCACAGGCTCCGGATGCACAGGCTCAGAGGCCATGGCTCACGGGTCCATGAACCTGTGGGTAGAAGCAGGAGGGGTCTTGCTTACCATCACTCTCAGTGACCACTCAGGGAATCTGTGCTTCCTGCCTCCACAGTTCTGTGTTCTGTGGGTTTGGGGATTCTGATTCACAAAGAGAAATACTTCTACCAAGTGACACATCAGTAGTCCCACCGATCAATAAGCCATGACTGTTGTCTAGGCACTTTGATCTTCATGTAACAAGGAACCAGCAGGAATGAAAAGTAGTTCTTATCTTATTAGGGACAACTGACCCTAATCCTTGGAAGACGTAGGGCTGCTGTTATATAATGGGGGAAAGGAAGAAAAATTTTGTCACTTAGTGATCCACTTGGGCATCTCTTGGTAGTTCTTTGTCTGATTTGATGGTTAATAGGCATGTGCAGCAGTGCTGGCTGGGGAATACATGGTAGCCAGCAGCTCACATCCCTCAGTGATTAGGGTCTGGGTCACACTACCAGGTAAGCCACTGAGACCAGCAGAGGTGCTAGCTGAAGGCGAGGGGAATATAAAATGGATAGTGGAGGAAGGATTCATTGAGCTTCAGTTGTAACTTCAGTCAAGACCAGATGCAGTTCTTTTCTTCTGTAAACTATTTTGGGGGCTGTAGTTCACTCCTTTAACCTTTTGCTTACAAGTTTCTCCCAAGAAAAGAGGTCTGATGGAATCCAAAGGGGCTGCTCATGGAACTTATATTAAAAAGTATATTCAAGGGCCATATAGCATGCACAGCTGTGGATGCTGTTATGTACTGCTCAGAGTTTCTGTTAGGAATGAAGGGCTTATTCCCCCAGTTGCTGGAAGTGCTGCTAGCAGCCCCCTGTTGTCAGCCCTCTTTTTCTTTTTAACTTTTTATTTTATATTGGAGTATAGTTGATTACCAATGTTGTGTTAGTTTCAGGTGTACAACAGAGTGATTCAGTTATACATATACATGTATCTATTCTTTTTCAAATTCTTTTCCCAATTAAGTTGTTACAGAATATTGAGCAGAGTTCCCTGTGCTGTACAGTAGGCCCTTGTTGGTTATCCATTTTAAATATAGCAGTGTGTACATGTCGATCCCAAACTCCTCAATTATCCCTCCCCCCTACCCTTCCCCCCTGGTAACGATAAGTTTGTTCTCTAAGTCTGTGAGTCTGTTTCTGTCTTGTATATAAGTTCATTTGTATCATTTTTTTAAGATTCTGCCTATAAGTGATATATATACGATATTTCTCTTTCTCTGTCTGACTTACTTTACTTGGTGTGACAATCTCTAGGTCCATCCATGTTGCTGTGAGTGGCATTATTGCATTCTTTTTAATGGCTGAGTAATATTCCATTATATTCATTTCAATAGATGCAGAAAAAGCTTTTGACAAAATTCAACTCACATTTATAATAAAAACTCTCCAGAAAGTGGGCATAGAGGGAACCTACCTCAACATAATAAAGGCCATATATGACAAACCTACAGCTAACATCATACTCAATGGTGAAAAGCTAAAAGCATTTCATCTAAGATCAGGAAGAAGACAAGGATGTCCACTCTTGCCACTTTCATTCAACATAGTTTTGGGAGTCCTAGCCACGGCAATCAGAGAAGAAAAAGAAATAAAGGAATCCAATTTGGAAAAGAAGAAGTAAAGCTGTCACTGTCTGCAGATGACATGATACTATACATAGAGAATCCTAAAGACACTACCAGAAACTACTAGAGCTCGTCAATGAATCTGGTAAATTTGCAGGCTACAAAATTAATGCACAGAAATCTGTTGCATTTCTATACACTAATAATGAAAGGTCAGAAAGAGAAATTCACGAAACAACCTCATTTACCATCACATCAAAAAGAATAAAATACCTAGGAATAAACCTACCTAAGGAGACAAAAGACCTGTACTCTGAAAACTGTAAGATGCTGATGAAAGAAATTGAAGATGACACAAAGAGATGGAAAGATGTACCATGTTCTTGGATTGGAAGAATCAATATTGTCAAAATGACTATACAAGGCAATCTGCAGATTCAATGCAATCCCTATCAGATTATCAATGGCATTTTTCACAGAACTTGAACAAAAAATTCTTAAAATTTAGATGGAGACACAAAAGACCCCAAATAGCCAAAGCGATCTAGAGAAAGTAAAACGGAGCTGGAGGAATCAGGCTCCCTGACTTCAGACTATACTACAAAGCTATAGTCATCAAAGTAGTATGGTACTGGCACAAAAATAGAAATGTAGATCAATGAAAAAGGATAGAAAGCCCAGGGATAAACCCATGCATCTAAGCTCAATTAATCGACGACAAAGGAGGCAAGACTATACAATGGAGGAAAGACAGTCTTTTCAATAAATGGTACTGGGAAAACTGGAGAGCTACATGTTAAAAAAAAAATGAAATTAGGACATTCTCTAACACCATACACAAAAATAATTTCAGCCCTCTTTAGGAAGTGACTCACCTGAAAAGAACTGTCTCACCTGAACTCATACTCCCTTTCCAGGGCAATCCACGTGCAATGATTGACCATTGCGAGTGAACAAAGGCCCAGCCCCATTTACTCAACTTGGAAGAAGTCTGAAGGGCCATCCCAGGCTCAAAGATAGCCCAACTTTTCCCACTGCCCAATGCATAGGAGTTGGTCCCAAGGGCACTCCCTAATAAACTTCCTGTATGAAAACCAGTTTCAGAGTCTGCTTCCAGGGAACCCAACCTGCATCAGTCAGTTAGAATCACCCTTGACTTCATATGACAGAAACCCTACCGCCATAGCTAGACCAACTGGGCTTTTATATATCTCTAAATAAGTGCTGCATTGTTTCCATGCTGGCATCAAGGAACTAGTTTCCTTCTAGCTTCCTGCTGTATTACTATTAGACTATGGCTTTCATTTCCATATAAGAGGATGGTTGCGCCACTTCCAGTTTCATGTTCTAGGTGAGAAGAAGAGTGGAGAGCAAAAGAGAAAGGAGCATGCCTTTTAAAATTTTTAAAGAAGTCTTACCTAGCGACTTATAATTATATTTCAATGGCGAGAATGGATCACTTTGCCATCCTTAGCCACGTGGAAGACTAGGCAGATAATTTGACCGGGTATATTGTTGCTCTGAACTAAATCAGGGCTATGATAGTTAAAAATAAGGCAGAATGAGGTTACTGAACAAGTAACTAGTAGTGTCTTCCTTTCCTCATGGCATGTAAACTCCTGAAGGGCAGGGACATTCTTGTCTTCTTTACTTCCATATCCACAATGCCTAGAACAATACCTGACCTCTAACAGAAAACTAGTAGTTGATGAATGAATGACTGAATCATTTTTACTTCAATTGAGTTGTATTTCTATTATCACATCATATTGAAAATATAATGATCTGAAGAATGTGTGGTTTGGCTAAGAAGAGGAGAGGAATCCCATAAACAGAGATTAAATTTAAAATTTCCTTGTGGAAAGGATAATGAAACGACTAAGATTAAGTAATTTAATTGGTCCTTTGTTATTCTTAAATGAAAAGCATTGCAAGATTTCAAATCAAAAACAGACCAGTATACAAAGCCTTTAAACAACTTAAGAGGAGCCAGGATTATTTGACCTTATATCCCTGGCACTGGCGTAAGAGGGATCCCAAGAGGATTTTTTGAGTGAACACTGATAGAAGTGAGTGTTGAATGAATGAGACAGAAGTAGTCTGGCAGCTCTCATGTTCTTATGTAAAATAATCTCTCAAATATTTGAGAGAATGCACATATAGTTTAGTCATGTGAGTTATGATATTAACACGTATATAGTCCTAAGAATATAGGCAATGGAGGCAAGCTGGTTCAAACAACTTTGTATTAAGAGAGCATTGTTAAATTATAATATGAGTGTACTTTCATAAAGAAGTGCTAAGTAAGAGTTCTTCAAAATCTTTTTATATTATTCTCTCTTTTTATCTTTACTCCTGTAAAAGCAGGAGTAACCTTAACTTAACTTAAAGGGAAAGATGAGAACAGCTAGTTAGGAAATCAGTCTTTGTCTCTCTGTGTCTCCGTCTCTCTGAGTCTCACTCCTTAATTCCTTGAAAACAGAAAAGAACCTGAAAGTATTGAGAAAATCAGATTTGGTAATAATTCATCAAAATACAACTTATAAATCCTTTACATGGGTTTGTGCTTAGGAAAAATGGGAAAAGACATGGGGAAATTTGAAAATATTTTGTACCAACCAATGTACTCAGTTCCTTAAACTTTCAAAACATTCTAGCAATTGCTTTTAATTTTCAAACCCTGCTTATTTCAGTGAGAATTAAATTAGTCTACTTTTAAATAATTGAAACATCTTTCATCAAAATGCAGATTTGTAAGATTTAGTTCACAACCACAGATAAATTGATTTTATAAGCAATTTGCATTTAATCACAGGGTGTTTATTTTGCATTTGGGGGAGCCTAAACCTGGAAGGCTTTTTTTTGGATCAAGTTGCAAATTTGAAATCACAAAATTAAATCACAAATTAAATGTGTTAAAAACTTTGGAAAATGTCTTCTATTTCTGTTAATAACTTTCTAAATATTTATTTGAAAGCAGATTCTCCCAATATATTCAAACCAGTCACATAATACTATTTAGAGTCGTGAGTCTTGGACACATATGCAACTAGAATCCAAACTGTGGGCCTGGGAGGTGTAGGTTTGGAAGTCTTCACCTTCCCATGCGTGTGTAAAGGGCTGTGTGGGTAGCACTTCTAGAAAGGTATTGGAATGAAGAACCAAGGCACACAGTGTGTGAAGGGAAAAGAAATCGATGCTCAGTGGACCAAGACTTCTGAGATGCCCCCAGCTCCCCCTCAGCTCCTGGGAAACCATCCTTTCATCTCCTACACAGTACGCCAGGTGGGGAAGGGCTCACCTTGAAGAAAGAAAGAGTATGGGGAAATGATTTAGGGTTGCCACGGAGGGCCTGTTGCGTATGTTTTGATGTGATACCACTGACAGTTCTATTCCTTTTTAGACCAAGGCCAGAGTCCTACATAGACTGTGGTATGGTGACCCGAACGAAAGGCACCCCCAGCGTCTCAGTGAAATGGAAGACATGGGACATAGTGCTTTCAGCTTAACGCAATCATACCAGCAATAAGGAAAAAGCATCTCTTTGAAGGGAGGCAGGAACATGAGTCAATGGTTATTGTGAGGACAACCATCAAAGGTAGAAGCAGGCACCTGACACATTGGGAGCATCTGGCACTGCCAGCTGCAGCCACCTTGGATGTCACGAAGCCAGGTGGGAAGCTGGTGGAAGATAGTAATTTATGAGATACTAACGAGAAGGAATTTGAAAGGACTGGGACCCAGTGAGGCCACTGATGTACTGGGAAACATGAAGTAAAATGGAGTCAGATCAGACTCCTGACCATAAACAATTCTCCATTGATCTTGTCTTGGTGTCTAATGTTTCACAGCATGGCCTCTGAACCACCTGCATTAGAATCACCAGGGACACCTGTTTAAGTTGCAAATTCCTAAGCTCTACTCTTTTTAAAAAAATTTTCTTTTTCTTGTGGTAAATATACATAATATAAAAGTTATCATTTTAATCATGTTTAAATGTTCAACTCAGTGGTATTAAGTACATTCACAATGTTGTGAAACCATCACCATTAGTCAATCCAGAACTTTCTCATCATCCCAAACCGGAATTCTACACCCGTTAAACAACAACTCCCCATTCCCTTCTCCCTCACACCCTGGTAACTTCTGTTTTACTTTCTGTCTTTGGATTTGCTGAGGCCCACTCTTGAGTGGAGAGTGGCAGAACTGACCAAGGAATCTGCATTTTAAAACATATTTCCCAGGATATTCAGGTATATTGGAACCTTAAAAAACCACCAGGTAAGCAGTCACCTGACAAATTCATTACTCTAGATTTTGATGACCCATATGATCCAGCAATCCCACTACTGGGCATATACCCAGAGAAAACCATAATTCAAAAAGACACATGTGGGCTTCCCTGGTGGCGCAGTGGTTGAGAGTCCGCCTGACGATGCAGGGGACACGGGTTCGTGCCCCGGTCCGGGAAGATCCCACATGCCGTGGAGCAGCTGGGCCCGTGAGCCATGGCCGCTGAGCCTGCGTGTCTGGAGCCTGTGCTCCGCAACGGGAGAGGCCACAACAATGAGAGGCCCGCGTATGGCAAAAAAAAAAAAAAAAAAAAAGACACATGCACCCCAATGTTCATTGCAGCACTATTTACAATAGCCAGGTCATGGAAGCAACCTAAATGCCCATCGACAGACGAATGGATAAAGAAGTTGTGGTACATGTATACAATGGAATATTACTCAGCCATAAAAGGGAACAAAATTGAGTCATTTGTTGAGATGTGGGTGGATCTAGAGACTGTCATACAGAGTGAAGTAAGTCAGAAAGAGAAAAACAAATATCATATATTAACGCATGTATGTGGAACCTAGAAAAATGGTACAGATGAACCGGTTTGCAGGGCAGAAGTTGAGACACAGATGTAGACAACAAACGTATGGACACCAAGGGGGAAAAGCTGCGGGGGTGTGGGGATGGTGGTGTGCTGAATTGGGCAATTGGGATTGACATGTATACACGGATGTGTATAAAACTGATGACTAATAAGAACCTGCTGTATAAAAAAATAAATAAAATAAAATTAAAAAAAAATGAATACTAAACTTTCTTTGGGTTATTTGTATGGAAATATGTTAATATAAATGTTTCAGACATTACATGAAATTCCTAAAAAAAAAAAAAAAAAGCCTGATCCTACTTCAGTGCTGGAATCATCTGGTCTTCCAGTAGCCTCGATGCTCACCAGCTGAATAAAGCCTTTAACAGATTTAAAAAAAAAAAAAAAGATTTTTAAAAAATTTATTTTATTATTTATTTTTGGCTGCGTTGTGTCTTCGCTGCTGTATGTGGGCTTTCTCTAGTTGTGGCGAGCGGGGACTACTCTTCCTTGCAGTGCGCAGGCTTCTCATTGTGGTGGCTTCTCTTGTTGTGGAACACGGGCTCTAGGTGCGCAAGCTTCAGTAGTTGTGGCACGCGGGCTCAGTAGTTGTGGCGCACGGGCTTGGTTGCTCCATGGCATGTGGGATCTTCCCAGACCAGGGCTCGAACCCGTGTCCCCTGCATTGGCAGGGGGATTCTTAACCACTGTGCCACCAGCAAAGTCCATAGATTTTGATGACTTTCTAAAGTTTGCACTTAAACATTTTTGAGATGAAAACACCATTATCATCAGACAGTGAAATGAGACCCAAAGAGAAAGCCAAGTGTGGAGGGGGAAGCTTGACTACATGAACACTGACTCTCCACCCAACCAGTGGTTCGTCACACTAGTAGAAAATGCCCACATAGCCAGTCTTTCATGATAAAGAATAATAAAGAGAAGAGCTTAGGGGCAGAGGGAAGCTGAACAACACTGACCAAAAGCAGTGGGATGAATCACTAAAGCAGATTCAAGTTTGCTCCAGTATTTTCTGGGATCAAAGCTCCCCCAGCTGTGGCCTGAGAGACCTTCATTCTGAACAGTTCAGGAAGTCTTCTGATTTCACTCTTTCTCCAGTGCTTTTCCTCTCCAGCTCCAACTTTCCTGGAAAGCTAGACTACTTCTTTTTCCTTACAGAACACATGCATTATATATATGAGGGAAGCAGGTGAAAAGTTTAACTCAGTAATAACTTATGTACTGAAAAAATAAGGTTTCTCTATTTGGTATACCATCCATACAGCCTTCCACAGCTCCCAATCACTGACTAACCATAAGAAATGAATGGAATGCCCAATATGGTTTAAAGCTTAGTTCAATCCAGTATTCTATGTTGGCTCCCTATTAAATCAAATAGTTTTGTCTCTCAGATAGACCTCCCCTCCCCTAAGGTAATGTCAGGGTACAAGCAGAGAAGGGGGACTCAGGGTCCTTGGGTAAGCTGTCCTATGGTCCCTTGGGCAATGTCCTATCCATTTGATTGCTGGGCACGCTGTTGGTCTGCGAGGCTGAGGTCTGCGGTTGTTGAACTCATGATCCGTCCTTTGGGCACAGGCTCTTCTCCCAGCACCACTCCCTGTGCTGACGCAGCTTCACCTTGGCTCCTGTTGGCTGCATAACTTGAATCCTTTGCCAGGGTCTCCAGCCAGCCAGCTAGACTGGCTGTCCACTCCCAGTCTTTATTGTGGGATCACCTTGCCCATGACTGGCCCACCAGCTCTCAGGCTCTGCCCCTTCTCAATCACAATATTCCATAATAAATTTAAAAGCAGTTACCCACACATTTAACACTTATTTAAATGTATACTTTATATCAATCTAGAGTTAGTACTTAGCTATATATCCCTTCCTCACCCTCAAACTCTAAGACTCCTAGCATGCTTTCCCCTTTGTCCCTCTCTTGGTTGACCATCCCCAACAAGATTTCAGGTTCACTAGCTTGTTCTGATTTGTGTTATACCAGATCTATCTAAACTTGATATAGAAATCAATATCTTAAGGAAGTTTACTTCATTGTTTAATTCACTCTCCTGGTACCTAGGGATACTTTCTTATTTGCTTGAGAAATTTTAGTAAAAGTAATGAGCGATATTCATTTGGCAAATATCTATTGATCACCCGCCATGTGCTGAGCACTGTGCTAAATGATGGGGAATATAGCTCCTTACAAGATGGATAAGGTCTCTAATTTTACAGAGCTTATTTTGCTGTTTTTTCTTAGTGGACAACTAACGTTGACCTACCACTGCAATCATGACATACATCTCTAGTACTGATCAAAAGTTTTTTGGCAAGACTTCTTTAACTAGTTGAGAATGGGTAGACAATGGTGAGTTGGTTAAAGCTCTTTAGATTTGGGTACTGTAAGAGTGAGGATGTTTTGGTTGTAAGGTGTAGACCGTTCAGTTAAAAATAGCTTAAACGATATGGAGTTCATTATTCCTGTTTCAAGAAGTCTGGTGATAGGGTTTTGCCTGTGTTGGTTAATTTAGTGGTAGAGCAATCTAGGGAGATCAATGTTCCTGGTTTTCTCAGGGCTGAAGGGTTTCCTGGGACACAGGACTTTCAGTGCTAACCCTGTGACAGTCTCGGGTCAACTGGGATGGTTAGTAACCCTATCATATCATCAAGGGCCCCGTTTTGGCTTTTGTCCTGTTGGAGCAGCTCTAAGCATCATATCTTCATTGGACAACTATCAAAATTAGGACAGTTCATGAATACCTGCCTATATCTCTTTGTATGAGAAAGAAAAACCTTTCTAAAAGCCACCTGGCAGAATTCTCCTTTTATCTCATTGGCCAGGGTTGTGTCATAAGCCCGTGCCTATACTAATAACTCTCAAGAGATATGAATGACCATGATTGGCTAAGATTAATCAGTATTTATGACTTGAGACTGGGAAGGGGCATATGCAACATATATCTTACAATATGTGAACACATGCTGATATAGAAAGTGCTGATATTACTTTTCTAATAGTAGAAAAGAAGTGGAGAGGAGGGCTTCTCTGTAGACAACCAATACAAGTAAGAAAATTCATAGAGATTCAAAGAAACAAAACAAATATACAGGTTTAAAAAAAAAGTTAATGGAAACTGATGCCAGGTGGACCCAGATATTGGATTTTAGTGTAAAAAGACTTCAGAATAAATATTTTCAAAGAATTAAAGTAAAATATGTTAACTATGAGTCAGAAATAGAAAAATGGAAGCTATGAAGAGAACCACGTGGGAATCCTGGAGCTGAAAAAGTGCAATAGCTGAAATTAGAAATTCACTAGATGGATGCAACTTTATATTCAGGAAAAAAGAATCAATGAACTTATATATATATATATATATATAATTAGATTATTCAGTAAAAACAAACTAACAAAAAGAAAACCGATGAAAACAAGTGAACAGTCTCAGACATATATGGGGCAATATCAAGTATTTCAACATGTATATAAATGGGCTCGCCCAAAAAAGAGAGAGAAAAATGGATAGAAAATAATTTTGAAGAAATAAAGTCTCTCAAATTTCCCAGTGTTGTGAAAAAAATTAACTTATGGATCAAGAAGCTCAAAGAATACCAAGTTGGCCAAAAACAAAGAGAACCATGCCAAGAGACATGGTTAAACTGCAGAAAGACAAAGAGAAAATCTTGAAAGCAGCAAGAGAAAAATGACAGATCACATACAGGGAACAACAGTATGAATAGTGACCAACATTATAAATAAAATACAAAATTAAAAAAAATACAGAAAAATCAAGAAAGCCAAATGTCAGTTTTTTGAAAGAAGTCAACATAATTGATAAAACTTTAACTAGATTGATCAAGAGAAAGAGGACAGATAATAATTACCAATATCAGGAATGAAAACAGGATATCACTATGGAAATTGTGAAGAAGGAGAAAGAAATTTGTACTAGTTTTGCTGTTTCACCTCAAACTGCAAAAGTATAGCCACAGTGCATGATATGTGCTTAGTTAAGATGAAAAGACATTAAATTTATACAAGAAGATATTCTGAGAGAGGCCATATTCATAGAACATTTATTACAGTATATTATTATCATTGCTCTATTTTATTATTAGCTGTTGTTAATCTCCTACTGTGCCTAATTTATAAATTACACTTTATTATAAGTATGTATATATAGGAAAAACATAGTATATATAGAGTTTCGTACTATCTGTGGTTTCAGGCATCCACTGGGGGTCTTGGAATGTACCCCCCCCTCCATGGACAACGGAAGACTGCCCTACTCGTAAATTCCTAAGTATGATGACAAAGTCTGTGTAAAATTTCTTCCCTGTCCCTCCGCATTAAACTAGTACAAAAAAAAAAGCTGGAAAAATTAAAACAATATAGAGTTGCTTAAGCATATTATCTACAATGTCCAGTTTTCATTGAAGCACTTGACAAATTCTAATGCCTATTTAAGATTAAATTTTTTTCAACAAGTAAAAATAGGCAGCAACTTTCTCCATCTAATAAAGGTATCAGCAAAGAATTACAGCTAATCTCATATGTAATGGTGAAAGATTGAATACTTTCTACCAAGGGTCAGGAATAAAACAAGGATGTTCACTCTTAACACTTTTGTTCAAAATTGTAGTGATGGCTCCAGCCAGTGAAATAAGAAAATAAAAAGAATTATAAGGCTTATAGTTTGAAAAGGAGGAAGTAAAACTTTTCTATTTGTAGAAAACATGATTATGTATTTAGAATATTGTAGAGAATTTACAGAACACTATTAGAACTCATAGGTGAATTTAGGAGGTTTATACATGAGAAACCATGTGAAACTTGGATTTAAAATTTTCCATTTATAATCACATTTAAAATACTTGAACATAAATGTAAGAAAAGATTTCACATATTTGTAAGAAAAGATTTCAAAGTCTTGCACTGAAAACAGAAAATATTACTAAGAGGAATTACAAACTGCCATATAATTCAGTGGAGGAAAGGATTGTTTCAATAAATGAAACTAGAATAACTGAATAGCTATATGGAGGGAATGAATACTCTTTCCTCATGCCATAGACAAAAATTAATTAAAAATGGATAATGGACCTAGATAAAAGGGCTAAAGCTATAAAACTTCTAAAAGAAAAAACTCTTTGTGACTTTAGGTTCAGTAAAGATTTTTTAGAGAGATCATAGGAAGCATTAACCACAAAAGAAAAAGTTGATAAATTGGACAGCATCAAAAATTTAAATGCATGCTTGTTGAAAACCACAGTTAAGAAAATGAAAGTACAAGTACAGATTGGGAGAAAATATTTGTAAAATATATATTTGAAAAGGAATATAAAAAGAATTCTTACAGCTCAATAATATGACAACTCAATAACAAGACAAACAACTCAATATATGTATGTCAATCATACCTCAATAAAGTGGTTTTAAAAAATAAATGAAATAGACACCCCCCCCCCAAAATGGGCAAAAATAGATACTTCACAGTAGAAGATACAAGAGCCCAAAACAAACATGTGGAAAGATGTTCAACATCACTGGAAATTAGGGAAATGCAAACTAAAATTATAATCAGATACCTCTACATGCCCATTAAAACAGTTGCAATAAAGAAACAAAGAACTCAAAAAGGTAAACATAGAATTACCATATAATCCAGCAATTCCGCTCCTAGGAATATACCCCAAAGAATTGTAAACAGGGACTCATATTGCTGGGCACCTATGTTCACAGCAGCATTATTCACAATAGCCAAAAGGTAGAAACAGCCCAAATGTCCAGCAGCAACAGGTGAATGGATAAAAATGTATGTACATACAATGGAATAGTATTCAGCCTTAAAAAAGAATGAAATTATAATAAATACATCCTACAACATGAGTGAATCTTGAAAACATTGTGCTAAGTGAAATGAGCCAGACATAAAAGGATAATAACTGTATGATTCCACTTATGTGAAAGACCTAGAATAGGCAAATTCATAGAGACAGAAAGTAGAATGGAGGCTCCTAGAAGCTAGAAGGAGGCTATAGGGGATTCGTGTTTAATGGGTACATAGTTTCCATTTGGGAAGATGAAAAATTTCTGGAAGTCGTTAGTGATAATGACTGCACAATACTGTGAATGTACTTAATGCCACTGAACTGTTCACTTAAAAATGGTTAAAATGGTAAATTTTATGTTATGTAGAGTTTACCACTAAGAGTTCTTCTCCCAATTCCAATGTAGGGAGTATTTCCCCACACCAAGCCACAATTCTCAGACGCCAGCTGGATGTCTGTCCTACAATTCAACTCAATCCTGACACCATTTACTCAGAAACATAAATAGTATCAGATTTCACAGGTTAAAGGCTCAGTCTCACAAGACTGCCCTCCACTTCAGCTGCCAATCACAAGTCCAGGAGGTTACCTGTGCTTCTGACTAAGCGGCTATAAATCAGAGGTTCCCACAACCCCCTCCTTGGGTTCTATTAATGCTGGAGCAGCTCATAGGACTCAAGAAACCAGTTTACTTACTAGACTGTGGGTTTATTACAAAGGATATTAAAGGATATGAATCAACAGCCAGATGAAGAGATGCATACTTCGGGCAAGTCATGTGGAAAGGCAGAACTTCTATGCCCTCTCTGAGACCACCATACTCCAGCATCTCCAAGTGTTCACCAACCCAGAAGCTCTCAGAACCCCATCCTTTTGGGTTTTTACAGAGGTTTCATTAAACAGGCGGGGTGATTAAATCATTGGCCATTGGCGATCCATTCATCCTCTAGCCCCTCTCCGCTCAGGGGAGGGGAGAGAGGGGAAGAGAAAGGGAGACAGAGAGTTCCAACCCTCCCATCACCTAATTGGGTCCCTTGGCAACCAGCCCCCATCCTTAAGAAATCTAGGTGCTCTTTCCAAAAGTCACTTCATTAACATAACAAAAGACAACTTTTTTTTTAACATCTTTATTGAAGTATAATCGTTTTACAATGGTGTGTTAGTTTCTGCTTTATAACAAAGTGAATCAGTTATACATATACATATATCCCCATATCTCTTCCCTCTTGCGTCTCCCTCCCACCCTCCCTATCCCACCCCTCTAGGTGGTCACAAAGCACCGAGCTGATCTCCCTGTGCTATGCGGCTGCTTCCCACTAGCTATCTATTTTACTACAAAAGACAACTTTATTACTTTCCTCACTTAGGAAATTCCAAAGGTTTTAGGAGCTCTGTGCCAGAAACTGGAAGGAACGAAATATGTATTTCTTACTATAAATTACATCACAACCGCAATAAAAATGGTTAAAATGGTAAATTTTATGCAAAATTTACCACAAGGAAAAAAATTAAGTACAAAACCCAAGTGAACAAAATGCTACTACATGACATGGGTGAATCTGACAGAAAGGAGCAAGAGAAGAGAGTATGCTCTACCATTCCACTTGTGTATTTACAAAAGCAAATCAGTGGTTGCCTGGTGCTGGGGGCGGAGCAGCAGCAGTCACATTTGGGGGATGATGGAGTTGGTCTTAGACATGATTGTAATGATGGGTTGTAGGACTGTGTAAGTTTACTAAACCTTGTCAAAATGTGCAATTAAAATAGGTGAATTTTACGCCTGACACTGTACGCCTGACACTAACACAACACTGTAAACCAACTATGCTTCAATAAAACGAAACAAACAGCCTCCTGGAAGAACTTAGGGGGATATTCCAGTGAGGGGAGTTTCAGGTCTATCTGTGAGGCCGACATTTCTGAAGAAGCTGGTTCTCAAGGGCTCTCATAAAGCAAGATGGAATGGGTGTTGGGGCCCTTCCAGTAAGACAGGCCCTGCAGAGGGATTTAGTTATAGCCTCGATATTACCAGCAATAACAGCTATATGGGGCTGTTCATCTTTTGAGAAGTCTGACACCCATGAGCTATTTTAATCCATTTATTCGATTGCGTCACGGTTGCAAAGTATTAGTGTGGTTTTCTGTTCCCATGTATTTCTCTTCTCATTGATGTCCTCACCCGTACCCTGCAGAGGGAACTCCAAGCCCACAATGACGCAGAAAACAAGCCTCAAAGAAACTGTTGGCCCAAGTGTGGGACCCAAAGATTTGGATTTATGCTTTCCTAGTCCATCCCGACCTGCCCTCCTCCCTTGACTGCTCACCGTGCACCCCCGTGCAGTTCTGGGGCTGGAAGGGACAGATAAGTTAGGCAGAGGTCCCCAGCCTTTTGGGCACCAGGGACCGGTTTCGTGGAAGACAGTTTTCCCACGGACGAGGTGGGCGGGGGTTCCGGCGGTACTGCGGGCAGTGGGGAGCGGTGGCCAGCGGCAGGTGAAGCTTCGCTCACACGCCCTGCCGCTCGCCTCCTGCTGTGCGGCCCGGTTCCTAACACGGGTCCATGGCCCGGGGGTTGGGGACCCCTGAAGTAAGGGACAACTGGGATAGCAGAGGAAGCTGTGGGGGACTGGATTTCTCAGGAAGAAAAGCAATCTTTTAAAATTTCATCATTACCTCTGATCTCTCGGTCCAAGCCAGAGGCAGATTTACAGGAAGCTAATGAGGCCTGTTTTAAGGTCTTCCCCAGAACTGCCCATTGCAAGGTCTGGAAAGGGCTCTAGCAAAGCATTCACGTGGTCAGTTGTTTTTTGTGGTGAGTATGGTCTTGGAGTGACTTTTGGACCATTCTACATGTCTTAAACTATAACAAACAAAAGCTTTAAGATTAATAATGCTTAAAAATCGAACAGGAGAAAGTCACTTTAGGAGAAAAATGGGCAAAGGACAGAAACTGAGACCCTTGGATAGAAGCTGTTAGATATTTAACAATACCAATTAAGAGTGCTGTTCCGGGCTTCCCTGGTGGCACGGTGGTTGAGAGTCCGCCTGCCGATGCAGGGGATGCAGGTTCGTGCCCCGGTCCGGGAAGATCCCACATGCCGCGGGATGGCTGGGCCCGTGAGCCATGGCTGCTGGTCCTGTGTGTCCGGAGCCTCTGCTCCGCAATGGGAGAGGCCACAACAGTGAGAGGCCCGTGTACCGCAAAAAAAAAAAAAAAAAAAAAAGTGCTGTTCCTTTCACCCTGCCTTCCCTTCTATCCCATTTCCCTGAAGTATGATGGTGGCAGTGTGGCAGTGGGCATTTTAAGACACAGCTAAGGGAAAGTTGTTGGGGACACATTTAGATTGGTTTACTTGGGATAGAAGATTCACAGCCACCTGTGATTATAGGCGTGTAGTCACTAGGTGTTAGTGTAGCAATGGCTTCAGGATTCTTCCAACTGCCTGCTACACCATCTCCCCTCATGTCATGAAACGAAAGTGCAGGGCAAGGAGACAGATCGCTACCTGACCTTGTGCTGCAGGTAGTGGAAAAGAAACAGTATAGGTAGGGTGTATATGTCAATCTCAATCTCCAGTTTATCCCTCCCTGCCTTTCCCCCCGGTAATCGTACATCTGTGACTCGATTTCTGTTTTGTAAATAAGTTCATTTGTACCATTATTTTAGATTCCACATATAAGCGATATCATATGGTATTTGTCTTTCTCTGTCTGACTTACTTTAAGGACCTACTGTAAAGTACAGGGAACTCTATGCAATACTCTGTAATGACCTATATGGGAAAAGAATCTGAAAAAGAGTGGATATATGTGTATGTATAACTGATTCACTTTGCTGTACACCTGAAACTAACACAACATTGTAAATCAACTATACTCCAACAAAAATTAAACAAACGAACAAAAAATGTAGGGAAGCCTGTCCTGTGAAATGTGTAAGTGATGCCTTTGATTCTCACCAATTCACAGTCAAAACCGAAGCTGTCTCCTGTTATGAATATTCTTGATAATGCAACATATATAAAATGCCCTGTAAACTTTTTTCCCTTATGAGAAACTTTTCTCTCTTTTTTCTCTTATGACGGAAACTATGTAAAATAGAATTTATCAAAATTCCTACAGTAGTAGGGCAGAAACCTGTAGCTATACTACAAAGAGCAAGTATATCTGTGTGTGATGTTACGTGGTTACATCCTAGATATCAACATTTTTCAGTCATCCATGCTAGAGAAAGGACTGAATTGTCTTTCTATTTTCTGTATTAAAAAATTATTACAAAATTGTTGTCACATGAAGAGGTGACCAAAGTTTATGCAACTAAAATACATAAGGAAAATAATATAATAGAGATGTTTCAGTCAGTTAATTAATAAAAATATCATGTAAATGCTCTGGATTTTGTTATGTTTATGGTACATATCAATGTATTAGTCAGGGTTTTCCAGAGCAACAGCACCAGTAGAATGTATATAGGTATATATAGGAAGAGTTTTATTATAGAAATTGACTCTTGCAGTTATGGAAGCCGAGAAGTCACAGTCTGTGACTGCAAGCTATAGAACTAGGACAGCTGGTGGTGTCCTTCAGTCTGAGTCCAAAGGACTGAGAACTGGGGGACTGATGGTGTAAGTCCACATCTACATCCAAACGCACGAGAGTCAGGAGTGCCAGTGTCCAAGGGCAGGAGATGGATGGCTCAGCTCAAGCAAGGAGAGCGTGAATTCACCCTTCCTCCACGTTTGTGTTCTATTCAGGCCCTCAGCGAGTTGAATGATGCCCATCCACATTGGGAGGGCTGCCTGCTTTACTCAGTTCAGTAATTCAAATGCTACTATCTTCTGGAAACCCCTTGCCAACAAACCCAGAAATAATATTTCACAAGCTATTTGAGTATCCCTTATCCAGTCAAGTTGGCAAATAAAATTAACCATCCCAGCTAGCTTTATAATGTTCATAACTTCTTGTAATTATTTTTGTCATCTTAAATAAATATTAACTCCCATGCTTAATTCTGTATTCATAATTTTGTATTCTTGTCTTTAAGAGGGACTTCCAAGCTGTATTAATTTGGGGCCCACAAAATCTGCATCATTGGTCCCCTCATTTGATTATTTTTCTTCTTAGTTTAGATTCCAGCGTCCAACATTGTACTCCTCCTTTGCAAATACCCTGAAAACCACTGCCTTCCCTCCCTTTCCCTGGTAAAACTCCAGCCCAGGTTAAGCACAACTAAACACCTACACAGCACCTGTACACAAGTAAGCAAACTGGACCACAGGAAAACACAACACTGGTGCCGACTAGATTCACTTTAAATTCAGAACCACCCATTTCAAATGAGCTCAATACTGTTCAGCAATCTTACTACATTTTCTTCATGTGTGTTTTCCACTCTCTGAAACAATCATGCCACAGCACGTTCTCTTTATTCAAACTTCCTACGTTTCCTCTTGCCCACATCTTCATTCTCACTTACCTCATATTCCATTGATAAAACAGATGCCACCACCCAAGAATTTCTCTATTTCCATGCCAGTAAATTTCTAACATATGCTGTCTTTTTCAATGGATAAATTGTCTGTTCCTGTTAAAGACCAAACCCTCTACTTAATTCTGGATCCATCCTTTTCCTGCAAATATCACCTGTCTTTCCTAGATCGTCAATCCACCCCTTTCTACTGGATCATTCCTATCACCACACTAATAGCTCCTGCCTTCAAAAGAGACAGAGTGACAGAGACAAAGACAGATAGAGACACCAGAGAGACAGAGAGACTTTCTAAACCCCTATGAACTTTTCAGCTGTTGCCCCATTTTCCTGCTCCCTTTCACAGCAAACAGATCATCTCAAAGATGCCTCTACAGACGTTTATAGCCAACCCCAGCACACACACACTCTCCAAATCAGGCCATTTCTCACCACCTCCACCACTGTTATTCAAGTCCAAGCCACCATCATCTCTAGCCTGGATTACTTCAGTCAACCCCTACATCTAGTTCTTCAAAGGGCAGCAATATCAATATTTTAAAATGCCAAACCTGATTAAAACCTCTATCATGACTCCGACAACTTCTTATCACACCTACAACGAAATTGAAACCCCTTACACCTGAAACTAACACAATGTTGTAACTCAATCATACTCCAGAAAAATTTGAAACCCTTTGTCCTGGTCTACAAGGACTTCCACAATCTGGCATCTTTCTTTTTCTCTAATTTCATCTCTTGCTTTTTTCTACCTCATTTACTATGTTCTATAGCACCTCAGATTGCTTGCTATTCCTGGGACAAGTGAATTCCTGCCTGGGGGGACTCTGCTTTCTGTTCCCTCTACTTGGTGTACTATTCTCTAAGATTTTCATGTAGCTTTTCCCTTAATTCCCATTTACTTAATTCTGCTCAAAATTAACCTCTTCTAAAAGTCTTCACCAGCCACTCTATCTAAACCAGCACTTCCTACCTACGTTCTCAGCTTTGTTTTCTTCTTAGCACATGTTACTACCTGGTATTCATAACTGTTTATTCATTACCTGTCTTTATGTTTACTCTTTGTCTCCTCCACTAGAATATGAGTTCCATGAAGGCAAGGGCATTATCTCTCTTGTTCTATGCTATATTCCAGGGCTTAGGACAGTGCATGGCACATGATAAAAACTCAATAAATATTTTAAATGAATGTAAGAGTGAATGAATGGATGAGCTCTTCAATCTATCCTATCAGGTTTTAGTCCCAGTGATACATCTGAAATTGTCAAAGTTACCAGTCGGCTCCATGTTGCTCTCTGCTATTTTCTTGACATGTGAATAGGTTATGGTACAGCCTCAGTTGCTAAAATAGAGACCCCAAAGTACAGTCATTCTAGAGGGAAGTTAATTTCTTTCACAGTGGAGTCCAGAGGGAAGCGGGCATTCCATAGCAGATGGGGGCAGTTCTGCTCCACAAAAGCATTCAGGGATCCAGCTTTCCTTCTTCAGTTTCTCTGATATTCCTAAGAGTACTGTCTTCATGTGCATGATCGAAACTGGGTCACTTCCATGTCTACATTCCAAATAGGAACCAGGAAAAGAGAGTCTCTGCTGTAACCTCTAAGGAGCATTTGCCGCAGTTGATCATTCTCTCCTTCTTGAAATGCTTTGATTCCCTTGGCTTCAGTGACACAGTGCTCTCCTGGGTTTCCTCCTACTCTCTGCCAACTCTTTCTCATTCTTTTTTGCTGGCTCTAGTTCTTCTGTTTGACCTCAAAATGTTGGACTTCTCCAAGGCTATGTCCTGTGCCATCTTCTATTCTTTCTATTTACATGCTTCTCTAGTTAATTCTATGCAATCATATGATTTTATATACCATCTAGATAGAAATAATTTCTGAATCTATACCTTTAGCCTTGACCTCTCACTGGAGCGCTAACATCATGTATCTAACTTCCAACCTAACATAGCAGATCGTACCTCCTGGTTGCTTGTCCCGCCCCTCCCCCTCCCCCAAGCCTGCCCCTGCTCCAGCTCCAGTCGGCTGCACCTCAGGAAATAGTGGCACCATTGATCCAGTTGCTCTGGCCAATCCCTAAGTGTCATCCTTAGGGGTTTACTCTCCTTCACCTCCTCACATCCAGTCTATTGGCCAGTCCTATACTCTCAACCTCCAGAAAACATCCCAAATTTGTTAGCTTTTCTCTTTTTTTTAAAAAAACCCTATCTATATTTATTAATTTTTATTTTTGGCTGCACCATGTGGCTTGTGGGATCCCAGTTCCCTGAGCAGGGATTGAACCCCCGGCCATAGCAGTGAAAGTACCGAATCCTAACCACTAGGCCTGCAGGGAACTCCCAGCTTTTCTCTATCATCATCATTACCATCCCTGGACTACTCATAGCCTTTTTTTTTTTTTTCTTTGCGGTACGCGGGCCCCTCACTGCTGTGGCCTCTCCCGTTGCGGAGCACAGGCTCCGGACGCGCAGGCTCAGCGGCCACGGCTCACAGGCCCAGCTGCTCCGCGGCATGTGGGATCCTCCCGGACCGGGGCACGAACCCGTGTCCCCTGCATCGGCAGGTGTACTCTCAACCACTGCACCACCAGGGAAGCCCTCATAGCCTTTTTTTTCACTCTTGCTCCCCAACAACCCATGCCCACACAGCAGCCTGAGCGATCGCTTATAAACATGAATCAGATGCTACTCGCCTAGCCTCTCCAATGTTTCCCATCTCCTGTAGAATAAAAGACAGGCTCTTTACCCTGGTCTACAAGGCCGTACAGGGACCGGCCCCACCTCCCTCTCCAGGCTCATCTCCTGCCACTTGCCTTCTGGGTGATCCCACGCCCACCACAGAGGCACATACCAAGTCCACTTCCATTTGGGGGTTTTGGATGAGGTGTTCCCTCCCCAGACAGTTACTTTTCATCCTTTCAGTCACATCTCCAATGCCAGCTCCTCAGAGAAGTCTTCCTTTTCCACACAACCTTCAGTAAATCAGCACATCACTCTGTCACATCACCCCGTCTTATACCCTATTGGCATAATATATTTGTCTATTGTCCGTCTCCCCTCACAGGGAATACAAATCTCGTGGAAGTAGGCTCTGCCTTGGGCTCCACTGTAACACCGGGGCCACACAAATCTTGGGCCCTCAGGAAGGGTTTGCTGAATGAATGCCTGAATATGGCTCCAATTTTGGACCATTCTCAGCATCTCAGGAGTGCTTTAAGGATCATAACAGTCTGAAGAAAGGTTTTTTATTTCCAATGGCACTTAAAGACTTTCTGTACCGCTTTAGTACCATAAAATCTATCCTTCTTTTCTGACATAAGGACGAAAAGTGATGTCCTCATTTGGTAGATGCACCCAGAAGTACTTAGGAGAGACAACAGTCTGTAGTGTGGAGATTCTTAATCTGGGTCCGTGGTCCGCTGAGAGGTCCATGGATGAGCTGAAATTATATGCGAAAATTACATGTATTTTTCTGGGAGGTGAGTTAATAGATCTGTCGGATTCTCAGAGGGGTTTGTGGCCGAAATAAAGTTCACTTTATTGTAGAAAAAGTATTTGAGATAGAGTCACAAGATCTGTATTTGAGTTCTGGTATTGCCGCTTACAAATAATATAAATCTGTGCAGATTATGTAATCTATTTGCATTCTAGTTTCCTCATCTCTAAAAATAACCTTTTGTATTCTAATTTACATGTACCTGGCACCGTAAAAATGTATTTAATTCCATCACTGAATGCTAGGTGCCTTATTGCATCTCATGGATAATGACATGGAGGCTCAGAGCACATTTGGGTTACTCACTCAAGATAATCTTCATCCCCAGGGAGGTTCTTGACCAAGACTCATGCTCCTTCCACCATCTGAATTGGCTGCTCTTTTTTTTAAAAAATTAAATTAATTAATTAATTAATTTTTGGCTGTGTTGGGTCTTCGTTTCTGTGTGAGGGCTTTCTCTAGTTGGGGCGAGCGGGGGCCACTCGTCATTGCGGTGCGCGGGCCTCTCACTGTCGCGACCTCTCTTGTTGCGGAGCACAGGCTCCAGACGCGCAGGCTCAGTAGTTGTGGCTCACAGACCTAGTTGCTCCGAGACATGTGGGATCTTCCCAGACCAGGGCTCGAACCCGTGTCCCCTGCACTGGCAGGCAGATTCTCAACCACTGCGCCACCAGGGAAGCCCCAAATTGGCTGCTCTTTAAAAAGAGTTTGCACTATCATACATGCTGCAGGATAATTTCTTGGACACTTCACTGCAAGTACCATAGGAAAGCAGCTCGCTGGTGATGTGCTTCTTCCACAGGTTAAGTGTCATCCTGAACCAGAAAAGACTGTGAGTTCAGGAATGCAGACCTTATGTTCCATTCCTTACAGTGAAAACTGAGGCGCAAAGAGGCTAAGTAACTGACCTTAGGTCAGAAAGCTAGTAATTTGCACAGCTGGAAGACTATACTTCATACTCTAATATTTTCTTAAATTTTCTATTAAGATGACCTTGGGAATCTTTATTTAACTAAGAGTTTTGACTAGAGAGCTGACTCCCTATCTTCATAGTTCATTTTCTGGCTGTTCTTCAGAAAATTATTTTAAAGTACTTTGGAAAGCTTGAGCAATATTTTTCTCTTAAGAAGACAGAAAGGTATGTGACATGCCCATTGAACAAGGACTAATGACATTGTTAAGCAGGGAGGGAAAAATAATATCACTTCTGCATCGATTTCGGCTCTTACACATTAACATCAGACGATGACCTCTAAAATGAGGAAAGCACCAGCTTAACATTGTGAGTTGACAAGGATCTCGGAAATGAGGAATTAAGGTTGAGTAGAGATTCAGCTCTGCAGGTACATGGCGGAGTGAGAGGCAGCTGAAAATAACACAAAAGCAACTGATGGGCATTTGACTTAAACTTTTTCCCTTTCACTCTATCTATACCCATGTCTATGACACTTTGTAAGAAATAGGTAGCAGACTAAGACAATAGTCAACAGAGCCTTTAGGTGGCCAACGATAGCATATTGTCCAGTCCCAAGAAGCAGCTGTGCAGTACAACATTTGATTTTAAATACATTTGTCCTTAACTATAAGTTAAAAGCTCAGTTTTTAAAAGGTTGTGCCATTGCATAGGTGCTTAAATATAAGCAGTAGTTTGTTGGTAGCTTAGTGTTTGGCTTTTATTATCCTCTCATCCAAATGTACCTCTAGATCAGGTAGACTTTCTAGAGAACATTTGGGAAAAGGGCAGGAGCTATGAGCCCCTGATTGTTTTCAGTGCATTTCTGCCCCATCTATCATGGCAGCTCTGATTGCTTTCTTTCTCTTTCTTTTCCTTTTGCTTCCCCTTCCTCTCTTTTATTAATGCCTTAGTCTTTTGACCAAATAGCTCAACACTTTATTCAACAGATTTGCCTTGGAATAATTTTGGCCATCTCTAAAAATCGAGTAAGTCTTCAAAGGATGAAAATAAGTTCCCTTCAAGGAACTGCCGACGCCAAAGGAAATTAAAAAATAAAAGGCCCAAAGGTGCATAATGAAGACGATATAGTTTGAATTATTTCTCTGAATTATTTTCCTTGTCTTCTAGTTTCTTTCCCTGTAGCTCTTTCATCAATATGGACAAAGAAAGCACTTCAGGTTCATGGGGGCTGAGCAGGAGAACAGGGAACAGAGAAAAGGAGAGAGAAAAAAGCAAGTCATGAGAAACATTGGTCTTAGCTGTCCCACTCCAGGGCCAAATCCTGTTCAGGGAAGTTTGAAAACAACCATATAGTTTGGGGCTACTATGGGCTGAATGTTTGTGTTCCCCACAAATTCATGTGTGGAAGCCCTAATCCCCAATGTGATGATACTGTATTTGGTAGTGGAGCCTTTGGGAGATTATTAGGTCAATCTCATGCATGAGATCAATGCCCTTATAAGAAGAATAAAGTGTTCCCCGCCTCCCGCCATGTGAGGATACAAGTCAGGGTGTGGAATCTGCTGGCACCTTGACCTTGGACTTCCCAGCCTCCAGAACTGGGAGAAATAAATGTTGGTCGTAAAAAAAAAAAAAAAAAAAAAAATGTTGGTCGTGTAAGTCATCGAGTGCATGGTATTTTGTTATAGCAGCTTGCACTGACTAAGACAAGGGCATTCCCAGAATGGTGGGGTTTCTTTGTACTTCCTTGGAACAGATGTGGGATATATGAAGCCTCTTGGAGAATCACTGGGTTAACATAGTGCCAACCAGACAGAGGCTAGAAGTGGCTGAGGAAGGATTTGAAGCCAAGATGGCCTGATGGCCCCTCAGGTCTGCCTTGGGCAAGCAGGACGCCCTGAAATCCAGAAAAGTTCCTGGGTCCCTCAAGGTGGCGGAGGGGGCACAGAAGGTTCAGATCTGGGGATCACGTCATGTGGGGTGAGACTTTGAAGCAGAGGCTGTTAAGCAGATGGCTCTAAACTAGGAGCCACACCAGTCAGAAGCAGAGGTGCAAACAGAGAGCCATGGACTGCAATGGCCGTGAGACACAGCGCCCACGCCCCTGACTGTGAAGCACTACACTCCCTGCGTGGGACCATCTTGGCCAGGAAGAGGGGGAGCCTTTGCAGGGAGTTTGCACCTTGAATTTGACTGAATATTAACCCCAAATGACCAAATATAGTAAGTGTGCCCTGAAAGAGATTGTTTCCAACCAAAAAAGGCTGAGCTAGATCAACTCCTGCCATCCCTAACCCCTACCCTTTGAGGAAATAGGACCTGAGTAAGATGTGATCAGTTACAGGAAATAAAGGGTCATATTTTTATACTTTAAGCAATGCATTGAGACTTAAACAAATATCCGCACTTTAAATGTGACAACACTCATTTGGATTAATAATTTTTTAAAAATCCGATTACTTTATTTTCACATCTTTTAAGCAAGGCAGATGAGTCGATCAAATCACTGATCTAATTAAAGGCACAAAAGATATCTTGTGATAAATGAATATTTGGGGATTCATATTGGTACTCAGCTATGTGGAAAGCACCAGGCATATTTCATAATAAACCAATAACACTGCATTACACAAAGTTCATCTGAAAAAGAATTATTCAACTAGTTATTGGAAATAATGTTTTTAGAGGTCCCACGTAATTTCCCACTTTCCCAGGCTTTTCTTGCCCCCTGCAGACTCCTTGGTCTCTCTGCCGGGACATCCGACTTCCTCCCACGGAAAATGTGCATCAGATACAGTCAATGTAAAACCTGCACAAGGAAATCAAATCCAAGAGTTCAGAGTCGCAGCGCTCTTGGATCAAAAACAATCATCAATTCAATCATCTATTTTTCTTATTTGCTTACAAATAACTCTCAAATCTAAAAATCACTTCTACACTCAAGGGACAAAGGTTTGTAAGACAATTTTAAAAATCAAAGAAAAATTATTCCTTTTGGAAATGAATATCGGGATTCTCTAAAGATTTGAATGACTTTGCTATTTACAATGTGTCACAAACAATTTATCATTTAATTACATGCTGCCTTGCATTATTGTCAAATTGCTTCACTTATGAACAATCCTGTCTTCCCGAAAAGATTGCAAATTCTTCGAAGGCTGAACAGCTGGTCTTACACTTTTCTGTTTTGCTTCATGGCAATTCACAGAGTGGTAGGCACATAATAGTGCTAAATATATAGTTATCAGTACCTT
The DNA here is from genome assembly GCF_059928025.1 of Delphinapterus leucas. Classification (NCBI taxonomy): domain Eukaryota; kingdom Metazoa; phylum Chordata; class Mammalia; order Artiodactyla; family Monodontidae; genus Delphinapterus; species Delphinapterus leucas. The sequence goes on from NC_143140.1 coordinate 79,892,097, forward strand.
TTTGGATAAGTGGTTTCTTTCTGCAAAATCTAAGCCATCTCTGTCTTTTATGCATTCCCTATATTAATATTGTTTTCTCTGCAGGATCTGTTTAATTATAATAGAATCAAGAATTTCTGCTCAAGACTTGCCTAAGAGCTAAGAGGCCTGTGAGCACTGGCCCGAAGGGGAGAATCTCTAAAGAACCTTTAGACAGAACTCCAGTTGGTGTCTGTGATTGGGGTCCAGCGTTCTTAGCAATGATGCAGTTTCACAGATCTCCGCTGTCCCTCTCCAGGCAGGGTTGCCACTGTCCCCCAAACACATCTCTGTGCTCTTTCTTTCTCAGTTAGTTCTCATTACTTGGCATGCCCTCTGGGCTACTGCCCAGTGATAAATCCTCCTTATCCTACAATCCAGCTCCCGTACCACCTTTTCGGGAAAGCTTTTCAGACTAAGTCTCCCGTATCTGATATTCGTTATTCTTATCGTCTATTTCCTCATCTGTAAAATGGGGAAAATAAGAGTATCTGCAGCATGAGGTTGTTGTGAAGATTAAATGACAATTCAGGTAAAGAGATTAGAACATGCTAGGAATGTAGCAATACTAACATAGTTTAGCTATCATTTTAAATACAAAATACTTGAGGTAAAAGGCCCTTTGGTTTAATGCTTTCTTTGTTTTTCTGCTTATTCGTTTGCTTGCTTTCTTGTTTATCTGTTTATGCCTTGTCTCAGGAGAGGGGTAAGAGTCATAAGGGAGCAGGGGTGGAGAGCACCTCTTGTTCTGTGTGTGTGTGTGTGTAGCTGTGCGCAGAAGGATGTGCCTGCTACACACTGGGAGCATACGGGGAACCTAAGACCAAGTTCCCGTCCACTCAATGGACCAGGGGCCCACAAGACTGGAAACCAGCAATGTTAATGTTGTTATTAAAACCTTATTCTTTCATTTGACTTCTCAAATCCGAGGCAGAAAAACAGAACAGGCTGGCTTGTAATTTATCGTTATTATAATAGGGACATTCCAACTCAACAACTTTCCTGAAACAGCCCTACGTTTAGCAGAGCAGTAAAAGAAGAGGGTCTGAACACAACCCTGGTGGTCTTCCAAGGCCAAAGCTCAGAGAGCTTGGTTCTCCAAAAGAGTGAATGCCCCAGTCCCTGAAATTAGCAACATTCTGAAGACAAGCAATACTTCTGCCAAGGTGAATGGTAACACCTGGCAAAACCCATGGGTTCATATTCCTTTTGTGATTCCATGAGGCATTCTGTTTTTTTCTTTTTTAAATTGAAATACAGTTGATTTACAACATTGTGTTAGTTTCAGGTGTACAGCAAAATGATTCAGTTATGTGTGTGTATATATATATATATATATATATTCGAATATAGTTCCCTGTGCTATACAGTAAATCCTTGTTGTTCATCTATTTTATGTATAGTAGTTTATATCTGTTAATCCCATACTCTTAATTTATCCCTCCCCCCTCCCTTTCCCCTTTGATAACCATAAGTTTGTTTTCTATGTCTGCGAGTCTGTTTCTGTTTTGTGTATAGATTCATTTGTATTATTTATGAAATTCTGCATATAGGTGATATCATATGATATTTGTCTTTGGCTGACTTACTTCACTTAGTATAATATTCTCTAGGTCCATCCATTTTGCTACAAATGGCAATATGTCATTCTTTTTTACGGCTGAGTAGTTTTCCAGTGCATATATAAACCACATCTTCTTTAGCCAATCATCTGTTGATGGCCACTTGGGTTGTTTCCACATCATGAGGCATTCTTAGTCACAGGAAGCAGTTGAATTGTTAATTAGACTGTGGGTCATGGAGGTGGTGAGGGATTACTTCATTCATTCATTCATTCTTTTTTTCCCCTCAACAATATATTTTTCATCTCAAACAACTCCTTTAATGATCATTTGAATGTTCCAGGAGGATGCAGACCTATTCTCCATTGTGCCTCCATCTCTCATCCCCAGTTGGCCAGATATGGAATAATGAGAGGTGACCCATTGAACTTAAGATCCTTCATATTAAAACTAACCTTCTCATTCAATAAATATTTACTGAGTGACCACTATCTGTCAGACTATTCTAGGTGCTGGGGAAAGATCAGTGAATGAGTGAGACAGAATCATGGCCCTCATGATGCTTGTTTTCCAGTGAGGAGAGATACACAACAGATAAAAATACCAACATGTCATATTATGGTAAGTTCTACAGAGAAAATTAAAGAAGGTCGAGGGAATAAAGAATGCAGGTCACGTGTACATTTTGTATAGGGTAGTCAGAAAAGATTCCTTGGCTAAGGTAACATTGTGCAGAGACTGAAGGAAGTCAAAGGGCAAACAAACCATGTAGAGATCTGGGAAAAGAACTTTTGAGGCAGAGGGGACCACGACTGCAAAGGCCCTGATGGAGGGGCAAGTTTTGTTGGTCTGATGAACAATGATGAGATAGGACGAGTAGGGAAAAGTGACAGGAGATGAGGTCAGAGAGACAATGGGGCCAAATAGAAGGGCACTTGTAGGGCACTAGAAGAACTTTGGTTTTGACTCTGAGTGTGTTGGGAGCCACTAGCAAGTTCTGTGCAGAGGAGTTACCTCTGGCTGTTGTGAAGGGGATGAAATACAGAGTGAAAGTCTGGGATCAAGAAGGAGGAATGGCAGGGACCGCTGATTGCCACTTAGTAGTCACTTGTCCTTTCTTACTTTAGTAATAGGACCCTGATTCTTTTGTGGCAGCAGTGTGCCCAGCTGAAACCTCTATTTCCCAGCCCTCCATTGCAGCTGGACATGGTCCTGTGACTATGTTCTGGCCAAAAATCTGTAAGAGGATGATTCATGGCATTTTTGGAACACTGCTTTAAAAGAACCCACTCCATTTGGAGGAAGACTTTTGTCTTCTTTTGCTTCCTCCTGTTGCCAGCCTGGAATATAAGCACAAGGGGTGGAGCTCCAGTGGCCATCTTGAATCATAAAGTTACCTTTAAAATGAAACCACATGCTGAGGATGGTGAAAGCTCCGATGGTTCCTTGATGAGAGCATGGAGATGCCTCACCAACTCTGCACGGCCTACTTCTGGACTTGTTTCATATGAGAGGGAGATACACTTCTATTTTGTTTAAGCCATTGTTATTTTGGGTTTTTCAGTTACACACAGCTAAACCTAAATATAACTGACATAGGAGGCCACTGCAGTAACCCAGATGAGAGAAGATGGTGGCTTGGACCAGAGTGGTAGCAAAGGAAGTTGGATGCTGGATACTGTTTTGAAAGTAGGGCCTATAGGATTTGCAGATGGGTTAGACACAGGAGTGAGAGAAGGAGAAAGACTAAGGAAGACTTCTGGGTTTTGCCCCTGAGTGATTTGATAGTGCCATCATTTATAGAGATGCAGAAGCCTTGGGAGAGAGTATGCTTGGGTGTGGGGTTGGGTGGATTCAAGAGTCTAGGGCAGTGACAGACTAGCCTTGCTAGAAGCAGAGAGGGACACAGTGAAACAGAAGGAAGGATAGAGAGAGGGTTTAGATTGGTGGGGAAATGAGGTCACTCCTGTCCTACTGCTCTTATTTTCTCAATAAAGCATGAGGCCAGGTCGTCAGCTGAGACAGAAGAGATGAAAGTAGTGGGAGTAGAAGAGAGAAGTATGAAATAGCCATTTTAGAGAGTGGGGTTGCTGGACAGCAATGAGTGAGCGTCCAAGGAAATTTGTGCTAAAGTGAAGCAGTTGGCAGTGCTGGGTGTCTTCTGCAATCCGGTCCAGTGGCACTGCTGTGTTTATCTGGGTTTTGCCAGACAAGTATGTACCATGTAAGATGACAGGAACATGGGAATGAAAGGGTGTCTGCAAGATAGGGATCAGAACGATGGATCAGGAATCAGAACTAAAGGAGGAAGTAAACATACGAGATGGGTGATGGATTAAAAAGTTGAGTGTTCTTGAAAAGACTGAAAATTGCCCGAGTGTGGGCGCTTGTAACTTGAGCAGAGGAGAGAAGGTGATGATGGCCAGGGGTTGGGATTGTTGAAAATGAGTGGCTCAGATGAGAGAGATGAAAATCACCAGAGAGAGAAGGGATGAGAAAGCTCAAGCTATTAAATAAAGTATGTTGAATTATAAGACTAATAATAAATGTTGTTCACAAATTCCTCTAGTTAGTTGGTTTGTTAACTGGTTTGAATAAAGATACCATTCATCAGTATAAGTACTTTAAATTCAAAGTTTTTTTTTTTTGATGGGACATTTATAGGATTTCAAAGAACAAAGTTTTACCCAAACACCTAAGTTTTTGTGGGGTGAAAATATAAAGCAATCTTCTCTATGTAAAATTTCTTCATATCTTAAGATCCGTTCTTTTCCCTCTGTGAGTTTTTTTAGGCAGTTAGTCCATTAACACAATCTTTTAAAAACTGCCCGGTTTTTCTCCTCTAAAATTTATTGATTTATTTGTTTTTGGCTGCATTGGGTCATCGTTTTTGTGTGCAGGCTTTCTCTAGTTGCGGCGAGCAGGGGCTACTCTTCGTTGTGGTGCATGGGCTTCTCATTGCGGTGGCATCTCTTGTTGCAGAGCATGGGCTCTAGGTGCACGGGCTTCAGTAGTTGTGGCATGTGGGCTCAGTAGTTGTGTCTCGCGGGCTTAGTTGCTCCGCGGCATGTGGGATCTTCCCGGACCAGGGCTCAAACCCATGTCCCCTGCATTGGCAGGTGGATTCTTAACCACTGCGCCACCAGGGAAATCCCCCCTCTAAAATTCTTCATGTCATAGCTTATTTTTTTCTAAGCCAAATGTTGCCACCTCGTATTTTCCTCATAACTTTTTCACTGTTTTCTAAACTCTTATTCCCATATTTAGTTATTTTTTAAGATGTTTATTTCCTTTCTTCCGCCTCCAACTGCCTGTTATAACCTCGCTGTTGCTGAGATTCCTTTCCTTAGGAGAAAGAATTGGGAAGTTTCCTAACTCATTCTGTGAGAGAAGTTTCTAGACCCTGGGGGTCTCGTGAGCACACAGGATCTTGTACATTATCCTACATCTAATGAAAAACGTCCAGATGATAGGGCCAGGCCTCAGGTGCGGGTCTGATTTGTCACAGGTGGTCTCTGAAACATTATGCAAATTGCTTTGCTCCTCCCGTCTCCTAGTCCCTCGTCATTAACTCAAAAATTATTAATTGGGAGCCGATTCTCGGGTACTCAGCATGCTGATTAAAGTCATTCACATTAGTGGGCAATGACTGATGGGCTTAATTCTCTCAGGGGCACTCACATTTGTAAAATGTGCCTATTAATCCAAATAAATCTGATTCATGGAATAAATGTGAAACAAACCATTAACACTTTATTTTAGGATTTTCTGTGCTAGAACACAGGGACTTCCCTTTTCTTTCCGCCTCAAAGCAGCCTTCCCATTCATGAGAAAGTGGCAGGACGACATAAAATTGGGAAGTAGAGTATGTGTGTGTGGATGTGCGTGACACCACTCACCTCATCCACAACTGTCTCCAGTTCCTGATCTATGTGTCTTCTTCGGGAATCAGAGATGCTCACGTCTGGATGACGGTTAAACCATATTATTTTTAAATTGTAAACTCTTGATCTCAGGATTCTACTCCCTGATTTTCCATAGAAACTTTCTCAGATACCCAACTTTATAAAGGTTTTCAGGAAAACAGTCTTAGAATCATAGATGTCCCTGGCTCCTGGTTCTTCCTTTAATCCGTTGTCAGTCACTGGAATGTACAGAGTGAATAGGAAACCAGAGGTGTGAGGCAGGCACAAGGAGCCTGAAATTTCCATTTCTGTTTCTCAAAGTGGCCTGAGCTAAATGCGTGTATCCCATCTTCCAGTCACCGTGCAAGTTATTAGGAAAAGCACCCTGACTGGGAGATAGGACCATGCAGTGGTTATTAGAGTGGGCTTGAGCGTCAAACAGGTTTGAGTATGGCACCCAACTCGACTCCTGGTATCTCCGTGACCTTGGGCAAGTCAGCTAAGTCTCAGGTGGCACAGCTTCCATATCTAGCAATGAATTATTCTTACTGGAAGCGTGGCTGATGAGAGCAGCCCTTTCTGTGCATCACCCACCCTCGCCAGAGGATCTGTGTTTGATGCAGCTTTCCTGCCCGGAAGGTGCTCTTTCAGGTCCAGAAACTTCCCTTGGAAGAAAGGGTGGCAGCGATGAAATGGGTATGCAAGGGCTCTTTCCTCTTCATATCTGCTAGAGGAAAGACCTCCTTGAGTCCGCCCTATAACACCCCTCCTCACCCCACCCCACCCCCCTTGCCTTTCTGGTCGCTTCCTGGATGAGCAGCTGTAGAGCGAAGGCGAGCAAGAAGCAAGCGTCCTCCTGTTTCTCTTCCAGAAGTTGGGGCGATGAGCCTGGCCCTATGGGGTCATGTTTTAATTATAATTTACACCACTTGCTCTTTTACCATCTCTGCAAAGTCTTGAACCTATCTCCAAGTACCTTTCATCGGCCTTTTGTAAACAGCTCGGCACACAGAAGGAGAATCAAGTTTCTGAAATGAGAAAACAAACAAAACCCAAAAACCATATAGTACTAAAAGAAGTCGTGCTTCTTCCTGCCGGTGACTGTTTACGAGAGGGAAGTCAGCGGGGCCCCCAAGAGGTCGCTGGTGGCGCAGGAACTGAGGCCAGATTGTAGAGAAAGGGGGAAGGAAAAAAAAACCCAGAAACTTTCTTCCTTGTAGCGAATAATCGCCGCCCCCCCTCAACCCCCCTCCCCCGCTCCAGGCAGAGGCAGTAACGTGACACCCGAGAGAAACCCGTAGACCCGAGCCGAGAGAGGGAGGGAAGAGGGAGGAGAGAGAGCGGCGGAGAGCTGGAGGGAGAAAGGGGAGGAGAGGGAGGAAAACCCCTGTCAAGGAGGTGGAGCGAGGGGATGGTGTCCGCCTCCCGTTCCTCCCTGCCGTTTTTTAGAGGAGCCTGAACCCGGACAAAACACGCCGAGACCGACAGACACAAAGCCGGGGGGTCCACGCTGGCGCTGGAGGCGAGCCCCGGCGGCCGCGAGCGAGCCCGAGGCGCGGCGGGGCGCGGGGCACGGGGGCGCTAGCGGGCGCGGGCCGGGCGCGGGCAGCGCCGCCGAGCCGGGGCTGGGCACCTCGGCCGCTCGGGCCGCGGCGGCGGGGACCATGCCGAGGAAAGTCTCCTGAGTCCGGCAACTTCGGCCCCTCCCCGCCCCCACCCGGGCTGCCCCCGGCGCGGCCCTGTCCATGTGCAGCCGGCCGGCCGGGCTCTCCTCCTCGCAGGCGGATGGGTGACCTTTTCCTGGCACGGGCAGGCTGTGCAAGGCGGCGGAGCAGGCGATGAAGAAGAAGCAGCAGCAGCAGCATCCCGGCAGCGGCGCGGATCCCTGGCCCCATGGGGCCCCTCTGGGGGGCGCCCCTCCCGGCCTGGGCAGCTGGAAGCGCCGGGTCTCCCTGCTGCCTCTCCTGCGCTTCTCCCTCCGGGACTACGGTTTCTGCATGGCCACCCTGCTGGTCTTCTGCCTGGGCTCCCTCTTCTATCAGCTCGGCGGGGGACCCCCGCGCTTTCTGCTCGACCTGCGGCAGTATTTGGGTAAGGAAGGGAGACGGGAGCGAGGGCGGCGCGCGCTGCTCGAAGTTGTGCAGGGGAGAGTGGGGCGCGCCGGGCACTCTGGAGCTGCCCCCGCCGCCGCCTCCCCGAGGCTCCCCAGGTGGGACGCCGACGAGCATCGGTGCGGCGGCCCCGAGCTGCTGCTGCCTCCAGCGCGTCAGTCTGTCTGCGCCTAGGCGGGGGCGCCGCGGGGTTGATGTGCCGGGCAGGTAGCCCGGGGCTGGGCGCTGCATACCTTCCCCCGCCTCCGCCACCCTCTCTGGGCTGAGTGCAGGCGTGTGAGTGAGTGTGTACGAGTGTGTGTATATTCAAGCCTGGCAGAGTGGGGAGAGACGAGGGGCAGCGACTGCCCCACCATGGCATTAGCGACCACAGTCCCGTCCTGTCCGGTGCTCGGGGTCGCGCGGGTGGGATTGACTCCTCCCCACGGCCCGTTCTGTGAATTGTGCCCCACGAGAGCTCCTGCCCCCTGGCCTGGGTGGCCCAGGGGCAGTTTTCGGGCTCCACGCTGTCCCTGAGCTGCCCTGTGCTTGGGACACCCCCTGCCCACCCCACTGTCCTCAGCGAGTGAGACGCGGGGAGCCGGGGTCCGGGGCGCGAGTCACCCTGGCCAGCAGTGTCGCCTACTTCGACTGAACGATCCTCAGCGCTGTGTCTCAAATCTGAACTTCTGAGGGGGGGGCGGGTTTTGCCTGGTTTATTAGGAGCGAGGTCGCCTATTTTAGCAGAGGTAAGGAAGGAGTGTGCGAAGAGAGAAAAGAGCGTCTCCAGGGAGAGGGCGTGACCCGCAGCTCGGTGGTCCGGGCGCGGGGAGAGCGGTGCCAGGGCGCAGCGAAAAGTATCCCCCAGGCCCCCGGTGCGCGCCTTGGCTAAGGGAGGATGCACATCTCTCACAAGTCTTGTGGGGGCCGGGGCGGAGGGGGAGAGGCTGGGAGGGATTCAGCTAATCGCAAACGTCCAAGGGTATAAACCTAAGCCCCCGGCAAACTTCGGCATCTGCGTGACGGGAGCGAAGGCGCAAAGGGAAGCCCCCGGAGCGCTGGAACCATCATGGGCCAAACGACTCCGGCGGTGGGAGGCTGCCACCCTCACCCACAGAAATCCCTTCGTCGCAGAAACCACAGGTCTGGATAGCAGATCGTTTTCGAAGGAAAAAACCACTTCAGCAAAGTGACAAATGTGTTAGAGCGTTTTCAAATGTACACGCAGATAAAATAATGTTTTTTTCCACGTAGAGAAGCTCAGATTTTAAAAGTTACACTTCTTTTTCAGTAGAAACTTTAGGGAACTACGGTTTTTCTAAGAGGCTTTAGGGAAAATTAAAGGAAAATATTGCCCAAGTAGATTTCCAAACATATCTGGTTTCTTAGAGGATTTGGGGTAATATGCACTTTTGCTAAGGAGTCAACTCTCTTCTTTCGAGTTCTGTGTTAGGAAGTCTCACAGCCTCATAGGCTCTCCGATTCCTGCTAGTACCACACAGGTCACAATTGTTACGATTACCGACAATCACTGTTAACTGGCATAGGGAGGGAAGTGATTTGGAAGCTCAGGGGCCTTTCTCCATAAACTCTGATAATGAATTCTTTGGTGAGGTTCTTTTAAAGCAAAATATGCAGGCAAGTGATGTAGGGAAAGTACAGTGGACAGGGAAGGAAGACATCTGTGGTGTCCTGAGGAGCACTTGGCTTTGGGCAGGGCACTGGAACCACATGGGCCTCAACTTTTCCATAGGTAAAATTCTGGGCGGGACCAGATTGTCTCTGACACCTCCACGGAGCTCTTAAAATGTTATGGCTCTGATACCCTTCTTGGGGCTGGGGAGCCTGGGAGGAGGAAGGAGCAAAGGCATGTAGTGAGGCTAAGGTCAGGAAACCGCAGCATCTAGCATGTTAACCTCTTGAAAATTCAACCAAATACGTGTGGTATCCAGAATTTAGTGTGCTTTCATTCTATATTTCAAAAAATGAGGCCTGATAAATTTGGAGGCTTATTTGCTGGAAGGGTGAATTCACAGCATTCACTCAGGGAACCAGGAAGAATTGAAGGATGGAATATTGCTCCTATTACTAACTCACCATTGAGTTTCTGACTGATGTAACAGGTTAAAAAATGACATCATTGTGAACTGAAAATAGGAAACCCTTGGCCAAATTTGTTCCCTGTTGTTTTGTTATGTAAACATAATGATTTTCAGGAAAAGCAGGCTTGTGGTCTTTAAGAGGATCTAAAATATACCCTTAATAAAATAAGGCCAAGGTATCTGCAGAATTACTCTCCCCTTGTTTCCTCCATTTATTATTTTAGTGTCTGTGAAAACAAAACTGTGGTTAGTAAACACATCCTCTCAATTTTCCTAGGTAGCCAATTTTGGAGGCAAGTATTTTTCTTAAATAAAAGTTCATATAAAGTCAAAATTTTCCAAATCAAAATAATATTTATAGCAATATTTGTCTTGACAGGATATTATTTTTAATATACTTGTATAATATATTACATCTGACATAGTAGCTACTAAATAAATATTTGTCAAAGTGATGACTGCACCTACTGTATCAAATAGGTAGTGTGATGTTTAACATATTGAATATTCTCACAGGAAAAAAAAAGGACCATTTATGATAGAAGCTAATATTTATTGGGTATGTGCCAATCAGTGCACATGTAGGATGAAATTGTATTAGCATAGCAATATCATAGGTAGGTGCAGCTGTTATTCCCATTTTTGATATGGGAGAAGGGAGGGCAACGAAGTTCACCGACTTGCTGAGGGGCGCATAGTAAGTAAGGCAAGATTTGAACCCACATCCGGCTGAATCAAGTACCCATTGCGTTAGCACTACAAGCAGTTTGAGAGAAAAAGGAAATAGAGCCAAGATGCGAGTGGAAATCTAAAGGGCTGACTGGCAAAAAATGATTATTTTTATTTCCATAATTTCACTTTCCTTTTCTTGATACTTTGAGCATCTTGAGGGGCCAACAGAGAAGGGAAATAATTCAAGCAGCTGGCCTGCCCTTAACTCCACCTTCCTGTATTTATCTCCATGTTGCTGCTTCCATGTACTAAGCAACTGAACTCTCCCAGAGCCACACAACTGGAGGTGATGTGAATTGGACTCAAATTAAATCTTAAATTCCTAATTTCTTTCTCTCTTTCTTTAGCAGTCGTTCACTGTCTAGGCGGGTAGTTCTCAATGTGCGGCCCCTGGACCTGCAGCATCAGCATCACCTGGACACTTGTTACAAGTGCAGATTCTCAGGTCTCATCCCAGACCTATGGAATGAAAGAGTCTGGGTGTGGGACCCAGGAATCCATTTTAGCAAGTCTTCCAGATGATTCTGATGCCTGCTTAAGTTCAAGAACACTGTTCTAGAGTTGCTTTCACAAGCAATTGCTTTCAATTGCTTTCACAAGCAATTGCTTTCAATTGCTTTCACAAAGTTTCCTACGTATTTGAGAGAAAGAGGGGGGATGAGAGAGAGAAGAGATTTATAAAATATTTAAAAAGTGATGGACATGGTTTCATTTTTTAAATAATTAATTTTTGGCTGTGTTGGGTCTTCGTTTCTGTGTGAGGGCTTTCTCTAGTTGTGGCAAGCGGGGGCCGCTCTTCATCGTGGCACTCGGGCCTCTCTCTATCGCGGCCTCTCTAGTTGCGGAGCACAGGCTCCAGACGCGCAGGCTCAGTAGTTGTGGCTCACGGGCCTAATTGCTCCGCGGCATGTGGGATCTTCCCAGACCAGGTCTCGAACCCGTGTCCCCTGCATTGGCAGGCACATTCTCAACCACTGTGCCACCAGGGAAGCCCCATGGTTTCATTTTTAAACTTCAGCTTTTAAAAATGCATCTGCTTTGCTGCTTACGCCCCATTGTTTCAAGGGAAGGACCGGCCAACAGCTGCAGCCCCAGCTGGCTTTCGAGTTTCTGAGGTTAGAAGATGCACGGAATGAGGTGAAGGGGGGCAACCAGAAAGCATAGTGTGGAGAAAAAAAGGGAAAAGAGTTAGTAATGATGCTTTTTCTTCTCAAGGAACAGGGGTCAGACAGCTTCTTTTTTCTAGTCAGTTTGGGGAAGGGCAAAGTCTGTTCTTTTTAAAGATGCTTTTTGCTGCAACAGATTTATTACAAAAAAAAAAAGGAAAGTAAGTAAGTCAGGGAGAGGAAAGTTATGCAGGCATAACTCTTGTCTTGATTCTTTTCCTCCTTGAAATAGGTGGAGAGAGGAGAGCATAAAACACACAATGGGATAAATAGCTGAATAGAGCAAATTGCTATACTTAACTTGGAGACCATAGTCTTTCCAGTTCAGTGAAATTATTTCATTTATTTTGAAGTGGCATTCAGACTTCGACTTGCTATGGAAAACCAACCAAAATCAAATAAAATCTCCCGCAGAAATTAGATTATGATGCAGCCTCTGCCAGTAGCCTCATTACTTATGAGCTGTGGAAATATCAAAAACTTGGAATAACACTCGTTACATCGATGTAAACCGAATAAGTCAGATGGCTTACTACTGATCCTGTACAACCGGCAAACTCTAATGATTTATTATCAGGACTTGGGTATGTGATTTATCCTTTATGGGGACTAAACCTGTCAGATTGATCTCAAGTTAATAGGCTTTCCTTTCCATTTTTAAATTATACTATTTAAAATGGAGATATATTACTTTAGTTTTCAGAATTGCTAATCTTTTTTTTTTTGCGGTAGGCGGGCCTCTCACTGTTGTGGCCTCTCCCGTTGCGGAGCACAGGCTCCGGACGCACAGGCTCAGCGACCATGGCTCACGGGCCCAGCCGCTCCGTGGCATGTGGGATCTTCCCGGACCGGGGCACGAACCCGTGTCCCCTGCATCGGCAGGCGGACTCTCAACCACTGCGCCACCAGGGAAGCCCAGAATTGCTAATCTTGATATGTATATTATATATGAGCATGGCAATTTTGAGTCAGAAATGAAAGAAAAAGATGTAACTTTATTGAAGTTCTCTGAGTTTAAATGAATTTAAAGGAAAATGTGAAAATTGAGGTCCAGACCTGTTACAAAATAGTTTCTCTAAACCCTAAAAGTCAAATTAATTTTCCTCCTGCACATCACGCATGGTTTAAATATAGTACTCCAGGCCCCAGACGGCAATCTAGGAAATGAATGCATAAAATATGATGTTATCAATAGAAATTGTTGACATAAAAAGAAAGTGACATTCTTGTTCATAGTTGCAAATTTATCTTATAGGGTTGGTTGGGGACACAGTAGCACTGTATTAGAAGAAGACAGAAAATGGAATTCAGCTATGGCAGACTGTTCTGTAAACACACAGCATGAATAGTGAAAAACATTCTGTCTTGTAAACTGTTTTTAACGTAGACTCGTCTCAGTATGAATTGTTTTAAAATACAGATAAATATGCATTATTTGGATTCTGTCTTTCTTCAAATTCCCTGTCATCAGTCCAGGTTTAAAACACTAGTTGGTTTTGTATTTGAGAAACTAGAATGAAAGTGCTCAAGCTTTTTGAGTCTCCAAAGAAAGAGTATCTTTTGCTTCCCTACAGGGAAGCTGCAGGAGCAGAAACTGTAGCTTGCCTTGCAGCTGTACTGAAGGCGGTCAGTGATGGGCAGTGAAAAGGCATCTTATTTGACAACTGTAGCTGCTAGAATGATTAGGAATTGTCACTTGCTTTTTTTTTTTTTTTGGAAAGAAATGAGACTTGACCACAAATAAATTTTGTCTTACCTATATTTATTTTTATTATAGAAACTCAACTTTAAGCAAACAGTGATATACATAAATCCTTTTATTTGTCAGAAATGGGGACAGAAACAGTAGCATTTCACCAAAAATCCTTAGTTGCAAAAGTCAAAAGAATGTAGCAACTATTATGCAAGAACGTTACAAACAAAGCACATTTCAGTGTATGCTATTAATTTTTTTTGAATAATTTTTAAAAATTAATTAGATTATTTATTTATTTATTTTTCACTGCATTGGGTCTTCGTGCTGCGCGTGGGCTTTCTCTGGTTGTGGCGAGCCGGGGCTACTCTGTGTTGCGGTGCGTGGGCTTTTCATTGCGGTGGCTTCTCTGTTGTGGAGCACAGGCTCTAGGCACACGGGCTTCAGTAGTTGTGGCATGCAGGCTCAGTAGTTGTGGCTCACGGGCTTAGTTGCTCCGTGGCATGTGGGATCTTCCCGGACCAGGGCTTGAACCTGTGTCCCCTGCATTGACAGGTGGATTCTTAACCACTGCACCACCAGGGAAGCCCTATGCTATTAATTTTTAAAATAGCTTTATTGAGCTATAATTCGCAAACCATACATTTCACCCACCTAAAGTTTTTAATAGTTTAATAGCTTTTAATTGTTTTTTTATATACCTAGGTAAGGGAAACTATTACGATAGTCACTTCTAGAACATTTTCATCACCAGAAAGAGAAACTTCGTTCCCCTTAGTTATCCCTTCACTATTCCTCCGTCTCCCCAAGCCCTAGGAACTAATCTATTTTCAGTCTCTATAGATTTGCCTCTTCTGGACATTTCATAGAAATGAAATCATATAATATGTGGCCTTTTGTAACTGGCTTCTTTTACTTAGAACATTGTTTTCAAAGTTCATTCATATTGTAGCATGTATCAGTACTTCGTTCATTTTTATGGCTGAATAATATTCCATTGTATGGATATACCACATTTTGTTTATCCATTTATCTGTTTCTCATTTCAGTTGCTTCCGTCTTTTGGCTGCTGTGCATAGTGCTGCTGTGAACTTTTGTGTGTAAGTTTTTGTATGTACACATATTTTCTGTTCTTTTAGGTATATACCCAGGAGTGAATCGCTAGGTCATATGGTAATTCCATGTTTAATTTATCGAGGAACTGCCGAGCTGTTTTCCACAGTGGCTGCACCATTGCACATCCCCACCAACAATGTACGAGAGTTCCAGTTTCTGTACAACCTCACCAACACTTGCTCTTTTCCATTATTTTGACTGTAGACATCCTAATGGATGTGAAGTGGCACCATATTGTGGCTTTTTTTTTTTTTTTTTTGCATTTTCCTAATGATTAGTGATGTTGGATATCTTTTCCTGTGCTTGTTGGCCATTCATATATCTTCTTTGCAAAAATGTCTGTTCACACCCTTTGCCCATCTTTGAACTAAGTTGTCTTTTTCGTTTTGAGTTTTAAGTACAGTATCTGGGTATAGAGTAAAACCTAAATAAATTCCTCACGATTGAACCCAAAGACCTCTTTAAAAGAATCTTAGGGGTCTTACAGTTACGGATGACTTTGAGTAGTAAACACTTTGCATTTAGCTCTAATGTATGAATATTCATGAATAGGTAGCACTTAACTATTTTACAGATGTCACAAAGATTATTGTGACTTATATGTGGAATATGAGTGTAGTCAATCTTGAGCAGCAGGCTATAGTACAATGGATGTGAGTATTCTGTCTTTGTGTTTGTTCACTAGAAAGGAGTTGATGAGCTCAGCGGGGGGAAGCATTTGGGTACGTTATGTTCCTTATATCCTGTACTATGAGGCTACCAAGGAAATCTTGAGAAAATTGGAATTCATATGCAATTCATTTTTATTCACACTGTGGTATAATATACAGGACAAATATATAGTCCTTCAGTAAATTAGTAAAATAAGTTAGGAACTAATTGTTTTTTCCAAAAGTGTTAGAAATTTTCAGTAGGTTTTAAAATATACATTATCAAAATAAGAAGCTTTAAAATAAGTACAGTCAATTCCATGCCTTCTGGAAAGAGACTCAATTTGAATAATTTGTGACACTCTCATATTAAAGTTATCAGGAGCCAGATAGCAGTTTAGTGCTGAGGGTATGCTGCACCTCTCCGTCTATCTCAGGTCTTATAGCAGTTGCCTGTAATTCCCCAAAGCTAGCCACTGGCTCATTTTCCTTGCCTCACTACCTGCCTTTGCTTCTGCTGTTGCCTCTTTGCTGATAGTTAAGGAAGCTCAGATTCCAGGGATGATCTCTGAACTCCTGTAGTAGTTATTTCATGATCACTTTTGAAGTTTTGACATTCTACCTTGTATTGTGATAACTTGTGGGCAAGCTCCTTGAAAGGAGGAAGCTCTTCAAATACTTTCCATCTCTACTGTGACACCTCTGCTGGGTACCCCACAGGAACCCTTAGGAAGTGTCTGTTGATTCAATATATTTGCTAAGCAGACTATTCTTTTCTTTTTTTTTTTTTTTTTGCGGTACGCGGGCCTCTCACTGTTGTGGCCTCTCCCGTTGCGGAGCACAGGCTCCGGACGCGCAGGCTCAGCGGCCATGGCTCACGGGCCCAGCCGCTCTGCGGCATGTGGGATCTTCCCGGACCGGGGCACGAACCCGTGTCCCCTGCATCGGCAGGTGGACTCTCAACCACTGCGCCACCAGGGAAGCCCTAAGCAGACTATTCTTTACTAGGGTTCCATATTCTGCTTTGTTTTGCCCTTATTTTAAGTAGAGACCATGGTGCAGTGTGCCAGGAAAGACTCAAGCCAGTTGATTCCACAACCCATCTCTTTCTGGCTGTTTGAAGCATATGCTGCAAGCAAAGATGTTAAAACCACTATGACATATACTTCTATAAACATTTCCTTCTGTGCACAGGGATAATTGTCCATCTCTTACCTGTGGGGATTTGGACTTACATTTATAGAGCTTTCCCTGTAATTAAGAATGCCTGCGGTCAGCCTAGAGATTTGGCTGCATACTAGAATTCAAACTTCTTGTTTCTTGTCATTTTCCTGAACCCTGAACCAGTTTTGGGAGTTTGCAGAATAGCAGTTTATCTCTTGCTCTAAGTCAACATCTTCCTTAGGTAGTAATTTGTGCTCAATTAGCTAGTACGTTTCAAGCATGAATTTGACTCTTTAAGGAGATGAGACCATAAGATGATGTGGTTTTTGAAACAGTGACTGAGCAGATTTTAACCTAGAATGGCAAAATGATAGATTATAAGATTAAGGCTCAATGCACGAACCCATTGACCCTTGTTTAATGAAAGATATGGAAATAACCTTAAGTCGTGGCCTCGATTGAGTAATTCTTAGTTCATTCATTGATAGATGATTTAAATAACCATTTACATTAAGCTGTAATGCATTTCTGGAAACACCATTGATGTTTTTCTAGCTCAGTGCATATGACTTTCACGGTCTTGATGAAAATAAAAATGAAAGTATTCTGAGACATATAAACTCCTTTGTTCAGTCACTCAGAAAATATTCATCGAAAGCTTTCTGTGGGCCAGAAGCATCCAATACTAGAAAGAGCACAGGTTTTAGAGCAGAGGTCTGGGTGTGATCACTGTGCTACCACTTATTAGCTGGGAGAACTTGGGAGATTCTCTTAACTTCTCCGAACCTTAGATGTTTTAGTCTATACGATGGGATTAATAATTGCTATTTTATAAAGTACTTATCTGACTCAAGGCATGGCATTTGATTTCAGCAAATGCCAATTTTCTCACCTTATTCTTTGCTTCTCTCAGATCCCCTTTTCTTTTGGCCCACACACCCGTGCACACACACACTTGCACAAACACACATACTAGTGGAGTACGCAAATTCATTCATGGTTTGCTTCCATTTGAAAGCACCATTCTACCCAAGAAATATGAAATGACTGAATCAGCATTTTTGTGGCTTATCTTGTCACCCTCACCCTCAAACTGGTGAGGGCTCTTCAACAGCTGATAAGCTCCAGTCATTTGCCCTGTTAACTTTACACACAAACCTTTCTGTTTCTCATCCTCTCTTCTGCCTCCTGGAAACAATCTTTAAAAAACGTATTCTTTGCACAGCCTGCTTTCCTCTGTTTTGAATTTATCCACGTTTCCCCCCCCCCCCCCCCCCCCCCGCATTCACAAAAGAAAAGTAGTTGTACAGAGGGAGTTGTACAGCGCACTCTCTGGGGTTGCCAGCCGTTCTAGGACTGGACTGGTGACCACATGAATCAGACCCTTTCAGACGATGACAGTGTCAGGCATACACTGGGACTGCTGCTAGAGCTTCTCCCACTTGTGATGGAACTACCGCGTCCAGTAGCCTGGCACTGGTTTTTCTCTGGTTCCCATTTCCCTTCCATTGGAAGTCAGGGCAAGAGCAGAGAACCAAAGTAGCGGATCGTTTCTTTGTCAGAAGGCTGGGGAACTTGCTTCTGTTTTCCATTCTCCGCTTCTTCACGTTGCCTTCACCTGCCCAGCCACGGATGAGTGTAGGGGCCAGAGCCACAGGGCCGTTACTATCTGGTGTGGATGGTTACCCAATTCCTTGAGAACTTGAAAACAAATGGGATCTTACATTATTTGATAGAAAGTTAAATTTTGTCTAGGGAAACCGTGACCTTGCAGCTCCAACACAGAGCTTCCTGTTTTGACACGTGGGCTACTTGACACAAATACCTTCTCACTGGAGAAGCAAAACTGTCACGCAAAGCTGTGCGAGCGGCTGGCAGGGCCAGCGGACCTGGGTCTGGAGGGAGTCCGCAAATAGTTCAGGGGTCAGTGCTGTTAAGTCACACGAGCCTCCTAAGCTCATGTTTCTTTGCCTCCAAAATGAAGACGTTTGATTAGGTCCGGGATTCTCAATTGTTTTTCTTTCCTCGGACCCTCCCTCATCAGCAGCAGTGTTTCCATGTGGTCTTGATGGTCTATCTGGGAATATGTCCCAGTGGCCAGGAAAGGGAGAATGGTTGTGGCTCTGGGGTTCTTTAAAGAAGCTCTCTAGGTGATGGTGCCCCTTTTTTCTTTAGAATGACTGAATTAGGCGCTTTCTAAGGTCCCACCTACTTTAAAATCATGTGTTGAAAGAGCTAAGAAGCCATTTAACTGTAACAACTGAAACTGTAGGGTATTTCCTTTGGAGCCAAATGTTTATTTAAAAGGTTTCAGTAGTCAAGTGACCAAGGCAAGTAGAATATGCCAAAACATTTCAGGCCATCATTTTCAAAGTCTTAATCATTGTTTCGTTTTGTTTTGTTTTGATCTTAATTAAAATTAGCAGCACTCCCCATCCCTGCCCCCATCACCAGTTTGCCCCAGCCTATCTGGACGATAAGGAGAGGATCTTGCTTCAGAAATTGTGGGAAGCAGAATGTCCTTAGGAAGGCAAAGAGAGAGAGGAAGCAGAGTAAGTCATGGATCTCCAGAATTCAGCGTATAATTGTGATAGGAAGAAAGAAGGAAGACAAGTAGGGATAAGAAAGCTGTGTTTTCGAAGAGGATTCTCACAGTCTTGGCCCAGCTGCCTACTGCTGGTCATCCCATTCCATTGTGGACAGCTCCAGTGGCTGACGGAGTTCGCACAGTGTGGCAGGCTCCTTCTTTGAGGCTTCTCTCTACTTCTGCTAGTTCTTCTGGGAGCTACATAGAATAGTCTGTTGGACTTCACCCTCTTTCAGAAAATTGAAGCTATGAAGGTGACTGTAATGCCCCTGCCATAAATCTTGTCCAGAAAAACAGATCTATCTTCCAGTAGTTCCTCATCTGAAGTTACTTTCAGATGCAGAAAGCACAAACAGTAAATGAAAAAAAGAAAACAACATAAAAGTGAAACCTTCTGAACAGTAACATCCCATAAACAAAGCAGAAAGACCCAGATTGGAGACAGATGTTTCTCTAGAAAATGGAATTAGTATGCAGATATGTAAAAGATCAATAAATCAATAAGAGAAGGAGAATTCATGAGATAAATGGGCAAAGAATAGAAGCAGGCAATTCACAGAAGAGCAAACACAACTGACCAATAAGCACATGAAAAGATGAAACGGGGCTTCCCTGGTGGCGCAGTGGTTGAGAGTCCGCCTGCCAATGCAGGGGATGCGGGTTCGTGTCCCGGTCTGGGAGGATCCCACATGCCATGGAGTGGCTGGGCCTGTGGGCCATGGCCTCTGGGCCTGCGCATCCGGAGCCTGTGCTCCGTGGCGGAAGAGGCCGCGACAGTGAGAGGCCCGCGTACCGCAAAAAAAAAAAAAAAAAAAAAAAGATGAAATGATTTTCATTCCCTTATGCATCTTAATCACTTTCCTCTGTCTATGTGGCCCTTCAGTGGCCTGTAGAACTGAGGAATTCTCCAGTTCCCTTGGTTTGTGAGCCTCCTTTATGGGGAGGAGTATCAGAAGTGACTCTCTTCTAAACTGTCTTCTTTTGAAATGACTGTGTCACATCCACCCCTGTTCTGTTCTGTAGTCATGGCAGGTGACTGGAGCGGGGGGTGGGAGGTGAGGGCGTGCAGCTCTCTGGAGCTCTGTCTCAGGTCCTAAATACAAGATTTCCCGAGTCCTTGGTGCCACAGTTGTGTTGGATGGTCTGCCCCCTGAGATGCCCTTCTCCTCGCTCAGAAGCACAGCCTGCAAGCCACTTCCAGTTCACAGCAAATAGCACCGTGCATTCTGCTCTGCTTCCTTCCATCCCTGAGACTTTGCTGAGTCTGTAAGAAGCAGAGGACAGGAGGAACTGACGTGGTGCTTAGAATGCAGCATCTTGCCTGGAAGTGTTTTCTCAGTATTCCAGAGAACAGTGGAACTGACTCATCTGGTTGGAGTTTTACAGAAATGTGATTGCAGATTTTTTGCGACTTCATTCTGCTTTAGTGTCAAAATTCAACCAACGATGTGCCAAAAAAAGTGTGTAAAGTCACATACAGATTTAGACGCTTGAAGAGGAAGTTATTTTTACTATAGTGGGGAAGAAAACAGAAAGTGATGATTGGCGGAGAATCCAAGGCAGGGCTGAGTCAGGAGGCGAGGCTGGGGCACACCTGCATCTCTAGTCTCGCCAGACTGGCCTGGGAGTTGTGGTGTGGTCGCCTCTTAGCAGGTCGAGTGAGGAGTTCCGGTGTGGTAGACCTGCCTGGGGGAGGAGGATGTTGACATAAACTCTGCGTGTGATGCCAGTTTAAGCCGTGTGGGGTTAATGTTGGTTCCTCCTGAAAATGTGTGTGTGCTCTCCAGGGTCCCTCCTTAGAAGCCGCTCTCTAACTAAGAGCTACGTAAGACAAGGAGGTAAGAATGGAGAAACGGATTCTGGAAAGCTCCATAAACATGAAAGCCAAATGGTGCAGTGTCTTTAGTTTGCTTTAGCAGATGACTGGATTGAAGTCGTATTATTTTCTTGCTCGTGCTTTTCCCAGCTCAGAAGGCTGCCCTTTGCTTGCCCGGCGGAGATCTGAGGCCTTACGGAGTCTGAAAGGTTTGTGGTCATGTTCTTCTAGTCCCGTTGTGAGATGAAGAGGTTCCCAGAAATAAAGGGAGGGAGAAAGAAATATGTGTTAGCAGCCATAATCTCTATCTTTTCATTGCTCTCTTCACCTGGGCAAAGGATACCTACAGCTACCATTTAGTGATAACATTTCCAGTCTCATGAGTTTGTAGCTTGATGGTGAACTTTTCAAATGCATTTAGACAAGGCTTTATTCAGACCTTCTTGTGTCTTGCTCTCCTGTTCCTTATGGCTGGGGAGAGGTGTGTAGGTTTCATGAGCCTGCGTCTTGAAGTGTGCACAGTTACGGTGGTGCCACTCTGCTTGTGACCTGCACTCTGGCATAGAAAGTGTGGGTGTGGGCACATTCTTAGGTGTGCTCCCTAGCTTGGATAGGGAGAACCTACTAGAACATACTTTGGTTATTGGGCAGGCTTCTACTTTTGTGTTTCGTTTCTTTTATGGCATAATGCATTGCTGTTTCAAAACACAGCTCCCTTTCGCCAGATATTTCCCGGCCACCTGGTTGGAATGATAGGTGACTTTTTGTTAATTTCAGAGTAAGTCTTCCCCACGAGGCTTACACTTCATTGAAGTTTCACATCAATGAGACTTAAAGGATCAGAGAACATGAGTTTTCCTATTGTTTTCATATGCCCGCCCTCCTTCCCATTTGGCTTCTCTCTGTCATCTCTTCTATCTAATCAAGTTTATTCCTTCAACAAATGTTCATCAAACCCCAGTTACGCGCTGGGCGCTGGAAGTAGTGGGACTAATAACTCTGTCCCTGCCCCTGGGGGGCTGCATTCTACTAGGAGGCCAGAGAAGGACTTAGGATAAATGTAAAGAGTGACGGACAGGGGTGTCTGGGAAGCCACAGCAGGAGAGTAGAAGCAGGGATTAGATCTGCCTAGCTGTGATTAGGCTAATGATGTCTTTGGTTAAGACCCTGTTTATGCCAGTAGCTAAGGGGTTCTCAAATCTGGCTGCGTGACAGAATTACCTGGAGAGCTTTGGAAAATACTGATTTCCATTCATTTGGTCAGGGGTGGGGCCTGGGCATCTGTATTTGTTTAAAGCTCCTCATGCAATTCTGATAGGCAACCAAACTGGAGAACCTGTATAGTTGATACGTGGCCGGATAGCTTTGTGTGTGCGTTAGGTCTTCTCGTGGTACTATTCAGAGATGCTTAGCCTATAGTCTTTCATTTGGCTGTGACTTATAACACTTTAGCTTTCAGCTTCTCTGTACCAGCTCTTCTCAAACTTTAATGTGCGTTCAGATCACCTGGGAATTTGTTAAAATGTAGATTCAGGTGCAGTCGGTGTGGGGTGGGGCCTGAGATTCAGCATCCTCAACAAACTCCCAGTGCCGCCGGCGCTGCAGTCGGAGGACCACACTTTGAGTAATAAGCGTCTCTACTGTAGCGTGTTTGGAATGTGATTAATACTTGTAAACAGAAAAATGAGTGAGGGTTCATCCTAGCCCACTAAAGATCTGTGCTGTTAAACATTTTGTAAGTTTCTTTTAATTGAATTCTCATTCACCAATTTGATTGTTCGAATTTGAGAACATTAGATTTTTCTTAAGAATCACACACTTGCCTGATTAAAGTTTAAGATGTCTGCTTTTATTAATTTCTGCACTCCATAGTATTAAAATGCAGGCTGTTTGGAGATTTGTGAACATACAGATTTGACTTAATGTCAAGTTCATTAATAAGCGTAGGAAGTTAAACAATTGGTCTTGGACGTAAAGTTTCTTCAAACAGTTATTGCAGATTCTTGCACTGTTTTAAATTTTAATGATGTCAGAATTCATTGCTAAGTGTCCTATTATCCAAATACTCCAGGTAAAGTTTTTTTTGTTTTTTTTTTATGGTCAGAGCGAATAATTGGATATAAATAAAGCAAATAATTAGAATGACTCGGTGTAATGTTTTGAAAACACAATTTTAATAGATAATTAAAACCCTTACATGTTCATTGTAGAAAACTGGAAAATAGAGAGAAGAGCACAAAGAAGAAAGTAAAAAGCATGTTAATTCCTTTACTCAGAACTGCTTTGGTTTGGTTACATTCTTCCTCTACTCAGCAGTACCACAAATGTTATTCCATGTCTTTACTTTTCAACAACGTTGGTTTTCAGAGCAGCAGAGTTTCTTGTGAATGTACAGTCATTCCTTCAGCAAGGCCTTTTGATGTTTAGCGTATTTCCAGTTTTTCACGATTCTGCATAAAGCTGTGATGAACAGTATTACATTTTTGCACACTTCTCTACCTCCCAGGGAGAAATTCGTAGACTTGGAATTGCTGGGGTAAAGTGTGCACCTATTTAAAAATTGCTTTTGGTACAAACTGCTATTTATCTCGGTGTGTTTCACCAGCAGTCTGCTTTGCTCTATTTTACAAACACTGGATGTACTCTCATAAAACTCCTCACCCATTCAGTTGGTGAAAAATGATACTTTAAGGTCTAATTCACATTTGTTTGAATATTAGTGAAACTGAACAATTTGACTATGTTTTGGGAATTACAGTTTTACCCTTTCCCATTTTTTCCCTATAGATGTGTTCTTTCTCTTACTAATTTTAAGAACTCTTTAGAGTTGAAGGGTATTAGCCCTTTACCATACACGCACATGTTTTTTTGAATTGCTCTTTAGTTTTTCAAATCAGTTTCTTTTATTTTTCCTTTATGCTGATTAAGTTTTTTCCATTTATTATTATTCCTTTGCTTTCATGCTTAGAAAGGCCTTATATCCTGTCCCTATATTTTCTTCTAATTCTTTTGTTGTTTCACCTTTGTTTTACATCCTTTCGGCGTTTATTTTGGTATAAATTAACTCAGTCGTTTTGCAAGTCTAGCTGGAGATGAAGTCATACTTGAGTGATGTCATTCCTTAACATTAAATTCATTTTTCAAACGTGGAAACTGATTTCAAGCTTAACTCCTCTTAGAGGGTTTGAAACCCCTGTTTGCCATTTAATTCCTAAACTTCTGAGAACAAGGTCCCCCAGCTTCCAGCCCACTGCCATTGTTTCTGGAGAGAACTTTTGAGAGTCAGTGGATTGTGGAGTCGCTGGCAAGGCCAGGCAGACATGACCACTCTCCTTGCCCACGCTGCCTGAGTTGCCTGAGTGAGTGTGGGACGAGGCAAACTGATCGGTCTTAGTCTCTTGATTCCTTTCGGGTCTCTGGAGTAAAAAGTGAGCACACCCCACCTCCAGACACATGCATCATTTTCAGGTTAGCTAGAAACCTTAGGGGGTGGTGATAGGTGAGCTCCTCATCAACAGCCTGGCTCAAGCCACCCTCAGCCCTTTGCAGCACCTTGTAATAAGGGCAGCACTCTTTTAAACTATTTTTATAAGCAGCTAGAGGATAATAAGTTTAGTTCCTGTGTGTTGTTATTCTTTTTAATGTTTATAAAATTCAAGAGACCACAATTTGAAGACACAGACATTTTTTTTTTTTTTGGCGGTACGCGGGCCTTTCACTGTTGTGGCCTCTCCCGTTGCGGAGCACAGGCTCCGGACGCGCAGGCCCAGCGGCCATGGCTCACGGGCCCAGCCACTCCGCGGTATGTGGGATCTTCCCGAACCGGGGCACGAACCCATGTCCCCTGCATCGGCAGGCGGACTCTCAACCACTGCACCACCAGGGAAGCCCGAAGGCACAGACATTTAAAGGCCAACCCTATGGTCTAATAGAGCTACATTTTCTTCTTTGGAAATCAGATTTCTTCTGTGAATTTACCTTTAACAGGATGTTTACTATTACAAGAGGCAATGTAGTGTAAAAGAGCATTGGGCTTCAAATCAGAAGTCCTCTGTTTGAGTCCTGGCTTTGCCAGCGTGCAGCTGTGTGACCTTGGGTAATTCACTTAATCTCTCTGAGTCTCCATTGAAACTTTAGAGGGACTCTTTCTGTTCCAGAACAACAACCACTAGATTATAAAGAGAATGCTATCTGATACTCTGCTCACTGGAATACTGTGAAAATTTGCATTTTTAATATCTGCTAATACACATCTTCATTTTAATTATCCAGGCAGAAGGCTAGCCAGAGCAGGTGGCACTCCAGAGTGTAGGAACCAGAGGGATGTTACTTACTGTGGGATGTGTGTGCGTTGTGTCGACAAACAAACAAACAAACACATCCATCAAAATTCTGTCTCTAGGCATTCACAAACAGTGGTTATTTGTTGTGTGTATTCCTGCCCTTTCTGTAATTTATAGTTTGTGTGTAGGAAGAAGACCTCCAAAGATCATGTAAATGGCATTTTAGTCTATCGGATATTTTTATTCTTTGAAAGAATATTCTTGCAAAGAATAGTTTGATGACTAAAACTTATAAAATATTTACCCTGTGATCATTTGATAAGATTTTAATTTTTCAGTTTTATTTTTCAAAATTGAGTGTGCCAAAGACACAAAGATTATCTCAAGAGCTGCTAGTCGAGCCTCTGTGATATAGATGTATAAATTCATTACTTTCATGTATGTGTTTGTAGTAGTAGAGATTCATTCACATCCCTTGGGGAGCATGGGGGGAAAATAGGGAGAAGGGAAGGGCTTCATGGAAGAAGTGACACGAGCTGGGTGTTGAAGCATAAATAGGAGTTTGCCTGACAGAGATGTGGGAAAAGGGCATTCCAGAAAGAAGGAACAGCACTGGCAAAGGCAAGCCAGTGGGCACAGTTGTGGCCTCTTTGAGTCCACTGAGTAGTACGGGTGGCTGGTGAGAGACTGTGACAGAGAGAGGGGAAGTGGGATTGCTACAGGGAGGCTTCTAGGGGAAAGGGTAGATTGTAAAGGAACTTGTATCTTATACTAACTGGCAAGCAATGGGGAAACCACTGAACACTTTCAGACCACAGTGTGATAGCAGATTTCTTATTCATGAAGATAGCTCTGGAAACAGAAAGCCACGCGGAGGCTAAGCAGGTGTCTGAAATGGTCCTCAGATTTGAATGGTGTTTTAAAGATCAAAAAATACTTGCACACGTGTCACCAAGCTCACTTCTTTACTTTCCCGAATCGTGGGTGTTAAGCTCGCTTTGCAGATGAGAAACCTGAGCCCAGAGTCGTTTGAAGGGCCCTCTTCAAACGGTTGCTCCGCTGACCAGGTGGGGAGAATTTTGCATCCAGTTTGGGTCTACCCAGGCCCCAGAAATCTCTTCCGTTTCACCCCATGCCATATGGAAGCGTATTTCAACAAAAGTACTCAAGTATTTTTCTCACTCTTTTAGCTTGAACTTTCAAAGTACTTTTAATCTTGATAAAGAAAGCTTGACAGGAAAATCAGCTTAACTCTTATCCTGTAGGTGTTTATTTAGTATACTATAGTCATGTCGAGTTGCCTCTTTGCTAACGTTTTCCTGTTATGATAGCGGTCTACAAGTTGATGGTTTATTTTCTCTGAGTAGCTGAAATGGGAAGAAAAATCCACACTGCGTTTTTATTAGGATAGGTTATAACATCTTGATTTTATGTTTCATTTATTTCAGTAACTTTGATCATGCCATTTTGTCATAGATTAAGTTGGCGTTTAAGCTATGATTTCTTGCTGTTTTAAATATGACTTTTCACTGTGTATGGCAGGTTTATTTTCTCTGCAGCTTTACTGAAGACTCTTTAGAAGTGACTCCATTTATGTCTCACCTGAAGGCCCATATTCTGGGGCTATTGATCTCACATTCCAAGTGTAGCTTTTTGTAAAGCAGTTCAGCTCTTCCAACCCCTGCTGGAAGACATCCAGCCCTACCTGTGCTGCCACCTGCTCTGTGACGTTTGAAGCAAAATGGTCTAATTTTGGTTTTGTTTTTTAAACCAAAACCAGGTTTCTAAATCTCCAATTTTGTGAAAACACAGTTGGAGGAGAGGTCTTCAGGTCCCAAAAGCATTGAACTGTGCTGAGATTGCAGTGGGTGGGTAGATAGTCCTTGAAATGATTTTTTGATCCCTTGAATTTCAGGACACGTTTTTAGAGAAGAGGCAAAGGGAAAAAAGCCCAGAGGGATGCTCCATACCCTGAACGAGACTGTGTGAACTTGCCCAGGGTCTGGCGCTTATCGGGTGATAGATGTTTATTAAGGTAATTAGAACATGTGCCTGGAATGAGAGAGTTTTTGTAGCTGAACATTAAATATATATCTGAAGGCAAAAAGGAATGAAGTGTGTCATGTCGTCATTATTTAATGTAAGAAGCATAGGTGTTCATTGGGAACGGGTGGCCTCTCTTTTTCTACCTTCAACTTATAGGAGAAATTGATTTGATCTTAGAGTATTAGAAGAGACAATGTCTTCTCCAGTAATTTTTTCCAGAAAGTGACATGTCCTTCTTGAGGCTGTGCCATACACTCGCCCTTTACAAAAAGTGAAAAGTGTGCTGTAAAGTCCCTCGTCAGCAATTGCATTTCCCTGGGGAGCAAGCTGTCACAGTGGAGGTGTCTTGCTTTTCAGCGGGTTTGGGTGTTTAGAAAATGGATATTGAACTTGGCCCTGATTGTTTCTCTCAAGTGTCAGTTTCTTCGGGCTTATATTTGGCAGGAAGGGGAGAGCAGCCTGCTGAATGACGCGCTGGGGTGTGGAACTTCAGCGTGGCTGAGTGAGTCTGCGTGTCGAGATGGTGGATGTTTCGGCAGCAGGAGCGGTGTTCAGGTTCATTCACCCTGAGGAGGCTGCTGGGCCTGCTGGGGGCCTGGCCTTAAATGCGACCCTCCCGGACTCTCAGCATCACTCCTGATCAGCAGGAATCAGGCTCTGGCGGCTGAGATCTGGGCTAGGATCTTTGTCCGAGGGAGAAGTTCTGAGTAAACATATTTTGAATGCCTTAATGCCTGATCTCTCAAAGGCCTTTTCAAAAAAAAAAAATCTAACATATTTGTCAATGAGAGAATGGAATTCATTTTACTAGTTTTTCTTCTACAATTTTGATAATAATAGCTATTATTATTATTATTATTGAGGACCCCTTTTTCCAACTGAGCAAACTTTTGTTAGTCTTGCCATAGTTTAGACCCTCTTGGGTACATGATCTCACAAAATATCCGAGGACCTTTGAAAAAATCATAGAAAATAAAGGATATTGAGCAATCAACTGTAAAGGAGGTTAGAATTTGGGACTTAAATTTCTTTCCATATCTTTTAATTTCATCCAAATTTATATGAATTAGAAAATGGTCATTTTTTTCATGTTTGGAATAAGATGACATGCATATGAGAAGTCTAATTTATTTTTCAGGTGTCCATGAGGTAAATGGAAACACCAGAAGACTGTTTTACACACACACGCACACATGCACGTATTTTTTGTACGCTGGAATGGTAAATATTCAAGTCTTTTCCATTGGGTGACATTTTGTTTAAACATTTTTGCAGGACATTCATATTTTCTATTTTTACCTTTTGAAAGGGACAGTGTAAGGGACAGATGTAAGAGTAAATTTGTGAATTTGCACCAAATGCCAGGTGTAGGGGTCTGTGACATCTCAAAATAGGGTTTCGTATGCCTTTGGGCATCGTGCACGCGACGACTTTCCAGGAGGGAGTGAGAAGGGATTGTCTGAGAGAATCAAATTCTCAGTCGTCAGCTGCCCAGTTATTCTTTTCTAAAATTGATCTCCCTGAGAACGTCACGCTGGCTGTCCTTTCCCACCAGTTCCCCCTTGATGCCCTCCCCCCACTTTGCATGAGTCTTGCTATGCTGGGTGCCAAACACCGCCAGGTGCTAAAGGAAGAATTCAAAGGCTGGTGTTAAGGAAATGAATGACTAGTAAAGGTAATAAACCTTTTTCCAAGTCAGGTGGTTTCAGTTCTTTTTTTTTTCAACCAAAGTGAAGGAGTTCAAGTTATCAAGGAATCAAGTTATCTCTTCAAGTAGATGATCCACAGATCACTATGGGCTTTAGAAAGCATTAAAGAAGTGAGTGGCAGGGCAATAATATAACTCGTCCCTTTCCTATCTACTAATCTGTGTGAGCAAGGCTTCTCAGTGTTCACACTTATTAAAATGAAAAATGGAATAAAAGTGAAACAAGTAAAATTCAGTTATAGATACATTAACTAGTTAAATACCACAGCCCTGTTCATCTCATTAATAGATGCATTTTCAAGAAAATTTTACTTTTGCTTTTTAATCATTATTTGTGAAATTTGTGAAACCTTTATGTTCATCAGTTGTGAGCCAGTGGCAATCTTAACAGTAACTCAATGCAGAAGGTATTTTTGAAACCCTTAGACATTTTGGTCACAGAAAAAATTTAAAAATAAACTTCAATTTACATATGTATTTTCATTGAACAAAATAGAATAGAGTGATCAAAAAATATTCTCAAACATAAAAATATGTTCTGTTAGAACAAAAATCTGTGGGGGAAGTGGAATGAAAATACATTGTGTGAGTGGAAAAAAATGAATGCAAGAAAAGCCAGTTAATTCCTTCCTCCGCCTTGTCCTTCCTTCAGAATGGACTCGCCTCTAACAAGGATTTCCCAGTACTGAGGATAACTTACATTACCTGAGTTATCTTCTCCCACTCTCTCCTGGTCTCCCAGGAGACTGAGGTAACTAGTGTTCTCAATCATCTATTTTCTGTTCTCTGCCAGGTTTTGCGGGGCTTGAATAATCTATGAATTTGAGAGCCTTCTTTAAGAAGAAGAATTAAAAATCATGAGTTAAAAATGCCCAACCAGCACCATGTCACCCAATTCGAGATGTTGTACGAGGAACGGGAAATTGGAGAGGAAGGTGACAGTGGTCTTAACCCATTGCAGTTACACAGCTTACCGTTGCAGAGTTTACAAAATCACGTGACCATGTGCTTACTGCTAGTAAGTTTATTTATGCAAGTAAGGGCTCCTGAGGCTTAAGCTTCAGTAATTTCACTGTGAATCTACCTCTCTGTGTGTGTGTGTGTGCATTCTGTTGGATATATGTATAAAATGATGTAATTGTTGTATTTTAAAATGGCAATCACATCCCTTGCAGCTTTTTAAACATATGGAAAATTCTGGATGTTAACCTAAAATGTGCTAGGGCATATAGAGTTTTTCAAAATCCTTATGGGGTTACGTGAGCACAAAAGTTTGAAGACCAGCACGGTACAGGGTAGTCCATGCTGCTCTAACACTTAGAAGAAGAACGCATACCTCACCACCATGGGTGGAAATGAATCCCCCAGTGTATTTGAAGGTTTCTGAATGGAGGAAATGGTCCTGGTCACCAAAGACTGTTACCAAGTCTTGCTACTTGAGAGCATGGCTGCACATTGAGCTATGTCCTGGCTTCACATCTGCTTGCCAGGGAAGCATAGAAAACCAGTGTCCTCCATCCGTCTGCCTCCCCTTCCCCTTACTGCTTCTCTACTCCCCTCTACCTGACCAGCCTGTCATTGATCTGAGTTACACCGTGGATTAAGAACAAAAATTAAATGTTTCTATCTGCAAGGCTCTTAGATCTCATTTGGAGCATTTAACTCTGAGTCTTCCAAACTTGACATTCCCACACCCATCCCTTAGCGAATAGAGAGCCCTTAAGTTGCCTGCCAGTTTCTAAGAGGCATCAGGGATTATAAATAGCACGTAATTTTTTTTTTCATTGCCCCAGTAAAAATCATGTTCCATTTTGGTGGTGGTCGTGATGGTAGGTAGAACTTAACTTGATCCTGATAACATTTATTGGATGTTATTTAACTGTGCCATGCACCTTATTTCAATATGTTTGTAAATTCTTTGATGACAGGGCAGGGACTATGCCTTAACACATCTTTTTTTGATTCCTCACCGAATCTGGTGCCATGTTAGTACTTATCAGGGAAAATGCAATACAGATAGAATTAAATTGGAAATTTACTGAATTTAGATTGCATTGATGTATTCATTTAGTCAAAAATATTTATTGAACGCCTACTATG
This sequence comes from Delphinapterus leucas, assembly GCF_059928025.1. Classification (NCBI taxonomy): domain Eukaryota; kingdom Metazoa; phylum Chordata; class Mammalia; order Artiodactyla; family Monodontidae; genus Delphinapterus; species Delphinapterus leucas. The sequence goes on from NC_143140.1 coordinate 79,922,835, forward strand.
TGCCAGGGGCCTTCAAGGAGCTTGTAGTCTAGTGAAAAAAAAACCTCTAATGTTAATTGTCTACCGTGGGCTCAGTGGCAATGTCATTTTAAAAAATTTGATCATCACAAAATCCTATTCATTTTACTGATGGATAAGCTGAGGCTTAGAGATGTTAAGTACCTTTCTGGGTAAGCAGAGATGCAGGACTTGAATCCACACAGTCTTACTCCAGACCAGGAACTGCTCCATTGTCAAGTCTGTGGCAGTGAAAGACAGACAGCTGGCCATAGTTTTAACCTTATTGGAAAAGAATCCAAAATATGGGGACTATTTTTATGATGTCACAATTATCTACACTTGATAAAATATGAATTTTATACTTGGGACTGTAGGAGAACATGACATATATCTTTGTCTTTTTTTTTTTAAACTGAGAAAACAAGCTGAAAACTTTGTTATTTATATTTTCTTTTCTGTATGTTTTAAAGGATATGTGAATTTCAGAGAATTGTTCTTATTTCTCTTGGCTGAAGTAATGGGGCAAATTTAGCTCATCTCAAAGAAACAAGCAAAAATGACAAATCTTTATTTTTTTCTTTCATTTGTCTATTCATTTATTTTATTGAGGTACAGTTGATTTACGATATTATATTAGTTTCAAGGGTACAACATAGTGATTTAATATTTTGATAGATTATACTCTATTTAAAGTTATTATAAAATATTAGTTAAATTCCCTGTGCTGTGCCATATATCCTTATAGTTTATACATGGTAGTTTGTACCTCTTAATCCTCTACCCCTATCTTGCCCCTGTCCCCTTCCCTGCCCCCACTGGTAATCCCTAGTTTGTTGTCTGTATCTGTGAGTCTGTTTCTGTTTCGTTATGTTCATTCGTTTAGTTATTTAGATTCCACACATAGGTGATAACATACAGTGTTTGTCTTTCTCTGGACCGATCTTATCTTTAAACCCCAGTGTGATGCTGTTCTGGGCCAGGGCAGTTGTGACATTTACTCCAGACCCTCCGGTCCTGCTTTCCAGAGATGTGCTTTCTGGTTCTCGTTCAGGCATTTAGTGAATCTTCTTCCAAATTAAAAAAAAAAAAAAATGACCGTTAGCTTCCATTTTCCAACACGTTCAACCCTTTTCTCAGCAAAAGTGTTTGTGGTGGACTGTTGAGGGTAGGAGTGTGGTCAGTGATGTAACTGAGAATTTCTGGGACTTGGAAACAGAGCTGGTTTATTGTGATGACCAGTTTTAGCAGAAAGTGTAACAAAGTTTAACTAGACTCAGGAGTTGGAGTTGAGCATTTTGAAAAGACATACTTGTAATCAAAAGTATTGTAAAACCTTCATTATCTGGAGTGCCAGTATATAGAAGAACATCAGCTCCGGACAACAATGTTTTCTGGAAGGAGAAGGTTTGCACCTTTAACCATCATGCTGCCCCTTTTCTTTAACCACGTTGATGGAAATCTCTCTAAAGCATATTACACATTCTTTTCTTCTCACATGGAACTGTTATTCATTGTTTGATTTTTTTTTTTTTTTTTTCCGGTACGCGGGCCTCCCACTGTTGTGGCCTCTCCCGTTGCGGAGCACAGGCTCCGGACGCGCAGGCTCAGCGGCCATGGCTCACGGGCTCAGCCGCTCCACGGCACGTGGGATCTTCCCGGACTGGGGCATGAACCCGTGTCCCCTGCATCGGCAGGCGGACTCTCAACCACTGCGCCACCAGGGAAGCCCTAATTTTGTTGTCATTTTATCTGCACAGGGTGCCCGGCTCACTTACCAGCTTAGTAGAGACTGTATTTAATGAATAAATAATGAGCATTCATGAACCTTAATCTCCTAGGCTTTAGACCATTAGCTCATCAGAAGCCTTTTTTATTTGTTTAACTCCTGCTTTCAGCTGTGTTTTAGATGCAGGAGCCTGATGGATAACTCTGATTAAATAAATGATTTGATTGGATTACGCGATTTTGATAGGTTTTTCTCAGATAATACCTAATCAAACATAAAGCCAAACAAATATTAAAGGTTCTTTTTTCTAAAACAGGGCATGACTATTTTAAATTGACTTCCTTATGTTTACATATCAATAAAATCAGGATCTCAAAAATAAAAATAATATAATAATAATTTAAAATTTCAGCTTTAATTTAATTTTCCATGTAGACAGAGGGCAGGAGATGGCTTTCTGGGGTATAGGGCTGGTCTCTTTTCCTGTAAGGAGTTCAGAGTCCTAGTTCCCAAATTTTTTTCTTTTTCAGGTGACTCATGCAATGTTGTTAACTTCTTTATTTTCTCTCTTAAAAAATAATTTCAGAAGCAAGGTAGGGAGATTTTGGCCTATTTGAGATACTTTCTGTCTTATTTACTTATATCAAGTGATTTGACTAAATGGTTTAAAGTCCTGAGTATCCCAGGCCCTGGCTGGATATCTTGTGCCTTGGTGAGAAACAGAAGGAAGTATCCCTTTGGGGATAACTGGTTATACAAGGGTGCCCATCCTCGGGGAGCATGCAGGCACCATGGCTTGGTAAATAGAGCATGCCCTCCCTTTCAGCCCTGCCTGCGCCCCCCGCAGACCACCTCGTGCAGAGCACACTGGTGTGGACAGTGGTCATGCAAGGACCCCGATGTCACGGTGGGGACTTGGCAGGAGGATCATTCTAGGGTCACAGGTCTGAGTCCTCCACTTTCAGGGTCCATCCAGGATACCTGTGGTCTGCAGGCACGTAAGACATCATCACTGACATTGTGTCGACCTAGGGACCGAAACCCAGGGCCTTGGGGCAACTTATGAGGATTATAAAGCCAATACACGGTGGGGTGTGGCCTGGAGCCAGAGCTCTGGCCTTTTCTGGCATTGCCCAAGTCTTGTCTGCTCCATCCTGTCCAGAATGCACTGGCCGCAGCTTATCCTCCACTCTCTTCTCTCTGTCCTCCATCCCATGGTGGGCACAGAAACCCAGCCCCTCTGCCCTGTTCTGTAAGGCCCTACCCCAGCCCCCCTGGGCCAACGATGTGCTGTCCTTACCAGCTGTAGCGCCCATATGGGACTTCTCTCTTTTTCTGCAGAGTGACTAAGCTTTTACTTTACCAAGTCGTTTCTTTGTGGAACCTTTTTTTTTTTTTCAGCCAGAAAGTACTACCTAAAACCTCCTGGAAAATTCCTCATTATTTCGGAAACATCACTGGACTTCTGCTGACTCAGCATTTTTGTTCTAATTTTCAAGTATGGATTTCAGACACTCACCATTTCATTGAGGGAATGAAGTAGACATGAGGGAAAGTATTATGTAATATCAAATTATCATCACAACTCTCTCAGACAGTACTTTTAGACTTTTCGGGTGTTTTCAAGGAAATCTCCTTAACATTAGTTTCTCCTGGAGGTTCCTCACTGGATGTTTTCAAGGAAATCTCCAACTCTATAGAAGAGATGTGATGGAAGGACAGGAGAATTCAGTTAACTGACTCCAGTGAGGATGCTGGCATCTGGAGGAAAGAGCATGGGTTGAGGGGCTCTTGTTCTGGCCTGCCTCTGTTTCTTCCATAGTCACAGGGAAATAAATCCCACTCGGCACATTCTGTGAGCTGATGCAGTATATGTGAAAGCACTTGAAAAATTCAGAAGCTTTAGAAATGTAGGTATCATCCTTACTGGAAATATAAATATGACTTTGAGATAAAAGAGGACCTTTGGTCTAAATAAGTTTAGGAAATAGTGAATTATTCTCTTCTTGGAGATTCACAGCATATTTTAACATATTAAGGGTTCCCCCAAGTCCTACAGATAAGAGGTCCTATTTAATTCTATTTAACTTTAGTCTTTCTCCAAATTTTTTCCTCCTATAAAGGATGGAAACCTTTTCCTCTGTCCTTTTATATTATGTTACTGGGGCCTGTGAATTAAATTGGCAACAGACAGATTAACAGGAGAAAAGGCATACAAATTTAAAAATTTTTATATGTGCAGGGCCTTCATAGAAGAAAAGTAAAACCTCAAAGAGGTGGTTAGACTTGGGGACTTATATGCCATTTTAACAAAGGGTGATAAATTGAAGAGAAGTGACTAGACAAAGGAAATAGGGATTTGGGCTTCCAGGTGAGTAAATTGTGGGAAGGAGACTAGAAAATGTATGATGATAATAGTTGTTTAGTAAGGTTTGTTATGCAGACCCAGTTGTCTCTGGTAATAAAAGTCATTTCCAGAAACATTGTCCTCTTCCTGGTACAGGAGAGGGGGACATCTTTACAAGTAAAACTTTGCGTCACCTTTACAAAGGAAAATTTGTGCCGTTCTTTTAGGCAGAGAGCTGGAGGACAGAGAGCTCCTCTTATGTCTGCTGTCTCTCAGTTGCCTTCAGCTAAAGAAATAATCCTAATGCAAAGTGGCATATTTGGAGGGTAGTGTATTCTGATCCCCTTCACTCCCATGTTGTTAGTTGCCTCTTTCAACTACTGTGAGTGGAATTCTTGGAGGGCACATGAACTTAGTGAAAAGACTTTATGCTATATTTATTTTGGCAGCTTACTTACTGATTCTCAGGTTTATTCCACCTGAGAAGTCTCCAGGCACTAAGTTATGGATCAGTGAGATATTATTATGTTTTATGATATACTGTACATATACAAATACATGTACAGATACAGACACATGTCTCTAACTAGGTAGGAGTGTTTTGCCAGATGCAGTTAAGTCATATTCTCCTTGTTGCCAGAGCTCAAGTTTCAGTAAACCTTGCAGAGAGTATTTTTCTCCTGGAATCTGGTTTACGTATACCTTTTCCCTAAAGAAGTAGAACCATCATTATTTTTTAAGAATTCTTTCTTCTTTGGGGAAATTATGGACGTATTTTCTTCACACAGCTACCAAATGGTTTTGATATTTTATTTTACTTTTATTTCATTTCATCTCATTTTTTTGGCTGCACCCCCACGGCTTGTGGGATCTTAGTTCCCGGACCAGGGATTGAACCTCGGCCCTTGGCAGTGAGTACGCGGAGTCCTAACCACTGGACCTCCAGGGAATTCTAGAAATGGTCTTTCCATTTTAGCACTGACATTTATATGTAAAATTAGAGCTTCTTAGAGTTTTAGAGCTGGAAGAGGCCTTAGCGACTGTCTTGTCCAGTGACTCTCAACCCCCAAGCATGTTATTAGCATGACAAAGAACATACACTTTCGAGTGAAAGCCTGGGGAACTTTGAAAAAGCACACATTTCCTTCTAATCTTCCAGTTTCTCCTCCTCCGTCATTGCCACTGTGAGGTCTCTCTGCCCAACAGGAACCTGTCACACGCCTAGGGGGTTGGGGACAGAAGCGTTGCATTACAGATCCATTTCATCCCCACATTTACAGATGGAGATGGAGAGGCTGCCAGGTTCAATAACTTGTTCAAAGTCACACAACTTGGCCTAGAGCCTGGCTGCTGCTGATCAACCCACTGCTTTTTCTCCCGAGTTTTTCCCAAATGTCAGCGAATTTTGAACTACTTCTGTAATTGATGCCATATCATGTACCCCCCCATCTACCATCAAAGACTAACTTTTATATGTAAATAATTTGTAAGGTAAACTTTATATCAGTATTCTATCTGGACATATAACAACCAGTTCCACTTGCTATGAAAAAAAGGTAACATTAAAAATAATGCAATGAAAAGATATGTTAAATTTTAAATCAATAAAGTTACCTGTTCAACATTCTGAGCCTGAACCTTTCGCTCTGCTACAAAGATTATTCAGTTATAGAGATGTTAATATATATTTGCCCCAAACTATGCCTTTCTTGTGCAGTAAGAAAAATTGAAAGAGAATTTTGAAGGCGATAACATTCTCCATATTTAAGTCTAAGTAATGTTTGCCCACCCACACATCATCTAAAATCCTCTCAGATTCCCCCAATGAGTGATCTGTGTGCCATATATTGGGTGCTGGCTCCCAAAATGGAGGACCATGTCTGGCAAATCATAGCTTAGTTTGTATCCAGACTAGTTATAAGATCATAGACTTAGTTGCAGTCAGAATATGCCATTGGAAAGAAGAGCAAGTGAGAGGTTGAATAGATATTAGCTGTTCATGTTGTGTGTATACCCACTGAACCACTGGAAAAACTCAAAACACGGTGCTTGCTACATAGTAGAAGCCCAATAAATATATGTTGATGAATGAATGAATGGAAAGTGATAGTGCTATATCAAGTCAGGTAGAATCAACAGACTGTGGTACTAGCAAGTTGCTGTGTTTTATCCAAAATCACCTTAAAATTCTTGGCAGCTGGCATGACGTAAGGAAGACCCAGTATCAGCAGAGCATGGCCATGGACTATTTAACTAACTGTGAAGAGCACATATGCATACAGGCATTAAGAAGACTTAGCCCTTTATCTTTTATAGTCTATGTCACACTTTCCTGTATGTTGTCTCAGAGAGGCAGTGCATCTTGAGAAGATCAGTGAAGACCCAGATTTGAATCTTGGTTTTACTACCCAGTAGCTAGGTGATTTGAGGAGAACTGCATAATCTTTTTATGGGACTCCTTGAATCTAAAAGTGAGGTTATTATAATGCCCACCTCAAAGGTTTTTGTGAGGATTTAGTAAGGCAATACATATGAAAATACCTTTTTGAAGACTAAAGTACTATACTTATTTGTCTTTATTGAAATTACATACCATTAAAACGACCAGTAAACCTCAGTTTATTCAGAAAGATTGGAAAACATGGAATTATGATTATTGGAATATTCTGGATAAAAGAGGTATTGTAAATGTCTTTCTAGTTAAAAGAATTACAATAAAATATCCTTAATATCAAAGCTATATTGAACACAATTAATCCTTTGGATAAGAATTCCAGATATTGCTGTATATTTCTTGACCAGCACATAAACACTGCAATGGGATGTAGAAAAATATAGGAAGATAACTGACTGAGATAGGTTTGGGCATCCAGTTAGTCATTTATCTTCCTATAGTTTACTCTAAAAAAAGTAGTTCATAAAACACATGTTTACTTATTCTCGATCCCTGAGTATAAAAAGTATATGAGTTGAGGAACTGACGTGGGATGTCGGAAAGTAGAATTATAGAATTCTCTTTTTATGGGTATCTTGGGGGAGTAGAATTTAACAAGAATTAGTTTATTTTGCCCTGTTAAGACAAAAAAAATTAAGCCAGTTTTTTCCCATAATATAATACCTCTAGAACCCAATCTTAAGACTTTTTTGCTTAGTATAAATTCTTACATCACAAATCTTGGTAATTCAAGTAGTGACAGTGCTACTAAAAAAATTATAATCAAAGCCACTAACATTACATGGTAAATCTTTTTAAGTAGTTTCTTCCTGTTAGGTCATATTTTAATAGTTTAACCTTCTTGAATTTTAGTTAAGTTTTAATAATAGATTTTTAAACTAAAATATACATATGTATATGTACACATGTATCTAGTTTTATTAATTAATCCAGATAAGCCTCAATGGGTATTTAAATAATAGAGATATAAGTCACTGTGAGGAAGAGTTATTATATGAAAAGATCACTAAAATACATTAGGAGTTTCTTTTTAAAATGCTGTTATCGTGCTGTTATTCATTTTATAAAGTTCTGCTCATGTCCATAAAATTGGACCATTCCCAAGGATCCACTCGTCATCCTCTTGTAATAATTATCTGACATACCTAATCTGGATGACTTTGATAAAAAATATGGTCCAAGATGCTTTAATATGTCTTATGAGCTCTTTAAAAAATGATAAAATTCTTGAATGATGCCAGACATTAGAATAAAACTGTCAAGAGAAACTCAACTACTTTTGGCCCTGACAGCCTTTGCTTAATTTTAGGACCAACTCTTACTCCTTTATTAAAAATGTTCTGTAACTATCTCATCAACATGATGTCTGTTAGCAGATTATTTTCACTTAAGGGCTAAGCTGTGACATTTGAAGGGAACAGTTGTGAATGCCAGTTCAGTTCAGGAAAATGCTGTGGTTAAGGGCTGGCCCATTTTCACATGGAGTGATGTTATTCAGGTCTTGTTTTATGGTACTTATATTGTAAATAATATTTTCAAAGTCCATGTAACTACCTGAGCCCGCCAGCAAATGGTACCAGCCTACTTGTTGTCTTAGATCCAGATGTCTAATGTTTAAATATGGGAGGAAATATCTCTGGTTTGTTGAAAGTTTTAATTAGGGTTCACTTTGCTGCTAACACAGCAGAGTTTAAGCTACTAGATTCTTGGTGCAACACTGTTTCCACATTTCTTTTTCTTTCTAGGATGCTCAATTATTTCTTCACCTGAACTTTAACAATCATTTGACCTGAATGATCTAGAAACTTGCTCCTCAACCGGCAGTCTTTGAATCAGCAGGGTGGGATCACCTATGAACTTATTAGCAATGGAGACTGAGGCCCAAGCCAAACCCATGGAATTAGAATCTGAATTTAATATCAATAGAATGCACTATTTGAGCATACTTTTATTTTTTTGATAGCACGATATTAACTTTATTATAATGCATGGTTTCACGGTTCCCCCTGCTTCTAATGCTAATGATAATGTGTAGAAAAATATTGTTTTTGGCTCGGTTTGAATATGCATGTCTTTCCCCTTTAGAGTTAGCAGCTTGAAAATTTTAGCAAATAATATCCAGGGTGACTATCAATGAAGTGTTGTTGAAACCAACAGCTGTGTCTGTGTGTTTTTCCAAAGATAATGCCTCCTAGGAGTACAAACACTACGATTTCACACTATTTTGTTGTTCCTTTATCAGCATCACCATCCAAAATAGCTAATCAGTATCTGAATAATAAAGAGATTGTACGTTTTCTTTATTGACGGGAGGCACTTAGCATAAGAGACTGGTAAGTGGAAATTTTCAGTTGCGTTGGAGTTTGGGCTGGGGCCTCACAGCAAAGTGGAGTGATATGTGCACACATGTTAGAAAGAATGTCGACATATCTGTGCAGGACTTCAGAAGCCTGATGCCTTCCCTCTTGGACAGTACTTTTGAGTACCAAGGATCTAGACCTTTTACAGATCACACACACACGCACACACACTGTTTCCCAAAAAATTTTATAAACTTTTTGCTCATTGAATTAAAAGAAAATAATGTAACACTGAAAATATTTTGATAAGGAAAGCTCATGAAATAAAGATCACACATGTCAGCTAAACACCCAACGTCTTTTTCTTAGTCATCACGATCTCAGGATATGTTTCAGTTTTCAGCTCCTGTTGATTTTCTCTGGAAAAGCTGATTCTTTGAGCACTTTTCTTTCTCTGGAAGCAGTAAATTCACATTGTTGTCATATTTATCCTTACAGTGATTTCAGACTTTAGCTGCTTATAGTGATTTGTTCACTGTTCCTTTGGCTGTAGCCTATCTCGGTGGATCTAGCAGTTATTTTAGCTTTCACTTCGTGCCGGTGCTAATCTCACTCCTTGCGCTTCTATACCTTTGCGCTAGAATGACAGCTCCTGGTGAGCAGAGACTCTATTTTGTTCCCTACTGTGTATCTCCATTGCCTAACAATGCCTAACATCCATCACTATCTTTTTGCTGACCACAAGCAGTGGTAGGGACTGGAGTGGTAGGGACCACAATATAACCAAAATATAACTGGAGTGGTGTAGGGACCACAAGGGTCTGAAAAAGAGACCAGTGATTCAGATGGAGACAGGTCCGTGTGCCCATGGGTAGCTGGGCTTCCTGCCTCTCTAACCTGATTCTGAGGTCCTTGCTCTTAGTGCCCTCCACGTACGTGTTCGTGCCTGGTGAATCTCACTCCCCATCATTCGGATGCTGTAGTGGAGCTGTGGAGTGCCGTCCAGCACTTCATCCCCTGAGTGTTGTTGGCTGCTGAGCGCTCACAGCTGGGCCCCTCCTTCAGCCTTGCTCTGTGCTGAAGGCACCCTTCCTCGCCCAAGGTTATGCCTCTTTCCTGGGGGCAGCCCACATGCAATGCCTAGTTGGTGTGAGGGTGAAAAGGCCCGATCCCCTTGCCTCAATTTGGGTCAGCTCTGAAGAGCCATCCCAGTTCCGGAGCTCCGGACTGACTAGCTGCGGTCTCTGTTGCAGTTGCATTGCAGTTGACCTTCTCCTTCTGCCCATTCCTGCTTCCCTCATGTCTTACAGGTCGTGCCTGAGAGCATGCGCATCTCTGCCTCAGAGTCTGAGCATCAGCTAAAACAGGTGCTTTACGTGAACCTCAGTGAACCTCAATAACCAGGTTACATAGTCAGCTAACTGCTGAATCTAGACTGGAGCCTGGCTCAATTGAATGCTTTTCCAATCCCAGTGTTCTGACTCACTCCGAGGCAGTGGTTCTCAACAGGGTGATTTTATTCTCCAGGAGACATTTGTCAACGTCTGGAGACTTGGGGGTCGTTAACTGCATCTCGTGGGTGGAGGCCAGGGATGCTGCTAAACATCCCACAGTGCACAGGACGGCCTCCACGACAAGGATTGTCTGGCCCCAAATACCAATAGTGCCAAGGTTGAGAAACCCTGCCCAATGGATGCATGAGACGGGGGAAGTAAAAATTAAAAAGTGCACTTCCATAGATTCAGTGTTTTAAAAAAATCTTCCATTTTAAAACTATTACGTGGATAAATGTATTTTTGTTACATAGGTTTTGCAGAGTTTCCATTTACCAAAGGCCGGCGCATAAGTATGTAGGGTTGTAGAAGTGCCACTCGAAGTCAGTATTTCCACTCCTTTGCTCCCTGGGGGGAAAACGCGGTCTACTCTGTAATCTTCAGGCTGGCAGCCGTTCTGATCATGAAGCCTGTGGAGAAGCATTTAAATAAACACTCCTGTTGTCCTGGGTCTTATGACTACTTGTCCTAGATTTTCTGTCTTTCTTGGGATGTAAATAGTAAATCCTTCCTCTTGCTTCTGTCTTAAGTAACAATAAAGGGGAAATGTGAACCTAGGAATTCCATATCAAGGTCCTGGAGTCTAGGTTTTCTGTTTTTTCTTGGCAGTCTCATGTGTTAAATGGGCACTTGGATCTATTAGCACAAAGCTCAAGAAAAGATTGTTGAGCCAATGAAGAAGTCAGCACTAAAGATTCATATGACAGGATGTATGATGCTGTGTCTAAGCTTATAGGTTGACTTTAGGACGTTCAAATGGGAACACCATTGGACTTCTGCTGGTGCAGTGGTAAAGACTCCGAGCTTGCAATTCAGGGGTCATGTGTGGGTCCGATCCCTGGTCGGGGAACTAAGATCTCACATGCAGTGCTGCCAAAAGCGAAACAAAACAAATGAGAACACCATTCTCAAATAGTTACTCTAACTGACTCTAGTGCTGGAAAGCAGCACGCAAGAGGACATAGTTTGCACAGTGCTCCAAGGAAGTGGGCAAATGATGTCTGGAAGGAAGGGCAAGAGGCGGAAGGGTCAGCAGGTGGCTGGAAGGAGAAGATGCAGGCTCTCCCCAGCTCCATTCAAGTTTTGTAAAATTTCAAGATATTGGGATTAATTGTGGATGATGCCCTGGAGAATAATCTGTTTCCTGTTAGTGGGATTTAAAAAATATTTTCTCTGCTTCAATAACTGCACCTTGGCACTATGCAGACCAAAATATATTCAAGTTGTATTGAGTTTCATAAACTGGAAAAAACCAAGAGGCTGTCACTTGTCCAGAGATGATCCTGTGCTGGTGGTGAGGGCTTGCAGACTTTCCTGCTATAACTCCAGGACCCGGACTTCTGTGTCCAGCAAGACCCAGAAGCCCCCCGGGCCTGAAGTGTGGAAACTGCTCAGCCTCCCAGACAGTTCTGATTGAAGGATCAAGACAGATTTGGAAAATCCTCCAAAAGGGAACGTGTGAGGCCGTCTGGACGTCAAGTGCCTCCCGTCTGTCCCTTTTCTGCTGTCAGCTTATGACTCGATACTGTCCCAAACTGCCTGAGCTCACGATTCAGATTGAGACCCATTTAAGTCTCGTGTAGCTGGTGTTTTCAATTTTATGAGAAGCTTTATGGTTTAATGTCTTTCTGCATTTTCTGAGATCTATTTTTAAAATAGGTGAGGGAAAAAAAAATCTATTATTTGAAGCGGCATCGCTTTAACTACCTTTTGCTGCTCTCTTCAAAAATTAATGTCATCTGAGAAGGAGCTCTTAAACACAGCTGTTGGGAATGTAAATTCGCAACACTCCTTCCTGGGGGTAGTTTCTCATACACCCTTTGATCCAGATATTCCTTAGGGGACTTATGTTAGGGAAACAATTATAGATGTAGTTAACGATCTAGCTAACAGATATGTTTATTACAGTATTGACTGTAATAATGATTAATTATAAACAACCTAAATGTCTAGAGAAGCAAGTGTTTGTTAAATAACTTATTGTACGTGTATGGGATGGGTTGTGATACGGCAGTTGAAAAGATATAGTAGAAGACTATTTAACGACATGAAATGATTTATGACATTAAGTGAAACAAGATTACGGCGGTAGGGAATGATCCCTGTGTAGTTGTCCTGAAAATGTCGCTAGTGGTTATCTTTGGATGATAGGATTATAGGCAGGTTATTTGTTTTTGTCTCATCTGTGTTTTCTATATATTTTACATTGAATAGGAGCTACTTTTGGAATAAGTAAAAAAAAAATAAAAATTACTCAAAATGAAAGTTGTGTGTGTGAAACATATATAGAAAAGTACACAGATTGTAAATGTTCAGCTTATTTTCTCACAAAATAAATACACCCATATAGTCAGTACCCAGCTCAGCTAGAATGTACAGGGCCCCGGAAGCCCCATTGCTCACCTTCCAGTCACTAATGCCTGCCCCACTATCCTCTACCAGGGATAATCACTGTCCTGACTTCTAACTGCAGTGGTTCCTTCCTGTTTTCGAACTTTATATAATTGAAATCATGCAATATAGGTGCTGTTGGGTTGATGGCTTCTGCTTCAGTTTGTGCTTGTGAGTCCTTCATACTGTTGTGTGTCCCTGCAGTTTGTTTAGGTTCATTGCTCTGTACTAGTCCATTGTGTGAATATACCAGTTTTAGTCCATCTGTTGTGCTGTTGAGGGACATCTGGGTTGTTTCTGGTTTGGCTCTATTATGCGTAGTGCTGCCGTGAACACTCCTTTCGTTAACACATTTCTGTTAGAGAACACCTAGGAATGGAACTGTTAGTTCACATGGTATGTTTCTGCCAAGCAGTTTTGCAAAGTAGCTGTAGCAGCTCACGCTTCCACTCTGTATTTTTTCCCTCTGTATTTTCTAATACCACAAAATTTCCCCAAGCTGTTTTGAACTCTCCTGGATTGTTTGATGCCATCTTACTGGAAATAATTTCTACTCTGTTGTGATTGCAACTATACTTTGAATATCAAATAAATGTTCTAGAAAACTCTGAGTCATTGTCTACATTTTCTTAGAGTCTTCTCTTTGCTCAGACCAGCTTTAAGTTTCTTATACTTCTTGTGCTCGAAGAACAGGTGACAAAGTTTTTCTTTTAATAATTGTATTATTTGAATTGCAAGAGTACCACACTCTTCCATTCCCATTGGCAGAATTTTACTTACACGGAAGTTGATTTTTTTTTTTTTTTTTTTAGGCTGCGTTGGGTCTTCATTGCTGCGTGCAGGGGCTTCTCGTTGCGGTAGCTTCTCTTGCTGCAGAGCACGGGCTTCAGTAGTTGTAGCTCGAGGGCTTAGTTGCTCCACGGCATGTGGGATCCTCCCGGACCAGGGCTCGAACCCTTGTCCCCTGCATTGGCAGGCGGACTCCTAACCACTGCGCCACCAGGGAAGACCCTGAAGTTGATTTTTTGATTTAAAAAATTCTGGAGTGGTATGGCTAGAGGTACAAAATCCACTTACAAGTTATTGTCAGTCTTGGATTAGGAACCAAAGATTTGATGATCGTATAGATGATATTTTTTTAGCCAGTGTTCCCCCACTTCTAAGCAGAAATACTTGATAAACTGCTGGAAGGCCAGCAAGATCCACTGGCAGAAGATTTAATTCATATAATGCTTGCTCTGGACCGACAGCCAAAACATTATCCTGCTCTGGCAGGACCGGACAGGACTGGCTGCTGGTGTTGTCCTAGAACATCTGATGAATTCACAAAAGCTTTGGGTGGAAGGGCTTTCATTTGAGGTCCATAAAAACCTGGAAAAATTAATAAAGTGTGGAGGTCAAGGGCACTTATTCCATCTGTTTTTACCACGTTCTCTACACCTGCCAAGGGTGTCCTTCGTCCTTTTAAAACTTCCTTCTGGGCTTGTCCCTAAGTGCTGAGGCCCACAGTTCTCTTCGCAGGCTGCTTGGTCTTTCCTACATCTTAAGGGAAGGCCATCAGTCATCGATCTAAATACTGACTCACACTGCTTTTAAGTATTACAGGGTACTGGCTGTTGAGGCAAAGCATAATGAATCTGGAGTTTTTTGACTTCTGTTTCTGGTCAAATTGCAATGAATCGTTTCTCTAATTTTTTGCAGTGTGATTTGTAATACTTTTTTTATACAGAAAAAATAAATCTCAGAACTTTACAAAGGTGTCATAAGAAATATTTGGGAGTGTCAGGGCTGGGGTAGAGGTGTGAGCTGAGTGGGGAGCGCTGACGACAAGGGGGTGTCACTGGCTCATGTGTAAAGGCATAGTGGGAGGAAGAGGCTGAGTTATCCCGTCTTGGGCCTTCCCCAAGTTCTCGGACGAGGCAGTGAGACTTCCTTTCTGGTTAACTTTAAAGGTCGCCTTGCTCAGAAGAGCGTGCGTGTCATGGACGTGCTTCTGATTGTGACGCGAAGTGCCTCCTTGTTGGACTTCTTGGTCTTAGTGTGAACATGTTTTCTTAAAGGCTAGGTTTTGGGCAGGGCTCAAAACTCTTTACTAGGGTTTCAGAAGTTTTTTTCTCTACAGTATATGAAAAAATTCCTCTCAACACCTGCTATATTTTACCTAGGGATTAAAAAAAATTATACCCTTAAGTGGAATAACTTCTTCAGGTGGGGTTGTGGAATGGGTGGGAGGGATCTCGGCAGGTCTGTAGTCTGGGGTTAGTTTTGCTCTAAAATATTCCGTCTTTGCTCAAATTATGTATTCAATATTTTTGCATTCTAATGGAGCTATAAAACCATGCTGTGGACTTGATTTGTATGACTGTTATGTCAGGTGTGATAAATTTTATGTAATAATACTGATTCATTCACTCTGCCCATTCATTGTGGGCCGGTTAAAGTGATATACAACCATTCATTTTGTTTTACTTTCAGAGGTAGTTTATTATAAGCAAAACAAAAGGTTGGCTCTTAACTACACCTGCATATACTATCACCAGGAAAATATTTATAGTTCAGCTTATCTTGTTTAGGCCTAAAGTAACTGTGGTTTAATCAATCAGCAAACAAGGTAGGGCAGCGTGGGGGATGATCTCACTAACAATTCCTGCAGAGAAGCGAGGGCAGAGTGCCCCCCTTTGTAACTTTCACAGCCCAAGAAATGTAAAGGTGATTTTGAATTCTTATCCAGGATGAGGATTGAGATAAGAACCCACATGGGACTTCGCTCTTTTCTTCAGCACATGCGTCCACATACCTAGAAG
This sequence comes from Delphinapterus leucas, assembly GCF_059928025.1. Lineage (NCBI taxonomy): Eukaryota > Metazoa > Chordata > Mammalia > Artiodactyla > Monodontidae > Delphinapterus > Delphinapterus leucas. The sequence goes on from NC_143140.1 coordinate 79,938,411, forward strand.
GGAGGTAGGGTTTCGATTAAAAATACACATTTCTTTTTTTTTTTTCCTTGCTTCCAAAATTTTATTGCTTTGGTTTCCATGCCACTTTTATTTATCCTTATAGTTTGAACTTTTATTTTTGTTGTTGAAGTATAGTTGATTTACAATATTATATTAGTTTCAGGAGTACAGCATAGTGATTCAATATTTTTATAGATTGTACTCCATTTAAAGTTATTATAAAATATTGGCTATATATCCTTGTAGCTCATTTATTTTATGGTCGTTTGTATCTCTTAATCCCCTACCCCTATCTTGCCCTTCCCCCACCTCCCCACTTGTAACCACTGGTTTGTTCTCTATATCTTTGAGTCTGTTTCTGTTTTGTTATATTAATTCATTTCTTTAGACACAGACATTTCTTGATCATTGTCTATAAGCTGAAGTTTTGTAAATCAAATCAAAATAGTTTAAGAGCGGAAAGGGAGAGAGAGTGAAGCATACTGAGCTTAAAGAATGTGCTCCTAGGGCTTCCCTGGTGGCTCAGTGGTTGAGAGTCCGCCTGCCGATGCAGGGGACACGGGTTCGTGCCCCGGTCCGGGAAGATCCCACATGCCGTGGAGCGGCTGGGCCCGTAAGCCATGGCCACTGAGTCTGCGCGTCCGGAGCCTGTGCTCCGCAACAGGAGAGGCCACAACAGTGAGAGGCCCGCGTACCGCAAAAAAAAGAAAAAAGAATGTGCTCCTAGGCCTCAGAAGTGAAACCCAGGGACACTTGCCTCTAAAGTACAGGCTATTTTAACCACATGGTATCTCCTTAAAAGCCAGTGTTCTGTGATAATTTAAAACAGTTTAAAAAGCACTATCTTACATATAGTTTTGTTAATTTTTTTTTTTTTTTTTTGCGGTACACGGGCCTCTCACTGTTGTGGCCTCTCTCGTTGCGGAGCACAGGCTCAGCGGCCATGGCTCACGGGCCCAGCCGCTCCGAGGCATGTGGGATCCTCCCGGACGGGGGCACGAACCCGCGTCCCCTGCATCGGCAGGCGGACTCTCAGCCACTGTGCCACCAGGGAAGCCCTGTTTTGTTAATTTTAGTTCTCACAGATTAATCCAAAAGTCAATACATTGGAAAAGCAAAGAAACATGTTAAGAAACAGTCCTAAAATTTTATTTGTTTATTCAACAAACTTTTATTGAATACCTAGTATATGCTGGGTCTTTTGGCATGCATTGGGAATACAAAATCTAAAAAGAATCAAGCCCTGCCCTGAAGGGAAGACGGGGGGATAAATAGTGTGCAGAGTACCGGGTGATAAAGTATATAATGGAAATTGTACTCATAGAATGTTGTGCAAGCACAGAGGGGCAATGGGATTTTGTGGAAGGAGTAAGCAGGGAGGGCTTCCCAGAGAAGTTGATACTTGCATTGAGTTTTGAAGGATGAGGAGGAGCTGCTCATATGAAGGAGGGAAGGAAGCCAATCAGACAGAAGGAACATGCATGTGTAGGCCAATGTGATGATCCTTGAGGATTGCCCATCATTCAGTATGTCCAGAGCCTAGTGCATAAGGAGATGTGTGTTAGGGAGGGTAGGAAGGGTGGCAAGTGATGTGGCTGGGTAGGTAAGCAGTGGGCCGTACATAATGGAGCACATCAGTGTACTCCATTGGGAAGTTAGGAGTTTGGCCATCATCCTGAAAGATGGCAAATCATATTAAGTAGGTGGGCAACAAGGTCAGATTTGAGTTTTGGAGTGTTCACCATGAGGCCAAGGTAGAGAATGGTGTGAAAGAGGCTGACCTGGAGACTGGGAGCAGATATAGGAGTGATCCGGATGAGAAAAGGAAACAGCCTGAACCCAGGCAGGCACGCTGGTGAAGAACAGAATGGGATATTAGAGAAGTAGAATCTGTGGGCTTGGTAGATTGACTGTGGACTGGGGGTACGTCTACGCTACACAACTTAGCTTTGAGCTTGCCTCAGAGCCAAGGTGAGAGAGCAGTGGCTATTTTTATTTTTTATTAATTAATTAATTTATTTTTGCTGTGTTGGGTCTTCGTTTCTGTGTGAGGGCTTTCGCTAGTTGTGGCAAGCGGGGGCCACTCTTCATCGCGGTGCGCGGGCCTCTCACTGTCACGGCCTCTCCTGTTGCGGAGCACAGGCTCCAGACACGCAGGCTCAGTAGCTGTGGCTCATGGGCCTAGTTGCTCCGCAGCATGTGGTATCCTCCCAGACCAGGGCTCGAACCCGTGTCCCCTGCATTAGCAGGCAGATTCTCAACCACTGCGCCACCAGGGAAGCCCAGCCACCAGGGAAGCCCAGCAGTGGCTATTTTTAGAATGAATAGGTTTTGTTTGTTTGTTTTCCAACTTGCTAAGATAGGGAATACTTGAAGAGGAGCGTGGGGAAATGGGAGGGAGGCTAATAGGTTGTATTTGGGGAATATTGAATTTGAGATGTAAATAGTTCATCTCAGAGGAAATGATCCATAGATGGTTGGGTCAGGTTAGGGGCTCAGGAATCTGCTCAGGCTGGGAGATATGGACTGGGGAGACATCAGCATATCACTGCTGAATAAATTGGAGGATGTAGATGAAGTAGCCTTGGAAGTGGGTGTACTAAGAAGATCTAGGACCAAGCATGGATCCTTGGAGACCACCCACATTTAATTGATGAGCAGGGCAAGAGGAGTCTCAAAAGGGCATTAGGTGCAGGCGGCCAACCGGGAATGATGTGATGGAAGCCGGGAAGGGGTAAGTTTCTAGAAGGGGTGCTCACCAGGGTCAGACACTGCAGGGATGCTCAGCACTGTGCTTGGTGCCGAGTAAATGCTCATAAGCATTTGTTACTATTGACTTAGGAACACAGAAGAGAGGGAAATGACTGAGGCTTGGTGTGGTCAGGAAAAGCAATGAAGGAGGAGGCAGGATTTAAACGGAGGCTTTAATGGGGCTTCCCTGGTGGTGCAGTGCTTAAGAATCCACATGCCAATGCAGGGGACACGGGTTCGAGCCCTGGTCCGGGAAGATTCCACATGCTGAGGAGCAACTGAGCCCGTGTGCCGCAACTACTGAGCCTGCGCTCTAGAGCCTGCAAGCCACGACTACTGAGTGCACATGCCACAACTACTGAAACACGTGCGCCTAGAGCCCGTGCTCTGCAACAAGAGAAGCCATCGCAATGAGAAGCCTGTGCAACGCAACGAAGAGTAGCCCCCGCTCACTGCAACTAGAGAAAGCCCGCACGCAGCAAAGAAGACCCAACGCAGCCAAAAATAAATAAATTTATTTAAAAAAATAATAATAAATAAATAAATACTTTAAAATTATATATAGAATTTAGATAATGGAGGGAAGTTAGGCAGACATCCCAGGTCAAGTTAGTGACTTAGCAGTCATGGCAGTGACAAAGTGACAGTGGTTTAGGAGGAGACGTCTCCAGTGACAGTGGTTTAGGAGGAGACGTGTCCACTCGGAGTGGAGGACATGTCTTTGGGACCCATAGGAAATGAGGGCCAGCTCTGCCCTCAGGGCCACTGCAGCCTGATCTCTTATGGACAGCCTTCTTTGATCTCGATGAAGCCTTGTCTCTGCGCAAACTGGGAGCCGTCACTCCTCCCTGATTGATCGTCCATAACACTTAATCCATATGCCACTGGGACGTGTAGCACTTTCTGTCTTGTAGCTAGTTGTTCACAAGTCAGATCTCCCTAGAGTGACCCTAAGCTCCCAATAGGCAGGGCAGTAGTTTGTTCTTCTCTGTATCTGCCAATCACATGACACAGTTTTGTCGCAAAGTGGTCAGTTAATAGATGCCAGTTGAGAGAATTGATGAGGTGGCAGGAGCTGGTGGGACACCACACTGAGAGGTGAAACTTCACTCTCGCAGTTTCCTTCTGGTTCAGGGAAATCAACTGCATCCTCCCTACTTAAACCATCCAAGAAAAGACTTGTTCCTTTTTGCCTCTTTTATCTGCACTTTGTCTCTTTCATTCCTCTTCTCTCTTTCCCTTTCTCCATTTCTCCTTTTCTCCCTTTCCCTTTGTTTTCTCCCTATCCCCTTACCCCCTCCTTCCCTCCTTCCCTCCTCCCTCTTTGTTCGTTCCCAGTTTCTTATCTCTTTCCTCTTATCCCAGTTGCTATTTGTATGCTCATTCTTATCTGAATGTACCCAGAAACTCATATGTGTGTACTCAATCTTTATTTTGCCCATATGCAAAATACAGGTGGCATCCTTTTGATTGGTGGGATCCTTTTCATTGGTGGTTAGTGAAATACTTTATGAAATATTTATATAGAAGCCTCAGTTAGGCCTAGTATGTGAAGTAGAATTAGGAGGAGGTAGCAGGGCAACTCTGTCTCATACACACACACACACACACGTTTTAATAAATATAAATGCTCTCAAACTTGTCAGATGTCAATGTAAAAAATATTTCATTAAAACTGAAAACCCAAAGAAGAATACCAGAACTTTCTGAACCCAGAAGAGGACGATCCTTCATGAACTTTTTTTTTTTTTTTAACACTTTATTGGGGTATAATTGCTTTACAATGGTGTGTTAGTTTCTGCTTTATAACAAAGTGAATCAGTTATACATATACATATGTTCCCATATCTCTTCCCTCTTGCGTCTCCCTCCCTCCCACCCTCCCTATCCCACCCCTCCAGGCGGTCACAAAGCACGGAGCTGATCTCCCTGTCCTATGCGGCTGCTTCCCACTAGCTATCTACCTTACGTTTTGTAGTGTATATATGTCCATGCCTCTCTCTCGCTTTGTCACAGCTCATCCTTCCCCCTCCCCATATCCTCAAGTCCATTCTTCAGTAGGTCTGTGTCTTTATTCTTGTCTTACCCCTAGGTTCTTCATGACATTTTTTTTTTCTTAAATTCCATATATATGTGTTAGCATACGGTATTTGTCTTTCTCTTTCTGACTTACTTCACTCTGTATGACAGACTCTAGGTCTATCCACCTCATCTTCATGAACTTTTGATTTGAACAGGGACTTCGTGAACAGAGGTTAATGAAAATTCTGGGCTTTGGAGTCAGAAAGACCCAAGGCTCTGCCACTTAGTGGCTCTGTGGCCCTGGGCAATTACTGACCCTCATTGGGCCAAGGTGTTTTCACCTGTAAGTCAGTTCAGAAGCCAGCCTCATAAGGATTTTGTGAGGACTCAGTGACATAATATTTGTAACTTACCTAACACAGGGCCTGTATCATAACCAGCACTAAGGTCCCCTTTATTCCCTAAATCCACATTTTTTACTTCAACTTTCTTCCTCTTCTGTCTTTTGTTTAAGGACAAAACATTGAAAATCAGTCAAATAATCATTTTATGCAGAGAAAGGACTCCTTTTCCTCCATTTATTTAAGTATCTGGCTTTGGGTGTGGGCTGGAAAGTGTCCTTGCCTCATGGTATGAGACTTGGGCTATTCTCTGTGGCCTGCCTTAATGGTTATGAGGAATGATTATATATTTGTTTACAACAGGCAGCTTTGGATTTCTTCAAGGGATGTTTGTATCATCTGTGATTCACAGTGAGCAATATTGCCAAATACAAAGGAGCTGTGTTTTTCTATTGTAGATACTGTTTTGGTTGGCAAACAATGCAGCCTCCTTACCCACCCTCTTTTTGATCACAGCCAATGATTGCATAACATCTTTAGATCAGTTTTTTTTTTTTGGTGGGGGGGCAGCTGATTGAGACACATGGCTCTAGAGGAATCCTCACAGAATCCTAAAACTCTAAGGGGATTCAAGGAGACAACTTTTCCACTTGCTTTCCTCCAGCGAGGCCTATGTTTAAATTATCTAAGAAAGATATTGGTAAGTCCTTCTGTTTTTAAGAATTAGAAAGCTATGCCCACTTTTCCCTTAAAACTAAATTCAAAGAGAAACTTTTTTGAATAAATGAACAGATTTTTTTAAATTAATAAAATAGTAGAGGATGGCTTGCATTTCCATGAATAATAGTTCAGGAGTGAAGCTGTCTTAACAGCTCAGTCTTTGGAAAGTTAAATGGCAGGAAGAGCACTTGGAGTTTGAAAGCGTGAGGATCTAGTTTTGCTGTTTATTATGTCTATTGATGCAGTCAGGGTAGATTGTTCCCCACTTGGGTACTTTGTAGTTTTGATTTGCGGGCTTATCTTCGGTGGACTTCATCTGTGGGATTCCTTGGGGTCTGGTTAAGTCTGTTTCTGTACGGAGCGGTGTTGTGTTTACTGCTGAGTGGTGCTCTAGGATATCTCTGACCTGAGACACTATGTTAATCTATTACCCCAAGGGTTCCTAGACTCACCCTAGTGTAGATTTGATTTCAAAACCCAAATGAAAATCAACTCCTAGTTATTCTCAGGGAGACTTCTTTTTTCATTCTTTTTTCCGCACCTGGAGCTCACACTGAGACAAGCATCCTTACTGTCTCATTGTGCTAGGGGGTAGACTTTGTATCTAGTTCATCCTTTTAGTGTAGCCCTGTGAAGTTCTCAGCTTTACATGGGGTTCTCAGTTTTCATTCTACCCCATTTTGGGGTCTAAGATCAAACTCTCGATCCTCTTTGGCCACTAAAATCCAAGCTCCTGGGTTGCCCCCCATCCCCGTGGGCTGCCTGAGCAGCAGCACATGCCTCCCACTCAGTGGCCTCTTTCTTTTTGGCCTCTGGACACATCCTGTTCTCTCCCTGAGCTCAACCAAGCTTGTAAAATGTTTATTATATTTTATCCAACATTTCTAGGTATTTTATGCTGGGAAAGTTTTCAGGCTGTCAGGTTCAATAAATGGAAGTCGAAGTTTGAAGATTTGGGTTACAGTTCCAGCTCTGCTAATTGATTCTCTAGCTTTGTAGGACTGATTCCACCTCTCTGAATTTGTTTTCTCCTCTGTAAAGGGAGAGGAACATAATAACCTCATGGGCACTCCACATATGGAAAAGTTTTAGAAGAAAGCAAATTCACGCTGGGAAAACAGCCTGTAGTGCATGTTGTGGGTGCCCTGCCCACGTCCTTCTCTGGGCTGGTGTCCCCAGTCCCCAGCTTCAGGTCTCAGGAGAGCCTTCCCTGAATCCGTGACTGGATCAAGTTACCCTATAAACTGCTTTCCCAGCTCCTCATCATCTCCCCTACTTAATTATATGCTCCATGAGGCCAGAGAAGATGTATGGTTTTGGTCTTCACTTTATATTTAGGGCCTACAGTGGCCTCACACATAGGATTCAATAAATACTTGTTGAATGAATAAACTAAAGGAAATGAGGGAAATGCAGGAACTGAGCAACAGGGCAACTAGCCCACTCTTGGGCAATCCTCTGGAACTCTAGAGATGACTTCTGTGAATCTCTGAGCCAATCTCACATCAGGAGGGGTCAGATGGAGTGGCTGATAACAGACTTTTGCAAGTGACCATGCTGTGATCTCAGAGATGGAGGGATTGGAAACTCTCCTTCCCATCACATGGAGGAAACTCAATTTGATGATGCTTATAAATCCTCCCTGCAAGATGATCCCTTCTAAATGTTCCCTCTAATTTTTAAATGTAGTATTTTTCCAGGGTGGTGTCCCTGTGTGTCTGTGTGTGTGTGTGTGTGTGTGTGTGTGTGTGTGTGTGTGTGTGTATTCATTTTGAGGAATTCCACATGACTAAAATTCTCCATCAGAGGGTTGGTATAAATATGTGCATAAAATAGACCATTTTGTGTAGCTAAGGGCTTCAAATTGTTCTCCCAGATATTTTTTTTGTTATTTCCTATTTCATTTTTGAAGGACATTCTTCAGTATCCCCAAGTAATTATGCAATTTGGTTGTTTATGTAAACGTCTTCAAGGGATTCTGCAGAAGAATTATTTCAGTTTCTGTTATGTTGTTTAGAAATGTTCAGAAATCATGTAAATTAGAAAAGAATAGGAAATGAATAATCTGCCTGCAGATTTGATTCCAGGATTAGCCATCCAAAGTCAACTGGAAAAAGTCCGAGACACTGGAAAATTAGGGGAGGTTTTTTGTTTTGTTTTTCTTCTAAAAGGTATGTAGAAAAGACATGAGAAAAGTGGGGGAGAATGATTCTCTCTTAAAAACTTAGTGTTCTCAAAGTCATTTTATTGTAAGTGAAGGTGACAATAAAATGGTCAGGATTTCTAGAATAAGTTTCCCAGAAAAAGGGACTACAGCTCTTTTTAGGGCTATTCACATTTGGAGGGGAAATTGAAAGCTGATGTAATTTTCCAACACTATTCCAGAATTCAGGCTTTAAAGTTTCATATTCTTAAACTTTTCATTTCCTTAAAATCAGTTGTCACTTTGGAAATTTTATTTTTTCTCCGTTGTATCCTGAAAAGTAGTGAATATCCAGACGACTCAGATTATGAAGGCAGTTAGAACACATGTTTTCTAACTTCAGAACATTTTTCGCATTCTTATCTCTACAAGAAAACTTTATGGAGCCAGTGAATGGAGATTTAAACTGCAGGATTCCCCGTTAGGTGCTCTGAGCAATTCTTGTTCTTTTCTTATTATTTTTACAGAGGTCGTAGAGCTTATTCAAGGGGAAAAAAAAGGTGGGGACTGAAGTTTATAGGAGCCAGGAGCTGTTTCTTTGCTGGCCTAAATATACATTTTGAGAGATCAAAGGGCTAAGTTTTCCTCTTATCACTGTTTACGGTGCAATTGATGCTTTGTTTGAAAGCAGTGGTGCTTTGCTGCTTATAATCTGAACCAAGTTTATCCAGATTGAATTTTGAGAAGAATCCTGAATTTGGTTAACCTTTTTGCTATTGTAGGCTCATGCTTAATCGGGCCAATTTTTAACAGTTGAGACACAATTAACATATAACATTACATTAGTTGCAGGTGTATAACATAATTATTCAATGTTTGTATATATTATGAAGTGATCGCCACAATAAGTCTAGTTAACACCCATCACCACACATAGTTATAAATATTTTTTTCTTGTGATTTTTTTCCCCCTCTTTTAGGATCTGCTCTCTTTTTTTAAAAAACATGTTTATTGGAGCTTTACAATGGTGTGTTAGTTTCTGCTGTATAACAAAGTGAATCAGCTATACATATACATACATCCCCATATCTCTTCCCAATTGCGTCTCCCTCCCACCCTCCCTATCCCACCCCTCTAGGTGGTCACAAAGCACCGAGCTGATCTACCTTTGCAATGTGGCTGCTTGCCACTAGCTACCTATTTTACATTTGGTAGTGTATATATGTCAAAGCCACTTTCTCACTTTGTCCCAGCTTACCCTTCCCCCTCCCCGTGTCCTCAAGTCCATTCTCTATGTCTGTGTCTTTATTCCTGTCCTGCCCCTAGATTCTTCAGAACCATATATATATATATATTTTTTAGATTCCATATATATGTGTTAGCATACGGTTTTTGTTTTTCTCTTTCTGACTTACTTCACTCTGTATGACAGTCTCTAGGTCCATCCACCTCACTACAAATAACTCAATTTTGTTTCCTTTTATGGCTGAGTAATATTCCATTGTATATATGTGCCACATCTTCTTTATCCATTCATCTGTTGATGGACACTTAGGTTGCTTTCATGTCCTGGCTATTGTAAATAGAGCTGCAGTGAACATTTTGGTACATGACTCTTTTTGGATTATGGTTTTCTCAGGGATATGCCCAGTAGTAGGATTGCTGCACTGTATGGTAGTTCTATTTTTAGCTTTTTAAGGAACCTCCATACTGTTCTCCATAGTGGCTGTATTAGTTTACATTCCCACCAGCAGTACAAGAGGGTTCCCTTTTCTCCACACCCTCTCCAGCATTTATTGTTTGTAGATTTTTTGATGATGGTCATTCTGACTGGTGTGAGGTGATAGCTCATTGTAGTTTTAATTTACATTTCTCTAATAATTAGTGATGTTGAGCATCCTTTCATGTGTTTGTTGGCAATCTGTATATCTTCTTTGGAGAAATGTCTATTTAGGTCTTCTGCCCATTTTTAGATTGGGTTGTTTGTTTTTTTGATATTGAGCTGCATGAGCGGTTTATATATTTTGGAGGTTAATCCTTTGTCCATTGATTCGTTTGCAAATGTTTTCTCCCATTCTGAGGGTTGTCTTTTTGTCTTGTTTATGGTTTCCTTTGCTGTGCAAAAGCTTTTAAGTTTCATTAGGTCCCATTTGTTTATTTTTGTTTTTATTTCCATTTCTCTAGGAGGTGGGTCAAAAGGATCTTGCTGTGATTTATGTCATAGAGTGTTCTGCCTATGTTTTCCTCTAAGAGTTTTGTAGTCTGGCCTTACATTTAGGTCTTCAATCCATTTTGAGTTTATTTTTGTGTATGGTGTTAGGGAGTGTTCTACTTTCATTCCTTTACATGTAGCTGTGCAGTTTTCCCAGCACCACTTATTGAAGAGACTGTCTTTTCTCCATGGTATATTCTTGCCTCCTTTATCAAAGATAAGGTGACCATGTGTGTGTGGGTTTATCTCTGGGCTTTCTATCCTGTTCCATTGATCTATATTTCTGTTTTTGTGCCAGTACCATACTGTCTTGATTACTGTAGCTTTGTAGTATAGTCTGAAGTCAGGGAGCCTGATTTCCCCAGCTCTGTTTTTCTTTCTCAAGATTGCTTTGGCTATTCGGGGTCTTTTGTGTTTCCATACAAGTTGTGAAATTTTTTGTTTTAGCTCTGTGAAAAATGCCAGTGGTAGTTTGATAGGGATTGCCCTGAATCTGTAGATTGCTTTGAATGGTATAGTCATTTTCACAATGTTGATTCTTCCAATACAAGAACATGGTATATCTCTCCATCTGTTGGTATCATCCTTAATTTCTTTCATCAGTGTCTTATAGTTTTCCACATACAGGTCTTTTGTCTCCTTAGGTAGGTTTATTCCTAGGTATTTTATTCTTTTTGTTGCAGTGGTAAATGGGAGTATTTCTTTAATTTCTCTTTCAGATTTTTCATCATTAGTGTATAGGAATGCAAGAGATTTCTGTGCATTAATTTTGTATCCTGCTACTTTACCAGATTCATTGATTAGCTCTAGTAGTTTTCTGGTAGCATCTTTAGGATTCTCTATGTATAGTATCATGTCATCTGCAAACAGTGACAGTTTTACTTCTTCTTTTCTGATTTGGATTCTTTTTATTTCTTTTTCTTCTCTAATTGTTGTGGCTAAAACTTCCAAAAGTATGTTGAATGATAGTGGTGAGAGTGGACATCCTTGTCTTGTTCCTGATCTCAGAGGACATGCTATCAGTTTTTCACCATTGAGAATGATGTTGGCTGTGGGTTTGTCATATATGATCTTATTATGTTGAGGTAAGTTCCCTCTGTGCCTACTTTCTGGAGGGTTTTTATCATAAATGGGTGTTGAATTTTGTTGAAAGCTTTTTCTGCATCTATTGAGATGAAGATCTGCTCTTTTAACCAGGCTAATCTTTAGGCCTTTACCCTGTGATTATATGATTTTAAAAGCTATTGCTATCCAAGCTTATTTTTGAAATTAAAAGAGAAAAGAATTTACTTTCCTAATATTTCTAATTCATTTCCTTTTTTCTTTGGTAATCTCTACATATTGAAAGCTGGGCTGTAGTAGAGTTTTGAGGGTGGAAAAGAGAGGAGCAATTGAAAGTTTTCCAAAATGTGGAAGAGTTACTTTGGCTAAGGCTGGAAAGTTCGCCTCTTGTGGGTCTGGTCAGTACCTCCATCACCTGCCCAGAGTGGGAAGCATTAACCTTTTGCCTAATATGTGGATGCAGCTGATTCGGGCAGGTGGCTGGAAGAAATGTCTGATGAAGCCTCTGCTGCATGGTCTGATTGGGATGGAGAGATGCTACATTTTCCTCATTGTCCTTCCATCCTTGGGCCTTCAAATGAGCCATCAAGGAATAGAGGGAAAGGTACGGGCTACGGGGTTAGTGGTTTCTATCCTAGGTCTCAATTTCCCAGCCTTGTGATCATTTATAAGTTACTTGAGCCTTTGTTTCTTTGAGGTGAAATGGGGATAGTAATGAACTTACAAGAATTGAATGTCTACGAAAACACCTGTTGCTTAGTACCTGTACAGTAAATACTGGCTTCCTTCTCTTTTCTAGAGGTAAGCAGGTCAGGAGTGGGAAGACAGGGGGCTGGACCAGCAAGGTGAATTGTGCCAAGGGGAACTCAGGGTAAGATATTATATGGGACATTTATAGAGGTAGCTGTAGATTTATTTAGCTTGAGTGTTTGGGTGGGTTGGGCAAAAAGAAGCCAGAGGGGAAGGCCATATTTTCACATTGAGAAATAGTGATAAGGTGGCCTGTAACCACGATGTGACCTGTGTTGTATGTCTGAAAGAGATTACAGGGTCACTCTGGAGGATTGTTATATAAGGAGAAGATACTGGCTATGGATATCAATGCTGTGGTTTTAAAGATATGAGACAGGAATGTGAATAGGCCCTCTGAACTCTCTTTCTGGCTGAGAAGAAACCAACCAGCGAGGAGAGATAAGATGCTCCTGGGATTCATAGCACCATGCTACAGGCCCTGGTAGATGAATACTTACTTGTGAGTGGTGAAAGCAGGAGCTGGTG